>NW_027225569.1:8962500-9282000 GCF_038994185.2 Dermacentor albipictus
GAATCGCTCGCTCTTCTAGGCCCAGTGCAATGACATTTCTTCATCACAAGCACTGCGCACTCAACAGTTCCAACACATCTCTCCGTTCGAAATCTGATTTCATAACTGCACACAAGAGTCCTCACCTGCCAAAATGCGAGTGCTGCGGTGTCGTTACGATATCCATCTGCGATCGCTGCTGGCTCCAGCAGAGGTAATCCGCAAGCACCTTCGACTGCACAACACACTCATATACTGCGTACGTGCGCTCAGAGGCGCCTTCACTGGGCAAGCGATGACAAGCGATGAATTCTGTCGCTGGGGAAGCACGCACGTTTCGCAATGTATCGCAAAGGCTTCGCGCACAAAGATAAACTGGTACATTTTCACTGAACTGCGACACTACGCACTCTAAAATAACATACCGCCATTTTACAGCGACAGCTGTTGTGTCGTTTTTAGTTGGTAAAGCGGGGGCCTTAATAGCCTAGTGAAGCGCCTGCGATGAACAGCCGTACCGCGGCGCTGCGTTTCTATTCCCCTAATAGAGAAAGAGTGGCCATGACCCTCCATGGATCATGACCGACTTTATTGAGAATAGCACTGCAGCGCCCCTAGGCGACTTATCACCGTATGAACGCCCTCGTGCGTGCGACCCGTTTCAATGTACCGCTTCTAAGCTTTCGCCTCCCTGTCGCCACTCACGGCAAGATAAGCAAAATTTAATAATTTGCTCGATCTCCGTTTATCATCACAAATTTCTAGCATTGAAAACGAAAAACAGATACCTAAAGAAATAAAAATGTGCGTTATTTTATTTGTCGCATTTTAACGTATTCGTTTGAGTGAAAGTGTAGGTGCAAGAATGCGCCGCATGTACCCCGTTCGCATTCGATGGAGGATAGATAGATAGCGCCCGAAAGATGAGGCACGCCCTTGACGCGCCCGGGAAAGGCGTGGCAAACGGCTCACGGCAAGTGTGCTGACAGACAGCGGGGCAGTCACGGTATCGCTAAGTTGCGATAATCCGTTGATAACAATACGCGGCGCTGGCGCGTTTCGTTGTGCAGCCTTCTGCGCTTGAAACGTGGAAGCAGCGTGCCGCGCAGGGTGCGCTCATGTTGTCATACGCGACTTTCTGTCTACATATTTTTTGCCTGCACCTTCGGCCCGTTGCGCGCTATCTCCGTTCACTGACTGCCGTCGAGCAAACTCGGGCAAAACTCGGGTGAACGAGAAACTCGGGGCATCCTGCATAGCACCCCTGCTCTCCATGGTGCGGCCTGGACCCGGATGGTCTCCGTGATCTGGCGGTGTCCTTTGATTCTTACGCCGTGCTCTGTTTCCTCGCGTCCCGCTGTCGCGGTTTTCGCTGTTTTGGCGGTGGCCCTACTGCCTGCGCGGGCGGTGCGGACAAGGGTGCGCGCAGGGATTCCCAATCTGTTACCCCTTCCGTGTATGTCCTTTTCACACTCCGCTCCTTTATTTCTTTTCCTTTTTTGTTCTTTTCTCCTGCTCCCCCTATTCCTCACTTTCGCAGCGGCTGTACTTAGGCACTGGCGCAGGCCTCTGCACGACGCCTTCGTGGTTGCTCCCTGTTACTTATCCTTCCTTTCTTTCTCATGTACCTCCCATGTCCATCTCCTGGTGCAGGTGCGTTAATGTCTCGGATGGAGGCTTCAGTGGCCATCAGCGCTTGCTTATTGGGTTTTAGTGACGGTGGCTGCCCGGGGGCTTGTGCTGCTCGGGCAGTCCCTGTCACCTCTTTTAATCACTCTTCCCTAAACGACTGCTCATTGCGTTTTGGTGACGGTGGCTGCCCGGGGACTACTGCCTGGGCAGTCCCTGTCACTATTTCTAATCTATGTTTTTAAGACTTTCAGGTTTTCACGTCCCGGCTCTGGTGCTCCCCGGCTGACCTAGGAACTTGACCGGGGTCTTCATCCTCCTTGCAATCTTCACTTTTACCTGGGCACTCAGCATGCCGATCATCATCATTACCTCTCTCTGGCGGCATCAATAAACACTCAACGCGAGGCCCTTGTGCCCTCGCTGACCTCGCCTTGGGATACTAGCAGTTACCGTGCCCTCCTTTTATTTTTCCAATTGGCTTTTTTATCCAAATTTCCGCTTTGGGCTTTTGCCCCTCTTCATTTATTTTTATTGGTTTAAGCCTCTTATTGCGTTAGTAGGAACGGGCTTTTCCCTCTTTTCTTTTATTTTCTTTTATTTCATTTGAGGGAGCAGACTTCGAAAAGGGGCGGTACACCTGCCACCTGGTAATTCAATAGCGCCAGCGCAAGCTCAGCCGAACAAACAAGGCGGAAACTTCAGTCCTGGATATTTTTCTTGTTTAAAGGGGCAGAGGTAAACACGAGGAGGGGTTCCAAAAAGGACTTTTGTATGGCGTTTTATTAGAGTGCCTGACCATACGAAAGAGTCAAAAGCGTGCACGTCCAGTTCACTAGAGGCGAACAGAATAAGTTTACTGGGGCGGTAAACCCGCCACATGATAATTGGATGGCGCCAGGGAAACTCAGCCCAACAAACACAGCAGGAACTTCAGTGCTGGATATTTTTCTTGTTCGAAATGGCAGAGCTAAACGCGAGGACGGGTTCCAAAAAGGAATTTTGTATGGCGTTTTATAAGAGTGTGTGACCGGACTAAGGCGTCAAAAGCGCTGCCACGTCGTGTTCACCGTAGATGGCTCACTAGAGGCCAACAGATTACGGGTAAAGATTACGGGGGCTGTACACCCGCCACATGATAACTCGATAGCGCCAGGGCAAGCTAAGCGCAACAAGGCAACAAGGCAACAAGGTGGAATTCAGTCCAGTTTACCTCTGCCCCTTCTTGTTTGAAGGGGCAGAGGTAAACGCGAGGAAGGTTTCCAAAAACAATTTTTGTATGGCGTTTTATTAGAGTGCCTGACCGTACGAAAGTGTAAAGAGCGCTGTCGCGCCCAGTTCACTGTACATGGCTCACTAGAGGCCAACAGAAACATTTACGGGGGCGGAACACCCACCATAGGATAATTGTATAGCGCCAAGGCAAGCTCAGCCCAACAAACAAGGCGGAAACTTCACTCCCGGATATTTTTCTTGTTTGAAGGGGCAGACCTAAGCGCGAGGACGGGTTACAAAAAGGATTGTTGTATGGGGGTTTATTAGAGTGCGTGACCGGACGAAGGTGTCAAAAGCACTGCCGCGTCCAGTTCGCCGTATTTGGCTAGCTAGAGACCAACAGAAATAATATTTTCTGGGGCCCAGTTTACTGGGGCCCAGCCCCCAGAGGCGTTCCCGTCCCTGTGGGCTGCCTAATGTCGCTTCCGTCATAACGACGCCCGAGTGGCAGTGGAATTCGACCGTGCGGTCGTCGAGGAAAGTCCGCAGGAGGTTCACCAGGTTGCAGGGGCACTGGCGCTCCTTAACATAATTTAAAACAAGGGGGTGCCAAACACTGTCGAATGCTCCCTGGAAATCCAGGGAGATCAGCGTGACCGGCGTGCCCCGCGCTCTGTAATCGCTGATGTAGTGGCACAGAGACGTGAGTGCCTGGACTGCACTCTTACCGTGCACGAAGCCGAATTGGTTTTGGTAGACGTAATTCCCCGTGAGTAGGAAGTACAACGTGGCCGTTGTATGGTTGTTGTATGGCCGTGAGTCGGCCATACAACAAGCACTCCAGCACCTTTCCAAGGATTGAGGTCATGCAAATGGGCCGGTAACTCTGCGGCGAGTCTAGGGGTTTGCCGGGTTTTGCAATGAAAATGCCCCTGCCTTTCCGCCACGCCTTGGGGAAGTTCGCCGTATATGGCTAGCTAGAGACCAACAGAAATAAAGTTTACTGGGGCCCAGTTTACTGGGGCCCAGCCCCCAGAAGCGTTCCCGTCCCTGGGGGCTGCCTAATGTCGCTTCCGTCATAACCACGCCCGAGTGGAATACAGCCCAGGGTGAGTGCTGTATTAAAAATGAAATACGAAACGCTGGTGGTACGTGCAGAGGGCGACCACAACGTCAGTCGTGAGTCCGTCCGGACCTGGGGCCGAGCTGTTTACAAGCTTGGCGAGCGTCGCCGCCAGCTCTCCGGCGGTTAATGGACGGTCTCGCACACGTGATTCGCAGGGCCGCGCGCTCTGCTCCCGTAACGCTTTGTGTTCTGGCAGGTCCGTGCGAGCGTCACCTTTGGCTATTAGGACATTTAAGAGCAGTGCGGCCGACTGTAGGACGCTTTCCGTCCGGCCGCCGTCCGGTGTTGTCAACGGCGGCAAAGGCGGTCGCCCTCTTTCCCTGCCGAAGGCCGCCCGGAATGGCGCCGAAAACAGCGACTTGCGGCTGCACTCGTCACACCGCTCGCGCGCCTCCGCCGCCTTCGCGTTTTAAATCCTCCGACGGAACTTGGCGAGCGCCTCGCAGTAACGTTGGCGATGGAACGAGCGCAACGCGTCGTCCCGACACCTTTGGAAACGGCGTCGCAAGGGCCGCGTTCGTTTCTTTTCAATCTGCAGGTCCGGCGTCCACCAACTCTTTCCCGGCCTGTGCGGTAGGATCGGCCTGAGATGCTTACGACGCGTTTTGTCTATGACCTCATACATCTTATTAATCGTCGCGTCGAGCGCCTGCGGCGAGCCGATGTTTGCTCCGCTATCCCGCGCGAACCATCGGAGGTCGCGCAGTTCGGCAACGAAGTTGCCGAACTGCGCGACCTCCGATGGCACTCCGGCACTCACATCTCTGTGCACTCACGCCGGCACTCACATCTCTGTGCCACTATATCAGCGATTACAGAGCGCGGGGCACGCCGGTCACGCTTTCGCGCGTCAGAAAGGCTACGACGCGTCGCCTTTCTGACGCCGGTGGCGTCGACGCAGACGCCGGCTCGGGAAGTGCTCCGCCTTCTCAAAGGCGGAGCACTTCCCGAGCCGCAAAACGCCAGAGATCCTGATCACAACCACAAACCACAAAACGCCAGAGATCCTGATCATGGGCGACCTCAATGCAAAGCACGCCATGTGGGGCCCGCGCGCCCATGACAACGGCGGTTCTCGCGTGATTGAGTTCGCAGCGGCGCGAGAGTTGATCGCATTGAATGACGCGGAGCCCCCCCCCCCCCCACCTACTGCAACATCTACACGGCGAGCTGGATCGACTTGACGCTGGCGACCGCCGCGCTCGTCCGTCGAGGGTACCGGTGGAGCGTGTCGTCGGACGTCACCTTTTCCGAGCACCGCGCCATCGATCTCGTGCTGTAGAGCGCCAGCGAGCGAGGGAGACGCTTGACAAAGTGCGGCCGGCTCAACTTCGTTGCCTAACTGCGCGACCTCCGATGGTTCGCGCGGGATAGCGGAGCAAACATCGGCTCGCCGCAGGCGCTCGACGCGACGATTAATAAGATGTATGAGGTCATAGACAAAACGCGTCGTAAGCATCTCAGGCCGATCCTACCGCACAGGCCGGGAAAGAGTTGGTGGACGCCGGACCTGCAGATTGAAAAGAAACGAACGCGGCCCTTGCGACGCCGTTTCCAAAGGTGTCGGGACGACGCGTTGCGCTCGTTCCATCGCCAACGTTACTGCGAGGCGCTCGCCAAGTTCCGTCGGAGGATTTAAAACGCGAAGGCGGCGGAGGCGCGCGAGCGGTGTGACGAGTGCAGCCGCAAGTCGCTGTTTTCGGCGCCATTCCGGGCGGCCTTCGGCAGGGAAAGAGGGCGACCGCCTTTGCCGCCGTTGACAACACCGGACGGCGGCCGGACGGAAAGCGTCCTACAGTCGGCCGCACTGCTCTTAAATGTCCTAATAGCCAAAGGTGACGCTCGCACGGACCTGCCAGAACACAAAGCGTTACGGGAGCAGAGCGCGCGGCCCTGCGAATCACGTGTGCGAGACCGTCCATTCACCGCCGGAGAGCTGGCGGCGACGCTCGCCAAGCTTGTAAACAGCTCGGCCCCAGGTCCGGACGGACTCACGACTGACGTTGTGGTCGCCCTCTGCACGTGCCACCAGCGTTTCGTATTTCATTTTTAATACAGCACTCACCCTGGGCTGTATTCCACTCGGGCGTGGTTATGACGGAAGTGACATTAGGCAGCCCCCAGGGACGGGAACGCTTCTGGGGGCTGGGCCCCAGTAAACTGGGCCCCAGTAAACTTTATTTCTGTTGGTCTCTAGCTAGCCATATACGGCGAACTTCCCCAAGGCGTGGCGGAAAGGCAGGGGCATTTTCATTGCAAAACCCGGCAAACCCCTAGACTCGCCGCAGAGTTACCGGCCCATTTGCATGACCTCAATCCTTGGAAAGGTGCTGGAGTGCTTGTTGTATGGCCGACTCACGGCCATACAACAACCATACAACGGCCACGTTGTACTTCCTACTCACGGGGAATTACGTCTACCAAAACCAATTCGGCTTCGTGCACGGTAAGAGTGCAGTCCAGGCACTCACGTCTCTGTGCCACTACATCAGCGATTACAGAGCGCGGGGCACGCCGGTCACGCTGATCTCCCTGGATTTCCAGGGAGCATTCGACAGTGTTTGGCACCCCCTTGTTTTAAATTATGTTAAGGAGCGCCAGTGCCCCTGCAACCTGGTGGACCTCCTGCGGACTTTCCTCGACGACCGCACGGTCGAATTCCACTGCCACTCGGGCGTCGTTATGACGGAAGCGACATTAGGCAGCCCCCAGGGGTCGCCTCTGTCCCCCCTGCTTTGGAATGTTGTCATTGATGGTCTGGTGCGCGTAGAAATGCCGGAGGGAGTCCGCATTCAGGCGTACGCCGACGACACGGTGGTTCTGATCCCGGGGAAACATCGCCTCGACACCATGGCGAGAGCCACGGCCGCCCTGACTGAAATAAAGGCGTGGACCACCACCACCAAGGTCCGTCTTAACCACGACAAAACTGAATGCGTCGTTTTTTCCTTCGGCAGGGGGGGCATGGAAAAAAGTTAACCGACCATCAAGATCGATGACAGCAAGACAGGCCTAACATTCAAGAATTCCGTTAAAATTCTCGGCGTTATGATCGACAGAAGGTTATCGTTCTTTGACCACGCGGAACATCTACAACGAAAGGCCGTGACGCTTGCTGTGAAGTCCATCACTTTCGTCCGCATGCACGCGACCCTCGATGCCAAGATCCGCAGGCAACTCTATTGCCATGTCCTGCTGCCGGCCATCGCGTATGCTTCGCCCGTGTGGTGGAGTGCGCGACCCGACTGTCGACTTCGAGCGCGCATAAACACGGTGCAGCGCACGCTCCTACTGGCGCTCACCGGGGCGTACCGCACCACGCGCACGGAGGCGCTGCAGGTTCTACTAGACCAACCGCCACTGGAGTTCGAACTTGATCGCCTCAACGCCGAGTTCGACCTCTTCTAACGGCGACGATCCGTTACTTTGGGAAGTTCAAGCTACGCGGCGGCTGATGTACTATTCCCGCGAGATGTTTGGCGCGAACATCCGTCGGAGGCGTGGGGCTTTGGTTTTGAGCGCTTGCAAGTACACGAGGCGGAGCGCGCCGCCAGACGTCCGGGCACCCACATCTACACAGACGGCTCGTTCACATCTCGCTCGGCTGGAGCCGCGGTGGTGTTGACGCAGCGTGAGCGGATAGTTGCAGTGCGGCGGTACCGTCTGAGCGTTGCGTCAAGCGCATATTGTGCAGAAACGCTCGCTAGATCGTGCTCTCGCACGATCTAGCGCCACCGTTATATATTTACTCTGACAGCTTGTCCCTGCTCACGGCACTTGCGCGCCCTACCACCAATGACACCCGAATTCAAGCCATTAAAGAGAAGCTACAACGCCTCGAGAACAGCGCCCCTTTTCTTATCCATCACGTTCCCGCCCACAAGGGCGTGTACGGAAATGAATTGGCAGACATGGCGGCGAATGCGGCGGCAGCACGAGGGGTTTTAAGAAGCACGCATCTCACGTTTCGCGTCGTGCGTGCCTCGTTCCACAAGGAGACGATGGCGCGATGGCACGCTCGTTGGTCGACTGACCACAAGGACACCGAATTATACAAGTGGGTCCCGACGACGTTCTGCATCCCGCGGTTTTTTCCGCCATCGCGCAAACTGACCACTTTATTAACAGCGCACGGAAGGTTCCCTTCCTACTTAGCCCGCTTCGGCTTGCAGAGCACACCGACCTGCCCCTGCGGGAAGGCGTGCGACAGCGCCGCACACTTCTTCAACGAGTGTTCATTAACGCGCGAGGCGACAGGGGAGATGACGCAGCGTGCCGCACAACAACTCACGCCTCTGTTGTTACAAAATGCACGAATGCGGGCACTGTTGGAACAGATCGTCGACATCATAAGCGCTCACATGCCTGACGTCGCACGCAGGTGACGAGCGGCTAACCATGGGCATACCACGACACTTCCTCGCCTCTGCGCCGCACCCCCTGCGTGCTTCGGCCGCTTCCGCCGTGTTTTTTGGAGTTCTGCGGCACTGCTATTTGCCCTCACCGAGTCGCAGGCGGCATCAAAGTGAGCCCAACCGGGTACCGAGCGCGCATCCGCCCTTTCGACTTGCAGGGGCTTTCGGCGACGCCTTCCCACGTCTTCTCCCACTGCTGACTCGCTCAGCGACGTAGCAGACGGCACAGAGGCGCGCCTTGCACGAGGTCAAATCTGTGTTGGCTCAATCGCTCCTCTCGGGACTCGTGACACGCCCCGGCACACTGGCGGCTTCACCATTGGGTCCACCGCGCGGTAGGTGGCGTCCAATCACGCCACATACGTAGACAGCGGCGTATTGGCTCACTCGCACCGTTTGTGCCATGCGGAACGCCTCCAGCGTCTGCTGCTCCAGGCTGCTGTTGGGGCGCGCCACAGGTGTTGTCTACCACGTCTTCGCTTGTAGTAGTCGTTGCAGCCGTCGGGAATGCTTTCCCCCCGCGCGTTGGCACGCGATGGGGCGCGCCCGACGCGGCTGAGTGCGCGCGTAGCTAAATGCGGTCAGCCCGTCCCGAAGACGCCGGTCGAGGGGCGGGTGAGGCGTACGACGCTGCCGGCACAAGACTGAAGACGACGACCGTCGTCCCTGGAGTCGCCTGCGCCGTGTGAACAGTGTTCCTTGGTGCACTTTGACCCCGGCTGAAAGGCAAATGCGCGCACGCTTTGTGAGTGCAATGCGTCTCGCGTGACTGTAGTTGTTTTATTTCCTTTTCTCTTTTAGTGTCTTCTGTGCTTTCGGTGTTTTCTTTGTCCGCTTTTCTCTTTATTCTTTTTCTGTTTAATACTTCTCGTGTTTAAGTCCGATCGGCCTCGTGGAGGACCAGACAGTGCCCAGCCTGCAGTAGAGACCAGCGGTCCGCCTGCACTCTGGACGTACGCGGCTCCCGGCCCGGTCGCTTATCCCGGGGCCGGTCATCAGGTCGCATCACGTCGCGCCTTGCTGTCTCCTTCCGCTCGGCCTCGTGGAAGAACAGACTGTGCCCTGCCTTCTAGTTCTCTGCGGCCCGCCTGATCAGTGGACTTACGCGGCTCCCGGCCCGGTCGCCCATCCCGAGGCCGCCCATCACGTGGCGCATTACTGCGTGTACGTTCGCTTGGCCTCATGGAGAAATGGACTCTGGCCAGCCATCGAGTAGAGGCTCGCGACCCGCCTGCACATTACACGGACGCGGCTCCCGGTCCCATCGCAATTCCAGAGGTCGCCCGCCCGTCGGTGGGTCCACGTTTGATCACACGAGGCGTTGGCCGTTACAAGGACACAGTGTGCCGTCACGCAGACTCTGTGTGAATCGCGACTTTCGTGTTCACTTATTCTTCTTCTGCTTTTCTTTCTTTTCTTTTGTTTTCTTTCCCTGTACGGTCGCGCGCGTTCGCTCGGCGAGTGCCTTACGGGCGGGTCCCGAATCGAACTGTCCCTCAGTAGAAATTGAACGCGTGTAAGACTGTGTATGCTGTGAACACTTGGACCTGTCACGGCATTTGTGTTTCGCGCCGCCTGCCGCGTCTGTATTACGGCTCCTTTTTTGTTTCCATTCCTTTTCTTTCTTGCCTCTTTCTTTTACTTTCATGTCTGTGACATCCCATACTGACTGTACTTTCCTCCCCCTTTTTCCTCTTTCTTTTTCATTTTGAACACTTTCTTGCATTGTGTTGGGGAAACGGGGGGCTCTTTTCTTTCTTCGTTTACGGCATGTCACTTCCACCTCGTCTCCGCCTCTTTATTCATAATCATTAAAACGCCCGACGCGAGGGCTTCTGCCCTCGCTGAGACACCTCAGGACACAAACGCGTTACCTTTGCCCACAATTTTATTTTTCTAATTGGCTTTTCTTCACAAAAATATGCGCTTTCGGTTTAAAAGGGATAGGGTTGAATATGGTTTAAAACCCCTATTAATTTATCTTTTAATTGGCTTTAAACCTGGTATGCATTTCTGCAGGTACAGGTCCCCACCATTTATTTTTGTTTTTGCTTTCGGGAATAAGCGGGGAAGCAGTCGGCCGGGGCGGTACACCCGCCACATGATAACTCGATAGCGCCAGCGCAAGCTCGGCGCAACAAAGAAGGCGGAAACTTCAGTCCTGGATATTTTTCTCGTTTGAAGGGGCTGAGGTAAACGCGAGGACGGGTTCCAAAAATAATTTTTGTATGGCCTTTTATTAGAGTGCGTGACCGGACTAAGGCGTCAAAAGGGTTGCCACGTCCAGTTCGCCGTATGTGGCTCACTAGACGCCAACAGAAATAAAGTTTACTGGGCCATGGCTCATACCCGCTTTTGCTAGCGGGTGATGGCGCGGCCGCAAGCGTTGGGCGAGGACATGCTCGCCGAGGGCGGGGCCCCCGTTTCGGGGGGCTCGCCCCAATCGGCGGCCGAAGGCTTCTCCCTTCTGGGAGACAGGGTTCTTGAGGAGGTTGTTATTGATTTGGAGAAGCACGAGAGGGGCAAAGAACTGAAGGCTGGTGAACCGGGCACTTCATTGCCGATGGGTGCGGCAGCAGAATCGGGTATGAGCCCGCATACCTCGGGACATGTAAACAGACGGTTTTCTTGTCTAGATGCAATGGCCACGCACCAGCGGCGCATTGAGGAAATCATTCTCCATGCAAAATCCAAAGTTTCAAATCCCATACGGGCGCAACTCATCACAGAGGTTAATAGCATGGTCCAGATTTGTGCAGAGCTCCATGCAGCGGTGGCGAAGAATGATGGTGTCGTTGAGGAGCTATAGCTCTAAGAAAAATCCCGGGGAAAACGGGAGTAACTGCGCCGTTAGTCCTAAAAAGGGCGCTTTCGTCCCTCAAAGGACTAACTGCATGAATGTGCGTGCCGTGTGCAAATTTCGGAGAGTAAGTGCTTAGTCTCTGCTCGGAAAGAGAGCAATGGGAGGACGAACGGCAACAGTTACTCCCCAGGCACTTCGCTGTTTTCGTCCGTGTCATGGAGCGATGCGGCGAAAACGGTATTGTTTATAAATCGTGAATGGTTCGAAGTTCGTGCATTGTCTATTGAACTACACGCAAAGCAGCACCTTGCCTCTTCGTGAGAAGATTACGTGAAACTTAAAACGGGAATGTGAAGAGGCATGCCCTTCGTGTGCACCCCACCCCATAAGTGAGCGATACACATTAAACGCGCAAGTCATTGATAGACGGCTAGATTTTCTTGGTCAACAGTACCTAAGTTCCTTCCGTTCCAAGGAGGTTACGAACTGAAACGATGTGTAGCTTAAACGGCACACGCTAAGCGACAGAGAAATTGCTCTTGTCTGTCGTCTTCGGTGCCCCGTTTCAGCTCGCTACACGTATACATGGCGTAATGCCTGTTGAAATCACCCTAAAATTAATCGGGATGATTTCTTTTCGCAGTCGCTTATGGTTGCAAATACACTCAACGTTAGACTCTCACTGCATAGCTTGCACAAAATACGGAGGCACTTTTATATTGCCGCACTTGCGTTCCCATGCTTAACCTTGTCTAAATATCCTGCATTCTCAAGCAAGCGGCGTGGTGTTCATTGTACTTGGTTTATATAGCCTGTGGAGAAGTAGACTCTGCGATCGCCATGCCGAAAGCCCGCGAACTACAAAATCCTTTTTTCGCGAAAGTGCTGCGTATGTAAGAAGTGTGTACGCTGTGCAGGAACCTCCGCGAGACTGGATGCACTTGTTGGATGCATGTGTGTGTTTGCCTGAGTTTTAAGCCTGTAGTTGTGTCCACTTTGTAATACACCTTCAGTTTTCTTTTCCATGTAATAAAGAAAAAAAAAACAAGCGGCGTGGTGCAGTGGTTAGAGTACCTGACTTGTGACCGAGAGGACGCGAGTTCGAATCCTGCTCGGGCACGTTTTTTTTCCAGGTCTAATTTTTTTATTAGGGTTTAAATGCCGAATTTAATTAATTCCACCTTTGCGGAAGATCGGAACGAATTACAGTTACTCCCTTGAGGACCATCGGGCAGGGGCAACTGTTAGTCCCCGAAGGAGTAAGCGCATGGGGAGCAACAGTTCATCCGACGTCAGTTCGTCCCCAAAAGGACTAACCTCCCTACCCCTTTTAGTCCTTTTTTTTCTTAGAGTGTACGTCGGCAGTTGGACCTGGCGAGGCGAGAGGCTGCTGATCTCCGGCTCCGGGTGGCGTCCTCGGCGTTGCCGGGGGATCTGCCGCGATCCTTTGCTGCGAGCGGAGGTTCCCGCTGGTCGGGGGCCGTTGGCGGGAGGCGGCGGTGTCCGCGCGGCCGCCGTCCCGTCCTCCACGCTGGACTCGACTGGCGGTGAGGTGGTCGCGGAGGACCCATACTTGCGTGGACACATCGCCTTCCTATCGCCTGTTTGTGAGTCTCGCACGCCTGCAAAGGATGTACTTCGGAGCCGGGCGCAGCGGGTATCGGGGCAGTTACCCTGCGCAATACACGCTTCGGTGTTACGGTGATCGCTAAAGACAGAGCTTCCATTGAGAATCTTCGGCAGGCGATTGATCAGGGCACGGTCACCAGATCAAGCATACTAATGCGTATTCCTGAGAAAAGAAAACCTCATATCAAACTCATTGGCTCGGACCCTGAGATTGCGCCAGACCAGCTTATTCAGGAAATGAAAGACCGTAACCCGGACCTAAACATTGATCCAGCCACGTGCACTCTTAAAACTACTTTCACGGACCGTAGTGGTAACAAGTCGCATGTTCTTGAATGTTCCCCTGCGCTTTTCCACATATTCATGCGTCGCGGCCGTGTTAATATTGGCTGGACGTCAGCACGCGTGGTCGAGGATCTACATGCATCCCTGTGCACACATTGCGCTACATATGGGCATTCTCGGCGGTTTTGCCCTGACAAACTGGACGCTTCGAAAGCCCTCTGTACAAAGTGTGCTGAGCCACACCTGGCCCAGGCATGCACTGTGCCCATGGGGGACGCCGCGGTGCGCTGCGCGGTATGTCGGAACGCGGGCCGGGAATCGGCGGGACATCCGGCCGGCGATCGCGGCTGTCCCTCGCTGGCTGAGAGGGTGGCGCGCATTACCGCGGGTACAGACTATGGCTCGTAGCCGGGTTGGCGGCACGGGAGGGCATGGCTCGCGGCGCGGCGGTGTTCACGGTCTATATATGCTTCTTTCGTCCCAGGTCGCGCTCCGTCGGCGCGGTCTGCAAAAGGTTTCATTCATTATTACCGGGTGTGAGCGGGGTGCACGTGGTACGCTCGTGTTTCTCGCTCAGCTAGCTGCATGCTTTACCATCCTCCGTGAGCCCCGTTGCGCGTCCCTCCTGTGCGATGCAACGTATTGCTATTCCCGGGCGCACCGCACCGCGGGGCGGTGCGTGGGGAACCGTCCAATGCCAAGGCAAGTGTGTGGTGGTTGCGTTTTGCAGTCGAGGCGATGGGATCTTAGAGGAGTTGGCAGCCTACGTGTGGGAGGTGAACCGCGCCGGAATTCCAGCGGGTGCATGCTGTCGCCTGTACAGGTTCACGGCGTTTTCTTTCGCCTTTCATGATGGCCCTCAATCCAACTCTCAAATTCATACAGGCGAATCTGGACCATACAAAGCACGCCATGGCGGTTTTAATTCGGACAATGGAAACCAAGAATATCTCATTTGCAATAATTAGCGACCCATATGTACGAGCGCACGAAATTATTGGGGTCCCTCCTAGTACTCTTCAAATCAAGGCAACCCATAACCCTAAAATGACTATATTATGCGCTGCACACGGCTATTAACTATTTCCCAGTAACTATTTCCACGCACGTACTAGCGGTCACCTTTTCCTGTAACTCCGTCGCGTTTACAGTTATCGTAGTCTACGCACCACCGCAAACCGACATCGATCCCTACTTAGCATCACTGAATGCCTGGTCCGGATTGGCTCGGGCATGGCAATAATAGCTGGTGATTTTAATGCGAAACATACCCTCTAGGGCCGCGGCGGGTGCGACAGTAGGGGCGCAGCCGTGGTTCAGCTGATGTGTCAGCACGGGTTACAGCTATTAAACGACCCCACCTCCGCAGCTACATTTGAAAATCATTATAATGCCAGTTGCATTTACCTTACCATGGTGACTTCTTCGATGGCACCTTTAGACTTTGAGTGGGACGTTAGTACCGAAGAAAGCCTTGCAGAACACAAACATATTGAATTAGGATTTAGTTTGCAACAGCCGCCTCCGTTGAAGCGTTTGACGCTTGCAGGCCGCGTCCGTGTCCTCCAGGTCCTTCAGGACATGATATGGTTCTCGCAGGTTCAGTGCGCCGCCCTCCGCACCGGTGATGCCCTCGAGCTCATTATCAATAAATGTTATACTATCTACAACAATCTGATCCGCCGTAACTCTCGATTTACCAAATCCGGCCCACGGATTTGGTAAGTTTGGTTCCGGGGCCCACTCCTGATGGACCTCGGAACTTGGTGTGGAAAGAAATAAGGTACGTGCCATGCGCCGTCGTTATCAGCAGGCACGTGACCCGGTCATGCGCGCCCATTTACGGACCCTGTTTGCTCGGGCGCGGGGCACATACAGGAAACACATCGCCCAGGCACAGGAGAGTGCGGTTAAGCGATATTGCCAAGAGTGCTCGAAAAGGAATATCTTTGGCATACCTTTTCAGACCGCATTTCGTAAACTTCGGCCGCCAATACATCTACCTGCGCTTACCCTCCCGAGCGGTGCGAAGACCACGGACACACTTCAGTCAGCGGCTCTGCTCCTCCAAGCCCAGTTCCCGGCGGACGACACGCTACAGGATAATCCTCTCCACGCGGCCATTCGACTGGTCGCCAGCGGCGCCGCGGTTAGTCGCACGGAGGACAGGGCCTTTACTCTTCCTGAAATCGAACACGCGATTGCGCAGGGCAGGGACGGTTCCGCCCCCGGTCTTGATGGCGTCACTCTTCCCATGATCAAAAATATTTTTCAATTTCATCCAACTTTCTTCCTGTTTCTCTTTAATTCGGCTCTGCAATTGGGTCATTTCCCTTACTCTTGGAAGAAGGGCCGTATTATCTTTCTTCCTAAACCCGGTCGGCCCCCCGACCAGACCTCCTCTTACAGACCCATCGTCATGAATTCCCTTCTTGGCAAAATTCTAGAACGGCTCCTCAATTCTCGCATTTATTTTTTCCTCTATTCCCACGACCTCATCCATCCTAATCAATTCGGTTTCACACATGGGAGGAGTGCCGTCTTGGCCCTGTATGCCCTGAAAGAGCGGCTCTTACACCTTAAACTGCAGAAGGCACCCGCTCTGATCGTGGTTTCAGGGGCGCTTTTGACTCAGTGTGGCATCCGCTGGTGCTTTATTTTTTACAAAAACATGGATGTCCACGTAACCTTTTTAGTTTGTTAAAGAGTTTCCTTCACGATAGATTCGTGGTTTATCGCTCACGCTCTGGCGAGGTGTCTACGCCGCATACGCTCGGTACACTGTAAACGAAAATAAACCCACCTGGGAGTTTTTAACAGGTGATGTGCCCTAAAACCTCCCCTCCTCCACTATTTACTCCGATGTATCGGAGCAAAACAGCGCCATTCCCTCATTTCACTCCGCTGGCTAGCTGCGGGAGTATTAGGGCGACATGACGCGATTTTACTCCGCTTAAAAATCTTGTTCTCCCGTAAAACTCCGACAGGGAGTTTTAAAAAACTCCCCTCCGCCGAAAGAATTTGGTCACGTGGCGCTTCCCATGAGGCTGTGCGCCTCGCCAGCGACCGGGCGCATTCGGCGGAGTCGGCAGTGCTCATGGCTGACGGTTTGTTTACATGTGCGAAGTGTCGTTCCGTGACAGCGTTTCGTCAATTTGTTTGCCGTATTTCCTTCCAGAAAGTGTTATAGGCATGCCTGCAGCTCGCTCATTTTCAGCTTCAAGTACGTTAGCGTGGATCACTTTGCTGACAACGATGAATGCAAGAGCAACGTTTTCAAGTGCAGAAAAAGGCTTATGTATACCTCGAAGCTGCTCACTGGCTCATGATGTCGGCTCAAGTTCTGACTGTGTTTTCGTGCTGCGTGACCCTGGCTTGTGTTCTTCACTACGCGAAATACGAATTTTATGCCCTTTTGGGTACATGCTGACAACGTCCGGTGCAATGTTTGAAAGGACCGCGTAGCAATGGCAACAGCAGCCACTGCTCGAGCGACGACATCCGTGCTAGTCGCACATGAATGGCGTAGCCGAAGTTCGTTGCGGTGCTGTGTTGCCAGTGAGAAAGATCGGAGTGCAAGCAACTGTTTTTATGTATCTGCGAACGGATATTCTCACCCGAAGAAAAACGGTAGGACATCAGTATGCGTACTGTAAATAAAGCTTCTTATTGAGCGATGTGCATCGAATTGTTATCGCGCATGTAGGTTTTGGTCACGTCGTTGCTTCCGATATTGCATTAACATTACGCTCTATCCTAGACACTGATTTAGACGCATGCCTGCTGGCTCCGAGTTTAAGGATTCACTCGACAGATCAGCGATGTAGCTCCTTTTCACAACCGAGAGATATTGCTCGGACGCGGAGCAAGTAGTGCGGTGTATAAAATGTATGACTGCGCATTTTTCGGTGTTACGTCGGCTGCTGCGGGTCATGCTCACACGTAATAATTTGTTGCTACGCTACCAAAATATCGCAAAAATTTAGTTTTGCTATGAAGCTGAAGCACTTACATTTTTCTTGCTTACTGTAACTAACGCACTACTTTTTGGCCGCGAACGCATGCAGTGTGCGAAGTCGCTCCAGCACTAAAAGAATGGCTTGCTATTTGTGAAAATTTACGCCAGTAACTTTTTTCTCTCGCTATTCTGAATTAACAGTTTTGTGTTGATTAGGGTATTCTGTTAATATCAGAGACGCACATCTCGTATGAACAAAACAGCACGGCTGCTCCCTAGGCGGTTACGAGGCACACAGTATCGTGGCTATATAAACTGGCACCGTCGCTTCTTGAGTATCGCGTGTACGTGGGATGTGTTTCAAATTTCTGCATTGGGCGTTTCTGAAATGTTTATGTATGTCATGATATATGTGCTTTCATTGACTTGTTTCGTCGAATTTGACGCGGTCTCGTTTGCATATTTCGAAATTTGACCAGCAGCCTCTGTATGTAAAGATGTTCGCGCAAAGTCACGTGATGCCTCCTTTTATACTCCCGTTGCACCTCGAAAAAACTCCGTCCATTGCAAAGCAAGAAAGATAGAAAAGGTAGAAAACATAACTCCCATAATTTCACGTTAAAATTCCGCTCGCACTGAGTAAAAATTCTACTCCGATCATACGGAGCATAATAAACTCCTAACCGGGGGGTCGCTATAGGACAAGCGTTATACTCCCACCTCGGAGTTCTTTCCGTTTACAGTGTAGTCCTCAGGGTTTCCCGTTGAGCCCTCTCTTATGGAATATCGTAGTGCGTGGCCTGTTGGACGTTCCAGTTCCACAGGGTGCCGTAATACAGGCCTATGCGGATGACATCGTAATCACCATTCCGGATAAGAACAGGGCGGTAATCGAAAGATTGGCGGAGGCGGTTCTGACTTCCGTAAGTGTCTGGGCGCGGGAGACACGCGTCCACGTTAACACGGCCAAATCATTCTTCATAGCGTTTCCCCACGGCTGCAACTCCATGAGTACGGGTGCTCTTCGCGTGGCTGTGGGTGATGACCGGTTGCAGCGGAAAGAAAAGCTCAAAATTCTTGGCATTGTATTCGATTTACGATTAGGCTTCAAAGAACATGCGGATTATATCCGTGAGAAATTGGAACTAATGGCTCCTAAAATTACGACATACATACACATGCATCATTCTATAACTCCCACAGCGCTTCGAACTCTGTACAAACAAGTCGTGCTTCCGGTCATCACCTACGCGGCCCCGGTCTGGTGGCCAGAATTTCCTGACAGCCTCTTAAAGGCCAAAATTATATCGTTACACCGCGTTCCCCTCATTAGTCTGACCGGCGCATACCGTACAACGCGTACATCGGCTTTACAGGTCTTATTGCGAGCGGCACCTCTGGAGTTGGAGCGGCTTCGTGCCGAGTTCCACCTATTTCTGCTTCGACGGCCCACCTGCTATGGTCCTGAATATTATGTGCCTCAAATGGTTGATTTTCCTTACAATCCTTGGCTCGATCACCCAGCCGATAGATACCGCTGTCCCTTTGAACGACTCAGCAGCGCGGAGGTGGCCAGGCTTGCGACTGAATAGGCTTTACATATTTACACCGACGGCTCATATTCCGAGACTTCTGCAGGGGCTGCGTACGTCGCAATGGCTCCTAGAAATAGACTTTTAAAAATCGGTAAATTTAAAGTGGAACAAGATGCTGGCGCGTACTGCGCGGAGGCCATTGCGTTCCTCGAGGCACTTAATTATGTGACAGTTTCGAGGCATAAGGCCTGTTCGGATGTATTCTGATTGCCTCTCGTTGTTCTCAGCGATCGCGGTACTGCGGTCCGTTGATACCCGTGTAGTCAACATTAAGAAAGTGCTCAGTCACTTATCAGCTTTTACAGATATTAAATTATACCACGTACGGGGTCATTCAGGCGTCCTAGGCAATGAATTGGCTGATGAGGCGGCAGCGAGTGCCGCAAGATACGGCGTATCGCGCCGTGCTCCTCTCTCTATCCGTTCTATCAGGACCAAATTCTATAGACAGATGGAAAGTGATTGGCAACGCGAATGGGCCACTGAGCATGCCAGTACGGCAACATTTTTGTTGATACCTACAATCAAATCTATCCCAGCCTTTTTCCCCCATCATAAATCCATCGCCCATATTATTACTGGCCATGGTCGTTTCCCATATTACCTTAAACGCTTCAATCTCGCTCCCCATAATTTGTGCAGCTGTGGGCTGGTCTGCGATTCTTTTGAACATTACCTGACAGAATGCCATATTACGGCCGCGCTCGCGAGGCAGCTCTCGGGCGTGCCGGGGGGCCGTCTTGGCGGGACCGCGTACCACCTTCTCTTGGGGCCCAAGCACAACCGGGCAATCCTTATTCGAATGGCCCACCTTATTTGCGCTTCGTTGCCGGATTATCCGCGCGGCAGCCCGCGGGTGGATGCGTCGTAAGTCGCGCTCTCTGCCCCGCGCTTCTCACACTCATTCTGTCATCCTTCTACTTTCCCTCCCCTATACCACCGAAGGCGTTTCAGTTATAAACGCGGTTGGGCTGCAGTGCTTCGTTCTACACGTAATGGCCTCCTGTTCTGGATGGCCCACTATGCCTTCCTTCGATGTACGCCGGTAAAATCTCGGGTGTTAACGCCAGGCCAGACGTGCGTGCCCAGTGTCTTGGCTGACACTGAATCCAGCCGCTGGGACGGCCATCGACTTTGCTCCGGCAAAGGATGGGTCAGCATCTACTGTTGCCAGCCTCTTTCCGTCATTCGTGTATACCCGGACGGCTGGGGGTCGTGGCGGACCCTTACTCCAGCGCCTTGGAGGGGCATGCGGGCGGTGCTACTCGGCTGCCAACGTCGAAGGCCCTTTCCGCGTACACCGTACTCTTCTTGCACCCGGCCAGTAATCTCACCCAGGATCACCCACACGTGTGATGAACAACGATCCGAATGCATTTTGAATGTTTACGGTGGCAGCGTCGCAGGTAAGGGTCCTGCCTGCTCTCCGTCATACAAGCATTTTGGCACTGCATGCCCAGACTGCGCTCGGACAGGCGCCTTACCTTTATTTTGTAGGGCCTATTGGCCTTAGCTGCTACCATCTAGACCACGTGTCGAGCACAATCAATTCGTGTGCGCGGGCAGCGAGCGCGCCGTCGCGTCCGCGTTGCGCGCTTTCCCGGCGGACATCCGCAGGCAACCGGAAAGGCATCCTCACAAGGGCGACAGCCAACCGCTTCAATACGCAACATGTACGTTCTTATACGTTTTGCGTAGCCTAGCCTCTGTTCCTACCTTCAGCAGCCGGTAGTAATCTGCCTGTTTCTTTGGTGCGCGTCCCGCGGGGGTGGCCCTTCGGACTATTCGCGGTGCCGTAGGGCTGTGCAGAGGCCTCGCGGTCCTCCCTCACCAGCGTGAAGGTTTCATTGTATTATACAAAGTTTGATCCGTATTGGCTAACTTCTCAGCCCACAGTAGGCACGTATTTCACGCGTGTTTTTCGGATCACTTAACCGTGTGTCACCGCAGAAGTTCCGTGCTTCTTTCCATTCCTCTTTTGTTTTGTTCTTTACTTTCATTCTATTGTCAAACAACGGTTGGATGCCGCGGATTTCTGCCTCCCTTTTGTAGGCTGTGGATGGGAGGGGCGGCTGCTGTTCTCCCGGCACACACATGGGTGGGGCTTACAGCAGGTACCTAGCTCGCTGTCTATTGGCTACGCTAATCCGCACCACACATTCCCTCGGAAAACAAACGAGACACGGCACAAAATCTGTACAGTAACTCGCACCCTGCTTCCCAGACGGTGTGTGTGTGGATGGGAGGGGCAGTCATCCGCACCGAAAGGGACGCCCATAACCCAGTGGCCCATTCCGCAGGCACCATTGTTCTTCTTTCATTTTGGGTACAAACTCTTGCATTCATATTCGATTTCACATTACTCTGCCTTGTATCATCATTGCTCCTTCCTTTGCTCGTCTATCGCCTATTCTGCTGGTCCATACTTATTGGACCAGTAGAATTCCCTTTGACTCACTCTTTTTCAAGTTTTGCAGTGCTTTTCCTGAGCCCCGGCATCTCGCCTTTGCTGCATTTGGAAGTACCAGGCCGACCCAAGCTACCAGCACATCGGGCACTTGGTCTCTGTTCTCTCCTCATCCTTGTCACCATCTACACCTTCCATGAATAAACGCTTTATGCGGGGTTTTCTGTCCTCGCTGAAGGAGTCAGGCCATCTGCAGTTGCCGTGCCCAGCTTTTATTTTTCCAATTGGCTTTTCCCTCCACATCCGTATCTTGGGTTACCACCCCTCATTTTTTAATTTTAATTGGCTTTAAACCCGTTACTGCTCCTATTAGGTACGGGTCTCCCCACTTTTCTTTAGTTTGTTTTTATCTTTGGGGAACAGACGAAATCCGGGGCGGTACATCCGCCACATGGTGGTAATTCAATAGCGCCAGCGCAAGCTCCTTGCAACAAACAAGGCGGAAACCTCAGTCCTGGATATTTTCTTGTTTGAAGGGGCTGAGGTAAATGCGAGGACGGGTTCCAAGAAGCATTTTTGTATGGCGTTTTATGAGAGTGCGTGACTGGACTAAGGGGTCAAAAGGGTTGCCACGTCCAGTTCACCGTATATGGCTCACTAGAGGCCAACAGAAAAAGTGTACTGGGGCGGAACACCCGCCACATGACAATTGGATAGCGCCAGGGCAACCTCAGCCCAACAAACAAGGCGGAAACTTCAGTCCTAGATATTTTTCTTGTTTGAAGGGGCAGAGTTAAACGCGAGGACGGGTTCCAAAAATAATTTTTGTATGGCCTTTTATTAGAGTGCGTGACCGGACTAAGGCGTCTAAAGGGTTGCCACGTCCAGTTCGCCGTATGTGGCTCACTAGAGGCCAACAGAAATAAAGTTTACTGGGGCGGTACATCCGCCACATGGTAATTCAACAGCGCCAGCGCAAGCTCCTTGCAACAAACAAGGCGAAAACCTCAGTCCTGGATATTTTCTTGTTAGAAGGGGCGGATGTAAACGCGAGGACGGGTTCCAAAAAGGATTTTTTATGGCGTTTTATTAGAGTGCGTGACCGGACTAAGGCGTCAAAAGCGTTGCCACATCCAGTTCACCGTATATGGCTCACTAGATGCCAACAAAAATAAAGTTTACTGGGGAGGTACACCCGCCACATGGTAATTCAACAGCGCCAGCGCAAGCTCGTTGCAACAAACAAGGCGGAAACATCAGTCCTGGATATTTTTCTTGTTCCAAGGGGCAGAGTTAAACGCGAGGACGGGTTCCAAAAATAATTTTTGTATGGCCTTTTATTAAAGTGCGTGACCGGACTAAGGCGTCAAAAGCGTTGCCACGTTGGTATGCCAAAAGCGTTGCCATACCAACAGGCGCATTTCTGCGGTCACCACCTGGTGCTGAGTTGCCGCAGAAACTGAGAGCAGCCTTCAGTTCAGCGAGACTAAACGGACGGTTATAAAGTTCATCTGCTGCGCATTTTCGTTCAAGGCGCTCTCGCTCTATGCGTTCCTTGAATTTTATGAAAGTTGGCGCATAGTGTGATGCACTGGAAATATTTTGAAAATGCTTGCCCAGGGAGTCTGCCTGATCTCTCATGGTGCCGCCTTGAGCCTTTACTAAAGGAAGCGGTTGTGTTTCCCTGCCCTTTAATCTGTTTACCCTGTTCCATACCTTACCCTCATCCTTGTACGAATTGATGCTACATATGCTACCTTTCCCAGCTTTCTGCTTAGCACGTCGTCGTGTTCTCCTGCCCTGTGATTTTGCCTTCTAGAATGCAATTAGGTTCTCCACATTTGGTGATCGACGAAGCCTGCCCCATGCCCTATTCTGCCTCTTTCGCGCTTCTTTGCAATCTTCGTTCCACCACGGGAAACGTCTTTTGGATGAAATACCATTTGTTTGTGGTATACACTTTTGCGCTGCGTCGATAATAAAATGAGTAAAATATGATACGGCATCATCTATAGTATAGTATTCTAAAAAGTCCCGCGGTAAATAAGTACATTCTTGAAAACTTTTCCAATCGGCTGAGGCTAATTTCCATCGAGGGACATGCGGTGGAGAATCATACTGTGTTGTTAAGTATAGAGTGACAGGGAAGTGATCACTTCCAAAAGGATTCTTGATGACATCCAATTTCAGGTCACACAGAAGACTAGCAGTACCAATTGCTAAGTCTATAGATGAGTATGTGTTGTGATGCACACTGTAATAAGTCGGCTCCCTCTAATTAAATAGGGATGCACCGGATGTCAAAAGAAAATCTTCTATCAGCCGACCTCTCGCGTCACAACGGGAATCTCCCCACAGGGTGTTATGGGCATTAAAATCACCCACGAGCATGTAGGGTTCCGGAAGCTGGTTTATGAGGTTGTAGAAGTCTGTTTTGTGAAGGTGATAGTTTGGGGGTATGTAAATGGAGCAAACAGTAACCAACTTATTAAAGAGAACTCCTCGCACTGATACTGCTTCGAGGGGTGTCTGTAGGGCTACATGATGACAAGCTATAGACTTGTCTACGACAATTGCTACGCCACCGCACGACGCGTTAGCCTCGTCACGGTCTTTTCTGAAGATGGAGTAGTTACGAAGAAAGTTTGTTTGTGTGCTTTTCAGATGAGTCTCGTGAACACACAGCACCTTTGGATTATATTTATGTAGGAGTTCCTTGACATCATCTAGATTGTGAAGAAGGCCCCTGACATTCCAATATAATATTTGTGTATCCATAGTGAAAGTGTATGGTGATGTGTGTTAAAGAGAGGAAAGCTATGTTATCCCACAGGAACCTTGCCAGGCCCTGTGATGCGGGATTTGCCTTTTTTAGGCAGCTCCTGAGAGCTTCGCCGATCCTTCGGTGTCCGAGACGCCGATACACTTGATGTATCCATCGCCTCCATAGAGGCGCTGGATGCCCGCTCGCGGTGTACATTCGCGGGTGTTTCGGGCTTCTCTGTGCGAACAGAGGCCCTAGAAGTCGTGGAGCCCGCAGGACCGGTGGACTGCTGGCTCTTGCTGGGTTGCGGAACAGCACTAGCTGATCCCGCAGTGGGGTCGAGTGGCGCTACCGTCGGTCCACTTAGCGTGGTCCTAACGGCCGCGAGAACCGTTGTGGCACTGCCCCCTGCCGTGCCACGTCGGAGAAAGAAGGCCCCACAAACGAGAGGCGTTTTCTGGCTTCTTTGAAGGAAATATTTTCTTTTACTTTCCGCGTGATAATTTCTTTTTCTTTCTTCCATAAGGGACAAGAGCGAGAGTATGCCGGGTGTTCACCGTCACAATTTGCACAGTGGGGAGGATCATTGCAGTTATCTGCAGGGTGCTCATGTGATGCGCACTTTGCACAGGTGGCACGGCCCCTGCAGCTCTGAGAGCCGTGACCGAATCTTTGGCACTTAAAACAGGGTCGGGGGTTTGGAATGTATGCTCTTACATTTATTTTCATGTAGCCGGTTTCGATTTGTTCAGGGAGTGTGCTCGTACAAAAGGTAAGTATAAGGTGTTTTGTCGGACTTTCTTTGTCGTCACGTCGGATCTTAATTCGCTGAACATTCGTAACGTGTTGCTCTTTCCAGCCTTCTAGGAGCTCTGTCTCAGTCAGTTCCAGCAGGTGCTGATCTGATACTACCCCTCGTGTACTATTCAATGAACGATGAAGACTTACAGAGATTTGGGTGTCGCCAAGCGAGATGAGCTTTTGCAGATTTTCATGCTGAGCTTTATCACGGACTTCAAGGAGAATGTCACCACTGGCCATTTTCGTGACTTTGTATCCTGCACCTAGGGTCTCAGTTAGGCATTTCGCGACAACGAAAGGCGATACAGTTCTTACGGTCTTGTCGGGGGTTTTTCTGTGAATCACGTGGAAACGTGGAAAAATTTCAGTGGGCTTATTAAAGAAGTTGAAACATTCTTCGGTGCGCCCTCTTTTTGTGAGAGGGCGATTAGGAAGCCTGGGGAAAGAAGAAGCCATAAAAATTGAAGTAATTTCGGCAGTGGTGTCAGCCACCCACCACAGAGCCCAACAAGGGGACGTGACAGGCCTTGTAAATAAACGAGGCCTGCCATCGCCAACTGTACACAACCACTATAACGAAATATGAAATAACCGAGCTTGGTTATTTCACACAAGGTTAACCCTAGCTGCCAGAAGGATAAAAAATTCAGAAGTGAGAAGAAGACAGGAAAGCTGGAAAGTGAAAGGCGAAGGGTTGAAGGAGAGAGAGACAGGAAAAGGCAACTACCGATTTCCCCCGGGTGGGTCAGTCCGGGGGTGCCATCTACGTGAAGCAGAGGCCAAAGAGGTGTGTTGCCTCCGCCGGGGGGCCTTAAAGGTCCGAACACCCGGCATCGGCTCAACCCCCAGGATCCCCCT
The DNA here is from genome assembly GCF_038994185.2 of Dermacentor albipictus. Lineage (NCBI taxonomy): Eukaryota > Metazoa > Arthropoda > Arachnida > Ixodida > Ixodidae > Dermacentor > Dermacentor albipictus. The sequence goes on from NW_027225569.1 coordinate 8,987,965, forward strand.
TTCCCTGGACACGGCTAAGCCGCGCACGGCTACACGCGGGAGGGTCCAACCCTCGTGTGCTCGGGTACGTGGTGTCGCAACACACCAAACGCCTGCTGACGCAGACGCCCCTGCAGGGGGCCTTTTATTAGAATGCGTGACCGGACTAAGGCGTCAAAAGCGTTGCCACGTCCAGTTCACCGTATGTGGCTCACTAGAGGCCAACAGAAATAAAGTTTACTGGGGCGGTACACCCGCCACGTGGTAATTCAATAGCGCCAGCGCAAGCTCAGCCCAACAAACAAGTGGGAAACTTCACTCCTGGATATTTTTGTTGTTTGAAGGGGCAGAGGTAAATGCGAAGACGGGTTCCAAAAAAGATTTTTGTATAGCGTTTTATTAGAGTGCGTGACGGGACTAAGGCGTCAAAAGGGTTGCCACGTCCAGTTCACCGTATATGGCTCACTAGAGGCCAACAAAGAAAGTGTACTGGTGCGGAACACCCGCCACATGACAATTGCATAGCGCCAGTGCAAGCTCAGGACAACAAACAAGGCGGAAACTTCAGTCTTGGATATATTTCTTGTTAGAAGAGGCGGAGGTAAACGCGAGAACGGGTTCCAAAAACGATTTTTGTATGGCGTTTTATAAGAGGGCGTGACCGGACTAAGGCGTCAAAAGCGCTACCACGTCCAGTTCACCGTATATGGCTCACTAGAGGCCAACAGAAATAAAGTTTACTGGGGCGGTACACCCGCCACATGGTAATTCAACAGCGCCAGCGCAAGCTCGGCGCAACAAACAAGGCAGAAACTTAAGTCCTGGATATTATTCTTGTTTGAAGGGGCTGAGGTAAACGCGAGGATGGGTTCCAAATATAATTTTTTGTATGGCATTTTATTTTACGGAGCACTTGCACGAGCGCGCGTGCAAGTGCTCCGTCTGGTCAGCGTGTCGCTCTCCAGGATATTCGGCAAAAGGTCGGTTATTTTGGCTATCTGCTTTGAAATTTTAACTCGGGGTTAATTTTAAACGTGTAGGGCCTCCATTCGACGCGGTGGTTGGGTTTAACTAGGGCTATTTTATTAATTTAGTTCATCGCTTGTCAGATGCTGCCCGTTGGCCGGGTATGAGCCATGGCGCAGCTCGGTTGCTGTAGCCATGCCTAACACAAGGCAAACCCATGCCATCTCCCCGTCCCCGAAGCGCCAAACTGGTGTCGGGCATTCGCCGCGGTCACAAGCGTCCGATTTTTCCGAGGACGGGGATGCGGTGATCGAGAGATTCTGTCAAATGATTGATAAAATACCGGAGAACTTGGAAACCCAGTCTCCGGCTGGCGGGGAAGAGGAAGAGGCCCTATCCTCTGTATCTGAAACCACTGCTGTAGCCGTGACGCTTCCCGCGGGTCTTGGCAGCCGTATCCAGCGACGCATCCGCGATATCGAGGTTGAGATTTTAACTTATTGCACGGCTACAGTGAAGAAGGTGCCTGTAGAGGCTCGCAAGTTTATCATGTCCAAAATCTTTGAGCTGGTTGAGTACTGTTCTGACTTGAGGGCGGACGCGGCCACGGAGCGCGGCGCGGCGCTTGCCTTGCAGGGGCAACTCGTGGACGCGCGTCGCGAGAATTCGGCCCTGCGAGCGAAGCTGCATACCCGGCCGACGGCCGCCCTCCAGGACGACGACTTCACGGTCCTGGGCGAAGCCTCCCATGCCGGACCTGACTCCTCCGTGCCCGCTGCTGACGTCGGTGCTGTTGGCGGCCTATTGGGGATGCCGGCGGCGGGGTCGCCGGGCGGGCGCTCCTACGCGGCGGCCCTCGGCGCGGGCCTTGCGCGTGCTCGTACGGGACGGCCCGTTGCGACGGCGCCTCCGGCGGTGGCGCGCCCGACACACGATCACGTGGCGTTCCTGACGCCGGTCGCCCAGACGGCGACGCCGGCGAGGGACGTCCTTCGACTTTCGAAAACGAATATCGATCGCGGTGCCAAGCAGATCAAAGACATCAGCGTGCACCATACGCGATACGGTTTGACGATTTTTTCCAATACCAAGCAGTCGTTAGACAACTTACACCAAGCCATCAAAGATAATTCCGTTACCCGTGCCTCTCTCTTAGTTCGCCTAGGTGAGAAACGCAATCCCCATGTCAAATTTAATGGAGTAGACCCGGACATCGCACCCGATGAATTTATCAAAGTGTTGAACGAGCGAAACGAGCGGCTGAACATAGATACGGATAAATGCAAGGTGCGTGTCACGTTTCGCGAACAGGCGGGTACGAGCGCGTTCGTGACAGAGGTCGATCCCGACGGTTTCAAGCGAATCATGCAGCGGCCTCGTTTATCGGTCGGGTGGACGACGATTGTCGCAACGGAAGACTTACACACCGATACAAAAATGCTTCCTTACTTTCTTTAGAACTTTTATCAACATCCTATCAACTTTAGTAACATCCTATTGACTTTTACTTTTTAGTAACGTTTGTCAAAAGAAAGTTGGTTACTTCTTTTCTAACTTCAGTATGTAAAAAGAAAGTTACTAGAAAGTTAAGACACACTATTTTAACTTTTTAGAAACACGATTCAATAGGAAGTCAATAAAAATAATTATGTTCCTAAAGTACATAACCCAAGTTACAAAACATGCATGAATATTATTCAATAAGGTTAGAATTATTCAATGAACATGGCTGGTGCAAGACAGTTTTGTTTCAAGGACAGGTGTGAGTTTCCACAATTTTCAATAAACTTTCTAGTAACACTGGTTACTAGAAAGTTGTTAAAAATGATTTAGTGAAAAATGAACATATAACAGCATCTGAACTATAAATTAATATGCAAAGACTGGCTGCCTTTAAAAAAAGATGTTTTTTTTGCACAGTAACTATTTTCCTAATTTTTAATCAACTTCCTAGTAACAGATGATAGTAAAATGTTCATAGAAAAAAATTGCTTCTAATACCGGACGCTAAGAGGAAATATCGTCTCACCAATTCAAGATGAGGGCACATATTCTCGAAAACACGACAGCTAGTGCCATGGGTAGCGTGTATATGAGCGGTGATCATGAATTTGTGCTCAGTAGGTGTCAAACAAACCCGTAGGCCATGCACATCGCACTAGACGGAGCTGCACGGACGGCGCGCTGATCGGCTCGTGTTCGCGAACTAAAGCGGGAGACATACGGTCCGATTCGGTGTCCGATCCGGCGTCCGACGCGCCGAAATTGCAGCCCGAATCGAGGTGTCTTGCGGTGCCGAAGCGCTGGATCGGACGTCCGGCGTGCGACAAACCGGGCAAATTATCATCGTCCGACGTGTCCGACAACTGCACCGTCGTCTGGCCGCAGCCAATGGCAGCGCGGCTGGCACGTGACGTTCCCTCCACGAAGGCGGTGCTGGCTGGCCGGTTTCTCGCAGTTATTCTTTTTCCTTGCCTGCTGCAGTTTGTTTCTGACATGAAATAGTTACCAGTTCAGTAAAATTATCTCGAACGTGTGCCTGTTATGCAAACCAGCGCCTTGTACACTAGCACTAAGCTACTGGTGAGATCGGGAGCCGCGACGCGAGGGCATTTCGCGAACAGACATCACACACCGACTGTCTGAGCGAGGCCGCTCGCTTCGCTTGCACGTTTGCCCTTCGCAACGACTGCGTCGAGTAAACCAATTGTATTTAATTACGGCCGACCTAAGTGTACAGTGTTCATTGTTTTGGCAAAAATAAGCACTCTTCGACGAGCTCAGGCTGGATCGCAAGCGCCGTCGGCTGCATCGTCCGCCTAGCTATGCCTACCGGCCCTATCGCTGGCTTTAGAGGAGCCGTCAGTGGACAGCGCGTCGTCGTGAAGTGTTCTGTCACTCACAGGGGCATAATTTTATCGACAGCGTTCGCGTAAAGCGAAGCAGTGTTTTGCAGAGTTGTTTATATTGCGTTTCTCGACGTGAATATGAACTCAAGCTGGGGAGCTGGATGTGGGCGGAGCTTACGCGCCGCTCATGCCGTAGCATGCAGCGCCGCACGTCGGATCGGACACCGAACCGTACCGCGTGTGTCTGTATAGCTCGCTCATGGTTCGGCTGAAGTCCCCGTATATTTTTTATAAATAAGGAAGCCTACCTAGGCACTCTAAACACAACGATTGGGGCCTAAAAGCCTCTCCGCCTCCCGCTACGGCTTCCTTTGAGTGACAAAGTCTGATCTCGAAGGCCGTGCTTTTGCAACCTGCAATTGCGGATCTTGAAGGCAACATCCGCTTAGTCTTTATTATATATACATTTCCTTAAACTTCGTATCACAAAGTACAACGTACGCACTTTTGGACCAAACAAATCTATTAAAGACTCTATCAAATGTTATCAGGAAAAAACACGCGATTTTTTCATTTAAGATACATTTTTCTAAAAAACCGCAGAGTGGAGCTACTGCAGTTTGCCGCGGGGGCACCGCGCTGCACTCGCCGCCGCAGTACCCGTGTCGTCCCTGGCTCGGTACTGCACTACCTTCGGGTTCGGCCCGCCATTCCTTTCCGGAGGTCGCCGCTATGTACTGTGCACCATGCCGTGTGTACTGCGGCGCACACACCGTGAGAAGGACACGGCAACACCGTCCAGCTCCGTGTTTGTGTACTTCCGTGCACTGGTTTTTTCTTTTCTCTCTTTCTTTCATTTTCCCTTTGCTTTTCTTTTGTTTGTTTCTTTATTTACTCATTTCTTGCTTTGTTACTCTTTTATTTTTATTTTTTTCTGTTCTTTTATCATCTTCATGGGCGTGCCCATGCCCTCACGTCTCCGCCTCATTTATTCAGTAAACCATAGCCCTGTGCGATTTTTCCAATTGGCTTTTCTTCAAAAACAAGGTCGCGGGATCGAATCCCGGCCACAGCGGCCGCATTTCGATGGGGGCGAAATGCAAAAACACCCGTGTGCTTAGATTTAGGTGCACGTTAAAGAACTCCAGGTGGTCAAAATTTCCGGAGTCCTCCACTACGGCGTGCCTCATAATCAGAAAGTGGTTTTGGCACGTAAAACCCCAAATATTATTATTATTCTTCTTCAAAAACATGCGCTTTGGGTATTAATTCACAACCCCTATTCATTTATTTTACATCGGCTTTAAACCTGGTATGCTTTTCTGCAGGTACAGGTTTTCGCCACCATTTATTTTTGCTTTGCTTTCGGGAATGAAGGGGAAGTAGTCGGCCGGGGCGGTACACCCAAGGTAAATGTACCTGGTAGCGAAGCTTCCGTAGGAGCCCATACGTTCAAAACATGGCGGTCCATCGGCGGTCCATGGGGCTTAGCGCCATCTGTATGTGGTGGGAACACTTCCAGCGGAAGAAAAAATAATGTGACGCCATGTCCGTTAAAAGCAGAAGTGACGTCATTTTGTTTTCGAAGGCGCGAAATTTGTTTTGTTGTTCTTCCTTTGGAGCTATATACTCGAATGCCCTGCCATTCGACTGGATGGGCGTTTCGAGCTTTCAGCGTGGAAAGCGATGCAGGAAAAGGCCAGCCGCACAGTTGTCGAAATCGCATCCCTGCACAGAACATGCTTTCTTTGGAGGCGGATGAAAGCTTTAGGTGTAGAGTGCTGATCCTGTTGTCGGATACCAAGCCCGTCGGCCAGCGCGGTCGCACGAAAACAACTACACAATTATCTAGCGGTCGTAACTCACTACATTTGACTGAACAGATTAAGAAGCAATGAAGCTACCCACGTCACCAAATTCAGACAAAGTTTCACAAGCAAGAAAGCACAAACTGTGAGGGGGGCGTATTTCAACAGGTGATACGAGTGCGCCTTTCTACCCATTTCAAGACGTGCGTTGCATTGCGAGTGGTAGTGGCGTCAACGCCCCCTCTAGCAATGGGCGCTTAAAAGAAATGCATTTATTAATAATAATAAAATTAAACTTGTATTTTCTTAACTCGTCAAGAATGTACAAAATTGTCTAGGAATTTTATTTTCGTTGAATGAATCTAACTGTGTCTCGTTTGAATTAAAAACGCGTTTTTCTTTCCCAATGTTTGTTCCCTCCAAACATAGTCGCGCTTCAATCGCTGCTCCCATAACCCCCCATGCTGATGTCGGTGACAATCTGTACTGAACCGCTTTTCGCCCGAAGCTTCGCGACCTATTTGGATCGGCCTTGGTACACCCGCCACATGATAACTCGATAGCGCCAGGGCAAGCTCAGCGCAACAAGGCGGAAAATTCAGTCCTGGATATTTTTCTTGTTTGAAGGGGGAGAGGTAAACGCGAGGACGGTTTCCAAAAGCAAGTTTTGTATGGCCTGAAGTTCTATAATGCCGTAAAGTTACTCGGCGTGATGATCAACCGCCGATTGTCCTTTTTCGACCACGCCGACCATCTTCAACGCAAGGCCGAGACATTGGCGGTAAAAGCCACGTCATACCTAGAAATACACGCAGCGCTCACTCCCAAAAACAAGCGCCCATTATATCGGCAAGTTTTACTGCCCGCCGTGACGTATGCGCCGCCGGTGTGCTGGACGGAGCGGCCCGACTGTCGCCTTGAGGCCCGGGTAAACACCGTGCAGCGCACGTTGTTCCTTGCGCTGACCGGGGCGTACCGCACGACACGCACAGAGGCGCTTCAGGTCTTGTTCGACCAGCCAGCGATTGATTTAGAGCTGGACAGGTTAAATGCTGAGTTTGCCCTATTTCTAATTCGCCGTGAAAGTCGCCGTCCTCTTCGTACACGCACGTACGGGTACGGTTCAACAATCTAATATTTGCTATTGTAGACCTACGCCACTTACCCCCGGCATACGAGCGAGGCGAAGCCTCTCCATATCTGGTCGAAAGGCCCAGCATGCAGTAGGGGCAAGGGCGTGGCGTCCAACTAGTGTGTTTGTGTCATGTAACAGAAAAGAAAATGGAAAATTAATTAAAAAAAACAGTGGTCGCGGTGGGAATCGAACCACTGACTTTCGATTGCCCTCTGCATGCTGCTGGCAGTCCTCTTTCCCTTTCGCCCGGCGGTGCGACGACGATGTAACTTGTCAATAAGACAGACATGTACCTGGCGGACAGCTACCACCTTAGGCCTGGCTAAGGTCGCATGCGTCGCTACGACGCCCGAGTGAATCTTGAACTCCACCGTGCGGTCGCTGAGAAATATCCGCAGTAGATCCACCAGGTTGCTGAGGCACTGGCGCTGTAGAAAGTATTTCAAGACGAGGGGGTGCCACACGCTGTCAAATGCCCCCTGGAAATCCAGGGAGATCATCGTGACAGGCGTGCCCCTCGCTCTGTAGTCGCCGATGAATTGGCACAGAGATTGTAGCGCCATGACTGCACTTCGACCGTGCGTAATACGGAACTGGTTCGGGTGAGCGTAATTTCCCGCGAGGAGAAAGTAGTGCAGTCGCCCGTACATGAAGCGCTCCAGTACTTTCCCAAGAATGGAAGACATGCAGATGGAGCGGTATGCTTGCGGCGTGTCGGGTGGCTTGCCGGGTTTTGCTATAAATATGCCCCTGCCTTTCCGCCACATCTTGAGGAAGTAGCCCAGGGTAAGCGCCGTGTTAAAAATGTTTAACATGAATCGCTGCTGGGACGTGCAGAACGCGACCACTATGTCTGTCGTCAAGCCGTCAGGACCCGGCGCCCAGCTGTTCACTAGTTTGCCGAGCGTCGCTTCGATCTCGCCGGCGGTGAATTAATGGTCTCGCTCTTGCGATATGTAGGGCCGAGCGCTCTGCTCGCGGATTGCTCGGTGTGTTGGCAGCCCCGTGTCGGCGTCGTCTTTGGCGAACAAGGTGTTTAAAAGTAGCTCGGCCGACTGCAGAACGGTTTCCGTACGACCGCCATCTGGTCTTTGCAACGGCGGCAAAAGCAGTCGTCCTTTGCCTATCGGCTTCAGTACAATAAACGCACAACGCGCGGACGTCGATGTAAACGATCCGTCTGTGAAGACGTGCGTCCTCGACTCCGACAACCCCCTGTTTCCTTCGGGCACGTCGACTCTCCTCAACGGAAAACCGCGTGCCTCCGAAGGGTGAGCCTTCCATGCGTCGTATGGATAGAGCGTCTCGTCGGGTGTGAATGTGTGTGCTTAGCACGTCACCACTCTTCTCATCTGGAACAGCGCGAATTCTGCATTGAACCTGTCCAGCTCCAGCCCGATGTGTGGCTGGTTGGCAAGCATTTGTAATGCGGCCGTTCTCGTCGTGCGAGAAGCACCGGTGACGGCCAGGAACATGGTCCTCTGTACCGAACCATGCGGGCTTTGAGCCTGCAGTACGGTGACTCCGATCACCAGATCGGGTACGCATATATTACCGTCAGCAATAGCACTTGCCTACAGAGACGGCGTCTCATCGGCGAGCCCACTAAGGTATACAATCTCAGGAACGTCAGCGACTTCATGGCAAGCGTCTCCGCTTTCTGCTGGAAGTATTCGGCGTGTTCAAACAATGACAAACATGTGTCCATTACCACTCCCAGGAGCTTGATTGATGTCTGGAACGTAAGCCCCTTCTTGCTACAGGACGTTCTGACGGTGGGGTTGCTCTTTTACATTCCTCCTTTCCCGAGGGAAAACAGGACGCAGAACGTCTTCTTTTGACCTTGTTTGCCGTGGTCCATTTTTCTATGCTTTGGATTGCGTCCGTTGCTGCCGCTATGATATATGTGATATTACTGCCCGGCACTAGCACCGTGTCGTCCGCGTACGCTTGGACGCGCCCTCCGTTCGGCATCGGCAAGAGGAGCAAACTATCAATGATGACGTTCAACAATAGTGGAGAAAGAGGCGACACCTGGGGACTGCCTAGCGAAGCCTTTGTTGACACGAAGCCGGCATTCAACGCATATTCCACGGATCGTTTCACCAGGAAAGTGTCGAACAGCTTCCCCAGATTTCAAGGGCATTGGCGGTCCCTGAAATATTTCAAGACCAAAGGGTGCCATACGTTGTCGAATGTCCCCCGAAAATCTAGCGAAATCAGCACCACCGGCATGTGCTCCTCCTTGCGCTGCCTAAGGACGCTGCTCAACGCGTGCAGCGCCATCAGTGCGCTCTTGCCGTGGGTGAAGCCGCACTGGTTCCGGCGTACGTGTCCCTGCGAAACCATGAAGTGATACAGGCAGCCCTACCGGAGCCGCTCGAGCACTTTCCGCAGGATTGAGTTCATGCATATTGGGCTGTACGCGCTCGGCGAATCCGCCGGCCTACCTGGTTTGTATATGAATGTGATCCTGCCCTTTCTCCAAATCCTTGGGAAGTAACCAAGCCTCAGCGCCGCATTCAGCAGCAAGGCCACTAAACGCGAGTGCGCGGCGAAAATGCGTCATACCACGTCCGTCGTCAGACCGTCCGGCCCTGCAGCTTAGCCGAGCGACAACTTGCTAAGTATGCCACATCAACTTCGGCCCAGCGAGAACAGCCTCCCTTTTTATTTTGTGTCGTACGGCCGGCCAACCGCCGCGCGAATCAATGCGTGATCCGGGGTGTCCGTTTCTGGCTTGTCGCAAGCTACGAGGTGTTACAGGAGCAGTGACGCCGACTCTAAGATGCTTTCTGTCTGGCTGCCGTTTGGCCTCGTCAGCGGCGGTAGCATGACGTGCGTGTGGATCTTTCCAAACGCCAGACGTAATGGCGCTTCAAACGTTTTTTTTTTTTTACTGCATTGATCGTAGTACTCCCCGTCTGGTGGTTCCTTGGCGCGATCTGCCTCTTTTGTGTGCACTGCGAGTGCCCGGCTGTAGTCGTAACAGAACAGCGATCGCGATTCGTCACATAGGCGTCGCTGGAACGTGCGCCTGATCGCGTTGACCACTCTGCTCTGGGAGTCCAGTTCTGGCGTCCACCACGACTTGCCGTTGCTTCCCTTCTCCCGCGCAGGACGGAGCTGTCTCCCGCATTATTTTGCCACGATGTCATAGAACTTCAAGCGGATCACGTCCAGAGCACCCGACGAAGCAACGTCCGCACTGCTCACGCTCGGGAACCATCGCGTTTCTCGGTGGGCCACGATCCACTGCCTCCTCCCGAAGCTAGTGAGTCGCGTGCCCTTCGCCCTATCAGCGGTGTCTATGGTGAGGTGCACATACCGGTGCTCCGACATCGTCTCCTCCTCCGGCACCCACCACGCGTACCCGCGCTTCGCGAGCGAGAGGTATGCGTGGTCCGCGCGCCCGCGCAGCCCATCCTTCCACCCGGTCCACCGCGGGCGCTTCGACCCCGACCGCACGCTCGCCAGGATCGCGCACCCGGGACCAGGCGCCACGACGATGGATCCGTCGAGCCTTCCCTCGGCGACGATGGCTCTCCTTTGAAGCCCCGCGGTCTCCCGGTGCGCCTCAACGAGCTGGCCCTGCATGGCGTGGACCACGCCGCGTCGGCACTGAGGTCCGCACACAGGGCCATGATCCCGTAGATCCTACTCGTGATGAAGTTGTGCGCGGCGACGGGCACTTTGTTCGCGGCGTTTAAACACTACTGATGGATCTCGATCTAAAACAGTCGCGCCTGGACGCGCCCGCGGAGGTCTCCGGCAAGCGCGGTAGCAGCCACCGCGGTCGCCTGCGAGACCGAGGACATCGCTTGGTCCTCGTCGCCATCTGCCACCGTAAAGTCTTGTCCGTTGCCTCCGACTTCACCTGCAATGCCGCGGTGGCGTAGATGTCGCCGTCATCGGAAAGATCCCATTTCGGCGACGAACTCACGCTCACGTTGTCCGTCGGGGATGGCGATATGTTATGCACCTTACGTGTGTTGGGCACGGACAGCGCGAAGGTTATCAGCCATGGCCTCGTTAGGCTCCGTGGCCGCCCGCGTTGTATGTGCAAGTGGACGACGGTTGAACGTGCATTTCGCTCCCCGGCGTTTCAACCGATTTTAAAGGTTATATATATTCCGAGTCTCAAAGTTTAGCTGTGGGTTGTTTTAAAAGTATAGGGACTGTAGTAGCTTCGATGAGCCGGCCGGACGTGGGACCTTCGACATGAGGCCTAACGGCCGGGGCACGAAGCGCCGCAAAAGCGGAGCCGGTCAGCTCGAGTCCGGGACCAGACAAAGAATCCCCATAGATAAAGAATCAACTTTAGAGTAGCGAAACAGCATCTTCCACAGTGGTTCCAAAATAAGCAGCGGCAGCGCATGGAACTTACTTAGGTGCACGTCAGATGGCGCTGCTCAAACCAGAAGCGAAAGTCTTCCTTAGAGGAAAACCCAATATGGCTGCTTTTTGCCGGTAGCGTACGCTGGTACGTGCCGTGCTTGTCCTGCCGGCTATGCGGCTTGCCTCAATGGCTTGGCTGCCTCATAGCTGGTGCTTTCTAATTGCTGGGAGACCAAAAAGCCTCCGCTGGATGCTTATATAAACAAGCCACGAGTGATTAGAACGTGCGACTTTATTGGCAGAAGACAAGCAGTGTACAATAGCATAATTGCTCGTGCAACAGCAGAAATAAAATTTGCATGTCGAGATACGCTGAATCACTGACTCGAGCTCGTAAACGGCTCACCGTCGTCGTCGCACATGGCGGTCTGGTAACGAGCGGCAACCAGCGGCGCAAGCAGATTAAACAGAGTGTCCCACCTGTTTGCAGTGGCAGTCGGCGGTAAAGATGAGCAACTAGCATTGCGATGCTAACGGGTGCTGCAGGCATCTGCTGCCACAGCCAATACAGCGACATGGATTACCCGGCATTTTAGCGTTGACGCCTTTCCATCCTGCACGTTTCTTTTCTTTCGGAGGCCGCTAATGTGTGTCCTTAGTGTCCCACATTATCTCAATATGAACAAGTCACTTTCGTGGGCATCCCCTTCATCAGCCACTTTTGCGGGCCTTTCCCCCCATGTGGCTATCAACTTCATACATGTCGGACCATGTAAGCACGTATGCTGGTCTACGCTCGTGCTTAATCGCAGTCTAGAAAGGCCATAGGCACAATTTGCCCATGGCTGCAGTAGGAAAGGATGAACGGGGAGCACGAATCACCGTGTGTGTAAATTCGGGGTCTATGTGGCTGCACAGACTGCAGAAGCAAATGCTTACGTCAAGAGACTGCTTTCTAATGCAACTTAGCAGGCTGCCACATCCGAGAAGCATAACACGGTGACCGTAACCTATAAGTTAACAGCAAAATTAAACAGCAATCAATCGCCGAATAGGGTTCAGAAATACATTATACATTTGCTACGAACCGTATGGCAACAGTAAGCATTCACATACACGGGTCCCTTAGGATACATTCAGCCGCCTACTTAGAGCATAATGCTTGCTTTCGTCGCATGTGGTGGTCTGGAAACGAGCAACTGTCAGCAGTACAAATAGATTGGACAGAGCGTCGCACCTGTTTGAACTAAGAGTTGCCGTGGAAGATGAGCAACTTCCATTGCGAAGCACTGAGGTGATGCAGGCATCTGCTGCCACAACCAACACAGCGACATGGACTACCCGGTATTTTATCATTAACTCCTGTCCAACTGCACGTTTCTTTTCTTTCGAGGGCCGTTAATTTGGGGCTCACACTTGGTGTCCCACTTTGTCTCAATCTGGACAAGTCGCTTTCTTGGGCATGAACTTCGGCATCCATTTTTGCGCGCCTTTCCACCCATACTGCTATCAACTTCATACACTTCGAACCATGTAAGCACATATGCTGGTCTCAATTTTCAGCAAATCATGGCCGAGGTAGGCCACAAGCACAATTTACCCATGGCTGCAGCAGCAGGAGAGAACGAACGGGGAGCACCAGTCACGGTGCGTGTATACAAGGAGTCTGTGTCGCTGCGCGGACTGCAGGAGCAAACACTTACCGTGAGATACTGCTTACCAATGCATTTGACCAGGCCTCCGCATCCGAGAAACGTAACACGGCTACCACAACCAAGTGGGGCAGCAAAACCAGATTTTGCAATCGATCACTTCCGTGTAGCTTGCGCTAACACCCAGGCTATCGAGGAAGAAGAGCCATCATCAACGAGACTAGGAATACGGAAAATGAGAAAGCTCGCATTCAAGAGAGAAGCCACTCTGCTCTGGAAGCATTGAAGGCTAAAAACATCGATAAAAGTAAGATTATTCATAGCACACGGTGCGCAGGTTAATGCGAGACACATGCCGATGCAGCATCAGCTATTTCAGGAGAGGAATTGTGCATGACAACATACACTACAAGATACTGCTACAGATATGTTAGGCTACTAGACAGAGACTGGTATTAAGTACATGGAAAGAATCGGTTGACCTTTAAATTTGGATGAGGATCAATGATCGCTAACAATAATGCGCAATGAAAAAGCTTGAATTTATAGAAGAAAAATTACACTTGGCATAAATCGAATTGTCATGGCCAGGGAGCTGATTAAGGGCAAACTGACGGACCTCTTTTGGCCAGAGTCATGCGTGCTAGGGCAGAAGTTGCAGGCGCATCTGAAGACGAAGAATATCTAGAAAGCCCCTTTTGAGTTACCTGGATGACTCAGCCAAATGTCCGTGCTGGTGGAATGGTGGCTGAAGCTCTTTTCATTCTTGACACAGTCCTTTGCACACTCGATATCTCATACGAATTCTTCTGCATGCGCTTCTTTGTTTGTGGTGTAAAAGCCTTGCAAATTCGGCTCCAGCCCCTTCCTGTTGGTGTAGATAGGATCCTGTGATGACCAACATGTGCTTGGCATAGACTGTTGGGGCAGAACAGCGACACATGAGATACAGCTCAAATTAGCCAAACTCATGTGTGTTTATTTTATGTTCGAACCAATTATACTCAACCATAAATATGAAGAAACATTCATAAATGCTGCAAACAAATCAAATGTATCTCATGACTAGCAAGCCAATACAGCATATATCAAGCATATTTATTTCTGAACCACGTGCTGTTTACCTTGTAGTAGCAGCCAGCGTCTACACAATGGCCTTGTTGTAGCAGGCAGCAGCTTGTGTTTAGTGCGTGGGGTATGTTGCTTTATACCGGTGCCGTCCTCATCACTGCAAGTCTGGAACAGAAATATTGACTGAATCAGAAATTGAAAAAGCACATTTTTGCAATATGAAATGCAAGAAGGTATGACATATATTGTAATGGTTTGCGACTACAGAACACATGCGAATGTACAATGTCTGTTCAAGGGTGCTAAAGAAGCATGTTAAATAAATATTGCTATTGTCCATAAAATTGATGTCTGCCTAACTACAATACATGTCAACAGCTTAAGTACTTATTATTAAGGTCACAAATGAGAACATTCGTGCGTTCATTTATACACTAGAAGAGATCAGATTGCTGGTTCTACAAGCAAATGCATGAAAGCCATGAAGCTATTAGAACTAATGGATTATTTTTCTCTACGAACGTGATGCACCACTTCACTACTGCAAAAATAAAGGCCCTACGGTAAACCAAACAGAACAGCGAGAACATTTGGAACCAACAAGTACGAAATATGGGTGAATTGTCATGCTTGCAACTGTTTAGTACATTAAATTTTGTACTTTCACTTCATTTTACCAAAGCATTATTCCGTTTTGTGGACAAAGGAAGTTGCCGGCGGATTCGAAAAAAAAGTTTTATATGGATATTAATAAGGCTACTCAGTCATCTATGGCCACGGCTACAATAAGATGAAAAATGAGAGGCGCGTTCCGATATCGCTCTCTCTTTCCTGATTGTGGCTGTACAAAGACAGCCTCGCAAGCAAAGGTTTAGTTAGGAAACAGCAACTGAGTATCCTGACTGCCCACATGTAATGCAGGATCTAGTTCGTTAACTTGTCCCCGCCTGCAAGATAACAACAACGACTAAAGCAGCGGTGTTAAACGACTCACCGTTATTGCCATTGACAGCCGCAGCAGATTCCAGCTCCCGTTTCGATGCAGGCTTGTTCCGAATGGCTGACGACCGAAACCGAACTTTCGGGCTTACAGGCTCACTTGCAAACACGTCACTCCACCCCAAGATAAATAACGCGAGACATTGAAGCGCAATAAACTAGTTTTAGCAGCAAAGCAACCAGCGAGTGTATGAACGAATGAATCCGTGCCGTCGTGCACTCAAAAATACCGGTAAAAATTTTTAATTCAGGCCAGAGGTCACGTGAAAGATCGATGACGCTGAACGCTATTTGCGTTTAAAATGTCAAAGAAACAATATTCTTACTAACGAGCAGTACAATATCTAATTAGCAATGATAATTTTGCACCATTTCTTATGTGATAAAAATGCTTCGGTAATTGTAAGACAAAGTTTGTAAAAACAAATTCCGCTTATTACGGTGCCTCTAGCGGGAAATGTTGGAACTAACGTAAGCATCCTGAAGTGATTTTACTATGCTGGTTTTGTTAGCAGCAGCACGAGGTCGATTTTTTCGCCCTCTGCGGCTATTTGTTGAACTTGAGAGTGTGCGGGGGCTGGAATCCCTTTATGCCAGTGAGGGAAAACGCAGCAGGCATACTTACAGCTTTTGGCGCTGAGTGGCGCCCTGATGTAAACGATTCGAAACCGAAACTGGAAGCAGATACAGGACATTACATTACTTCTCCCTTGAATAAAAATGCGCCACTCGCTCTCCTCGCAACAAAAGCAGTCATAAGTTACAGAAGAACACAGAGAAGTCTAAGCGTTACACAATGAAGATTTCCCAGTGTATATTTTGGACATGTCATCACTTATCATTATGCAATGAATAGGATTTTCTACTAGTATCAGTTATGGACATGCATCATCTACACATGTTAGTTGGCGTTGGCCAAATGTAAAATAATCGCAGTGGAAATGCTGCTCACTACATGCCATGTTATTACCTTCAACTGAGTTGACTAAAGAACACGTTAGCCCTTTAACACGCGTGTTTGGTGATGACATCTTTATAGAATAGAAAATTCAGGTACATGTACCCAGTGGCGTAGCCAGAAATTTTGTTCGGGGGGAGGGGGGCTACGCCACTGGCCATATATATATATATATATATATATATATATATATATATATATATATATATATATATATATATATATATATATATATTATATATATATATATATGTATATATATAGCTGCACGTTGCAGCTCAGCCTCCTCCTTAAGAGGAAGCTTTAGCTCGGGTGCTCCTATTTAAGTACGTGTAGAAGGGGAATTCGTTTTTCCCTGCAACCACTTCACCAAATTTGAGGAGATTTGTTGCATTTAAACGAAAAAGTTTATTTCTAGTGACTACTGGTCTAGAATTTTGGAATTTTGGCCCGGTCTCGGGATGCCTTTGCAACGTCCTTTGAACCGTTTGCTCCAACGCTTCACAGTGGTCAATGAAATGAAGTGTTCAACGTACACGGCAGTCATATGGTGATTAATTTCTGTTTTGGAAACACCTTCAGCTGTCAAAAACTTCGCGGCACCGAGCTGTTTAACTTTTGGAAGTGTCCATTATGTGACGCAACCATATTCAACCCAGTGTATGAGAGCATTAAAGAACATTTATCTTCACACCAGCGTGTCACTTTTGTAAATGAGACATGCCGTTCTCCTACGCGCATGCCTCGCAGATAATTAACCGAACCATTATTGCGGGGTTAGGGTAGGCTCGCTGTCATTTGACTCGCCCTCGTACATTAGAAATGCAAAGATACAATGGGATATACAAATGCGAAAATACGGCTTAATAAAGGACAAAAAGTGTCACTGGAAACAAAGTTCACTGCATGTATACACAAAACCTCGCAACAAGATATTTAGGTATACGTATAAGTCTCCAATCAGTCTATGTATGTAAGAAGAAGCAACTGTATATAATGCGCCAAAAAAGTCAAGTAAACATGTTGCACAATCATAGATTCACAGAATCCTAGATTCCGCACCCATTCCATCCACTCTCCCCGATGTATTGCGCGCGACGGAAGGCGGCGCGCTTGCTCCCCGTTTTTCTCCTCTGCGCACACAAGACTGAGCCACCATCGTCGGCTCACCCATTCCACCTCCCCTCCTACGCTTTCACTCGCACATACAGCATGCAGCGCGTGGTCACGATGTTATCACCCTTGGACTTTATACGAAACATGAGGGCGACGGCGACGGCAGGAATGCGCCTGGAGTGTCCATATAATTGCTTTCGCAATAATATAATAAACGGATCCGGCAACTGAAGCGTCCCGTCGCCCATTACTTTCCGCAAAAGAAGTATCAAAATCGAACTTTCACCATGCGACAATTCGCTGCGCCGCAATAATGTATTTTTTCCTGTGAGGCGGAGGCACCGAAATGAAAAAAACACGCATAGGAAAGTATGTTGGCCAGAATCGAATACCTACTTCGGGCACCTAATGGGGCTACGGAAGGAATACCGAAGAAAACATGAGACGCTTGGTCCACTGAGAACCATACGCATACTGCTCAGCATCCTACAGCGGCGAAACAAGACTTTCCGGAAAGGTTCCGCTCAAGGAATGCGGTGCAATCCTTCGAGTCCCTACAGTGATGGCGGCGAGCGACCATTTTTTTTTTTTCTCGTCTGCTAGCCAGAAGGCGTCCAAAACTCTGTCAGGTGAAAATCCACTCGGCCAGAGCAAACCGAACGCGCACCGAAGTGCATCGCATGGTGGTCGGGGCCATACGAGAAAAACGTATGCGCTCTGGCTGGCTCTGGCAGCCCGCGGGTAGGGTAGTGAGAACAACAAAAAATTGAAGAGGCTCAATGTGTCCTTGTGAATAAAATCAAAGTAGGAAAAATAAATAAGAACGTAGTCACTTTGGCTGGCTTTAGTGTCTTGACATGGATGTTCTGGCGTAGGTTAAAAACATGTTGATATTTTTTTATGTGACATGACGGCACAAATGAACCACCCCAACGCTTCGTCTCATTGGACCTCGCTGCCTGCTTTGTCAACTCTTCTGCTAGTGTGTTGATTTGGCTTGTCTCGTTTTATGTTCCGATGAAAGACTTTAGAAAAGTCAATAGACCTTTGGCGTCATGTGTTTATAACAACATTAAACCCACAAAGTTCCGCAATTGAAAATCTAAAGCACAACTTTGGAAACGTCAATGCACCTTTCACATCAAGAGCTTACGAGATTTATACCCATAAAGTTTCGCACTTGATATCCATGCGCTCCATAGATTCCGTGGCCTCAGTGAGATGCCGCGGCGAGCCCGCTCACCATCAAAGCGCCCTTGAAACTTTGTGCTCGGATGGGGCTGCTTGGCGTTATGTGACTCCCGGTGTATGGGCGTTGCCACGAAATGCAGCCCGAGTTTGCAATCTTCGCGGTTAAATGTATTTTCGAGCGTCAAAATGACATTCTAGACAAAATCCAGTGTGATTTCCGGCGCCGGGGGTCGCTTTGGTCGGCGGTGCATGGACAGCACGAAAAAATTTCGGGGGGGGGGGGGGGCTGTAGCCCCATAAGCACCCCCCTGGCTACGCCCCTGCATGTGCCTATCACAGACTTTTTTTTCTAGGCGGACATCTTTGGCTTTCGCATTTTACGAGCACCACACAACATGACTGAAAATGAACACGATAGCACTACAGTTCTGAAGAGTTCCCGCCTTGGGAAGACAACGACGAGATGCACACTTGCATACACAGGTCACACGTGATAAAGAGTTCACCGAGCGCAAGAAGTAGAAAATGCGAACGTGCGTGTGTTCCCTGGGACAGTACTGATGGGTGGCTCATTCGCTCTGAGCCTGACTCGAGACAGCCTTGTGGCTGTCATGTATTGAAGATTGTGTGTATAAAGCACTTTACACTCCAAGATACTGCAGGGCCTAAGTAATATGCAATATATTTTTGGCATAAAAAGACAAATTTGTATAACAGTCAGTACCGTGGTGATGTGCGTACTGCATGATTACGCTACAAGAAATATATCCCCTATACCAGTAGGAACTGGAAGGTGGGAAAGCATCATCAGGAAATGCGTAGTCACTGGAATGACTCCTCTCAGTTAAGGTTTCAAGACAATCCTGTCGCTCAGGGCATTTCACAAGTTTCGACGAATTTCAACATTTGCCATTTTCAAGATTGAAAGTATTGCGACCTACCCTACAGTAAATCCTAAATGAACCTGAGTACTGAGGACCAAACGTTGTCGAGTTACGTACTGAGACAAGATCTCCTGGACAAAATTGAGGGCGTTTTGTTGCGCGACGACGGTCCACGTACGTCTGGACATTTTTGGCGTATGAGCCGAATTCGCATGCAACCACTTAATAGTCTGCAAGCTGTATTCAGTATCCTGATCACAGAAAAAAGGTTGTCCTAGCTTTAGCAGTTTCCTAAGCGGTTCTACCAATTCAGCGTACTACGGGATTAGTTTAGCATAGTACCGCGAGAGACCAAGAAATGAATGCAGCGACTTCTTGTGAGTTGGCTACGGTGCATCAACAATTGACTTAACTTTGTTTTCCACCGGCGAAATGCCGTTTGCACTGAACCTATGTCCAAGAAAAGTGAGCTCTGAGACACTGTATAAACACTTTGCATTTAGCTCTATGCCAGCACCTGAGATTCAGGAAAGCGCAGTTTGCAGATTTTTATCATGCTCACCTTGTGTGCGGCCCCGAATCAAAACATCACTTAGACAGCACAAGGTACCTGGACAGTCTTATAAAACAGATGCCATTATCTGCTGAACAGCGGAAGGCACAGATGCTGTCACGACTCAGCGTCGATGCGTTAGCTCCTCCTGAGTGGTGGCGTAAGGGGGTGGAGTCTGGTGCCTGGCTTTCGCCAATTACCGTCGTGAACGAGACAAAGGCCTGATGAAATCAAGCAAAAGCAGTCATTTAATGTGATTGCTCAGCAACAAAATAAACTGACGTTATTAAGTAATGGATATGAATGTGTTAGACAGAAACAGTAAAGTTACAATTCCAAAGAACAGGTGTAACCAAGTTAAACAATTACTAGGTGCAATCGCAACAGGAACAATGAACATCAGTTCCAACTAGATTCCTAAACAGTAATCGAGAAGGCAAATGTTAAGAGTCCACAGTCCACAGAATCAAAAGCGACATACAGTCAACCGGGCGCGCCGGCAGTCCGTCCCAACCGATGCGGCCCGTAAGTGACCCTCGAAGTCGGCGCCTCGACGTCGGCGGCTGGCTTCCACGGCGGCTGGCGGTGTTCGGTGTCGGGGCGTGATGTCGGCAGCTTATTTGCCCGGGACTTGCTCGGCGTTCGTTTATCGTCCCCGGAGCAGACTGGTGAAGTGTAGGATCGGCGTGCTTTTATAAGCCTCTCGAGGCGCCAGCGTTCACTTCTTGTCGTCTAGACATGGTTCACACACGCGCACACTGGTCCTCGCCGTAGTTCGGGCTCCACTGGCGGTCACCTTCACCGGCAGTCAATTTAATCACACACAAAACAATAGCTGCGGACGAGGTCGGCTTCACGTAGGCCGGGCTTGCTTCCAGCGTGGTTTAGACTCAGCTAGCGGTCACCTTCACTGACAAGCAATTTAATAACACACAAAACAACAGCCACGGATTCACCCGGACTCACGTAGCCCGGGTGTGTAGCCACCAAGGTTTCAACCCTACAAGCGGTCACCTTCTCCGGCGAACACATTAATCGCACACATTACAGCAGTCACGAACACATAGCTCAACGTGCTCTGGATGTACCCAAGATCACGTTCTCCACCGTTTGCGAAACTGTGCGGCACGTAGGCTTGCGGCCCACTCTTAAAGAAGGGATGCTTAATAGGCGTGCATGCATAGGATGCGGGGGCGGAGAATTGACGAAATAACGCGACTTTTGTGACACTGCCCCCCACTTCTAGAATATTATTTTATAATATTCATCATACCACAAAAGTCGCTTGGTATCAACACAAGACTCACATCTATTGATGGTTACACATTAAAGACTGTGGTTGCCGAATATCTGTTTCACAATCTGCTCAGATAATCCGCTCCCACATTTTCTTTTCCCTTTATGTGTTTTACGGTGAACTGGTACTCTTGAAGTAACAAGCTCCATCGAAGGACTCTACTGTTCAGTTGCCGTGCCTGTCTCAAGTAGCTTAAAGGTTGATGGTCCGTCTGGACGACAAAGGGGGCCCCATAGAGATACACCGAGAATTTCTGTATCCCCCACACGAGCGCTAGACATTCTCTTTCAATCGTGCTATAGGCTCTCTCCCTAGGCAGCAGTTTTCTGCTTGCATAGGCTATAGGGTGAAGTGTTCCCTCATGGTCTTGCATTAAGACTGCTCCGAGACTCGTGTGGGAGGCGTCTGTGCGTAGCACGAACGGCCTACTGAAATCTGGAAGCCGCAAAATGGGAGCGCTGGAGATTTTGTTCTTCAGTTCTTGGAATGCCTTCTCATGTATCTGCGTCCAATTCACTATGTTCCTCTCGCCCTTTTTGGTTAGCTCCGTAAGCGGTGCGCTGATCTCGGCGTAACCCGGGATAAAATCTCTGTAGTAGCCAGTCAGTCCAAGGAAGGCGCGCACTTGTCTCTTCGTTTTCGGCCGTGAAGCTGCTTCTATCTAGTTTAAAGTCTTTTCCAGTGGTTCTAGCTTTCCTCCTCCGACTCGATGTCCAAGGAAGTCAATTTCCTCCAAGCCCAATTCGCATTTACTCGGGCGCACAGTCAGACCAGCGGCCTGGATCCGCTCGAAAAATTGACTCAACGAGGCAAGGTGGTCTTCCCACGTTGCGCTGGCGACGAGCACGTCGTCGTAGTAATGCTCCACGTCTGGTATCCCTTCCACGATGCGACGCATCAATCTGGCGAAAACAGCGGGTGCGGTCTTTATACCGAAGGGCATGAAACTAAATTGATAAAGTCCCGCTGTGGTGGAAAATGCTGTCTTGGGCCTCGAGTCCTCCGACAGGGGAATTTGCCAGTATCCTTTCGTAAAATCCACCTTCGAGAAAAATTTCTTGTCTCCGACTGTGGCGAAAACAGCGTCAGCCCTAGGCATGGGTTCTGCATCTGCCACTAATACATCATTCAAGCGGCGGAAGTCTATGCACAGCCGATTTGTCTGGTCCGGCTTCTTCACCAGCAACACTGGTGAATTGTAAGGCGATCCTGATTTTTCGATTATTCCGAGCCTTTCCATTTCCTTTACCTCCTTTTCTATATCTTCTCTAGTAGCAAACGGCAGCGGATATTGCTTGACATTTACTGGGGCCTCGGTCGTGGTTTCTAAGTGGCATACGGCCCAGTCTGTCTTCCCTGGAACATTGGAGAAAATGGGTGCTCTCTTTTTCATTTCGTCTAGAAGTTCTTGTCGCTGTGTCGCAGTCAGGCGGGGCGCGAGCTTCACGTCTTCGAAGGTCTCATTTTCCACGAATTCTGGCACTGGAATGCTTTTCCCTTCTTCTTCT
Source organism: Dermacentor albipictus (assembly GCF_038994185.2). Classification (NCBI taxonomy): domain Eukaryota; kingdom Metazoa; phylum Arthropoda; class Arachnida; order Ixodida; family Ixodidae; genus Dermacentor; species Dermacentor albipictus. The sequence continues at coordinate 9,010,269 of NW_027225569.1, forward strand.
GTGACGCTAACTATTGCGTTACTCTGTTTTGACGTTTGTGTGCCGTCTCTGTCCTCGTATTTTTTTAACAGGTTGGCATGGAAAACCTTGGGTCCTCCTACAGTCTCGATGGTATAGTCGACATCACCTTTCTTTGCTTTTACTTCGAAAGGTCCCTTCTACTGCAGAAGCAACTTGTTTTGTTCTGTCGGTAGCAGGACTAGGACTTTGTCTCCCGGCTGAAACGTTCTCTGCTTTGCTTGGCGATTGTACAGCTTCGCGTATCGAGCGCCGGCCCTCTCGAGCTCTTCGTGTGCCAATCGACACGTTTCCTCTAAATGGTTGCGAAGGTCGATCACGTGTTGATATGTGGTCTTTGCTTCTTCATCTAGGGCATGGTTCGTCCAAACCTCCTTTAGAATCGTTAGGGGACCTCTGATGTGGCGACCATACAAGAGCTCGAAGGGGGAAAACCCAAGGCTTGCTTGGGGTACCTCCCTGTAGGCGAATAACAAAGGGGCCAGGTAGCGGTCCCATTCTCTCGGCTTCTCTGCGCACATTCGCTTTAACATAAGCTTCAGGGTCCCGTTAAATTTCTCCACCAAGCCGTTGGCCATGGGATGATATGGCGTTGTGTGCAACTGCCGGACGGATAAGAGGCGGGCGACCTCTTTCATCAGTTCTGATGTAAAGTTAGATCCACGATCGCTAAGTATTTCGTTAGGCACTCCCACACGGGAGAACATTCCTACCAAGGCCTCAGCCACACGCTCTGTCTCGATGCTCGGTAGGGCGACCGCATCCGGATATCTTGTCGCGTAGTCCATAAGAGTCAATATATAGCGATTCCCGCTTCTGGACGGTGGCTGTATAGGCCCCACAATGTCGATTGCGACCCGCTTAAATGGGGTGTCTGTGATTGGTACCCTCCCCAGAGGCACATGTGGTACTCTCCCTTTAGGCTTCGTTCGTTGACAGATATCGCAAGAGGCCACAAACCTCTTAACGTCGGCGGTAAGGCCCGGCCAAAAAAAATCTTCCATGATGCGATCTTTTGTTTTCTGAGCTCCCAGATGCCCGGACATGATCCCGTCATGGGCCATTTTCAGTACGGCTTCTCGATGTTCCTTCGGAACGACTAATTGCTGAACATACCTTCCATTTGGCTCTGTGTACGTGCGATACAGAAGCCCGTTTTCTTGCTTAAACTCAATCACGCTCTGCTGATCCCTGCAGGTCAGCTTTTTGCCGATCTGCAAAAAGCAGTGTCGCAACGACTCGTCTCTTTCTTGGGCCTCGGCGTATGTTCCCGCTGTTCCGGGGGTAGTTTCTACGTTGGGCGTTTTCAGCCTCTCAAATTTCTTTCCGGCGCTCTTCGCCTGGGCTCTTGTTACGGCTGCAGCGGTCGCCTCCTCCCTTGCCGGTAAATCATCCGTCTCCTTCGCTGCCTCGCTAGACGGCTCGTCCGGTGCTTTAACACCCTCTATGTTCCCTAGTATTACATCATACAAAGGATCCTGCATACAAAGGGCGGTGATGTTGCCGCAGAAATAGGGGGTCTCGACGTGGATTCGAGCTTCAGGAAGCACCTTCACGGTACCATCAACTAAATAAACTGGACTACTTTCCCCTGTGAGCTGGTCGTCGTTGACAAGGCTTCTTCTGACTATTACTGTGTTGCTTTTCGTATCGCGTAGTACAGTGACAGATTTCCCGCCTATATTGCCGGCAACAACAGGCATTCCCTCGACTAGGAATTGCGGCCGTGTCATCATTACAGCATTCACCACAGGAATTTTGTTGCCATTCTTTAGCTCAACATATCCGTCGCGGATACATTCCTGGTTGTCTGCCTTGCCAGGTGCATAAACACATGAAGCCTGAGGCTTCTCCTTCCATCTCTGTTGGCAAGTGTCTGCCTTGTGCCCTTTTCTACCGCATTTAAAGCAAACGGGACCATACCCGCCAACAAAGTTGCTCTTGCACTGTGCGGCATGGTGCCCCGTCCTACCACAAAGGTAACATTTTGGTGGCACCCTTTGGCTGGCTCTCCTGTCGTCAGTTTCAATTCTCGCGGCGTCTTCTCGTCCGTCTCTCTTCACCTTTCCCAAGTTAGTGCCTCCTTGTGCTTCGAGAAATCGATCGGCCAGTCCCAGCATTTCATCAAGTGATTCAGCTTTCCTCTCCTTAAGGTAAAGCGACATGTTCGGGTGGCAACTACTAAGAAATTGCTCCTTAATCAAAATCTCGCGAAGCGAAATGTAGTCCTTCTTTATCTCGGCCATCTCTATCCATCGGTCAAAATAATGGCTCAGCCTTGCCGAAAATTGCGCAGCGGTCTCGCCGTCTGCTGATCTTGGCTCCTGAATTTTTCTCTGAAGCCCTCAATGGTGAATCGAAAACGCCTCAAGAGAGCGGCCTTGACCTTGGGGTAGCTTGACGCATCTTCCGGTGACAATCTCCCAAAGACACTTAGCGCTTCCCCGCTCAGACATGTGCTCAATACTGTAGCCCACTGCTCTTCCGGCCACCTCTGGCTCCTAGCGAGACCCTCAAAACGGCGTATATATGCATCAAGGTCATCCTTTCTTTCGTCGAATGCGATGAGAAGCTTGCTCGCATTAGGTCTCATACCGTTGTCGGCATCCCTCTCTTGAGTGCTGCTAACATTACTCGGATTCTCCCTCTCCAGCTTTCGAAGCTCCAGCTTAAGACGCAACGCTTCCACCTCACGCTCGCTTGCTTTAAGTGCTGCGGCGTGTTCTCTCTCCGCTACTTCTCGTTCTCTTTCTGATGCCTCTCGAGCCAAAGCCCTTTCCTGTCGTTGTCTCGCCTGTTCCTCCTCTATCCACTTCTTCAGCTCCGCTCCTGAGAGACCGAACTGAGTGCCGATAGATACCAACTTTTCTAACTCCATGGTAAAACCGAAAGTTAGAGTATGCAAAAGAAGCGTTAAAAAATTCCTTTTTGGGAAATATTTCCTTTTCTTTTCAACTAGAACTGTCCCTCCTAATGAAGGGGATCATTCACCAAGGTCCTCACCCCGTTCAAGGCGGCTACTTTGCACCAGAGGTCCTGTCGCGGACGCCAGATAATGTCACGACTCAGCGTCGATGCGTTAGCTCCTCCTGAGTGGTGGCATAAGGGGGTGGAGTCTGGTGCCTGGCTTTCGCCAATTACCGTCGTGAACGAGACAAAGGCCTGATGAAATCAAGCAAAAGCAGTCATTTAATGTGATTGCTCAGCAACAAAATAAACTGACGTTATTAAGTAATGGATATGAATGTGTTAGACAGAAACAGTAAAGTTACAATTCCAAAGAACAGGTGTAACCAAGTTAAACAATTACTAGGTGCAATCGCAACAGGAACAATGAACATCAGTTCCAACTAGATTCCTAAACAGTAATCGAGAAGGCAAATGTTAAGAGTCCACAGTCCACAGAATCAAAAGCGACATACAGTCAACCGGGCGCGCCGGCAGTCCGTCCCAACCGATGCGGCCCGTAAGTGACCCTCGAAGTCGGCGCCTCGACGTCGGCGGCTGGCTTCCACGGCGGCTGGCGGTGTTCGGTGTCGGGGCATGATGTCGGCAGCTTATTTGCCCGGGACTTGCTCGGCGTTCGTTTATCGTCCCCGGAGCAGACTGGTGAAGTGTAGGATCGGCGTGCTTTTATAAGCCTCTCGAGGCGCCAGCGTTCACTTCTTGTCGTCTAGACATGGTTCACACACGCGCACACTGGTCCTCGCCGTAGTTCGGGCTCCACTGGCGGTCACCTTCACCGGCAGTCAATTTAATCACACACAAAACAATAGCTGCGGACGAGGTCGGCTTCACGTAGGCCGGGCTTGCTTCCACCGTGGTTTAGACTCAGCTAGCGGTCACCTTCACTGACAAGCAATTTAATAACACACAAAACAACAGCCACGGATTCACCCGGACTCACGTAGCCCGGGTGTGTAGCCACCAAGGTTTCAACCCTACAAGCGGTCACCTTCTCCGGCGAACACATTAATCGCACACATTACAGCAGTCACGAACACATAGCTCAACGTGCTCTGGATGTACCCAAGATCACGTTCTCCACCGTTTGCGAAACTGTGCGGCACGTAGGCTTGCGGCCCACTCTTAAAGAAGGGATGCTTAATAGGCGTGCATGCATAGGATGCGGGGGCGGAGAATTGACGAAATAACGCGACTTTTGTGACAGATGCCAATCCGAAAACCATACGCTTAAAGCGAAAGAGACCGTCATGAGTGATGATTGTAGTAAGCTCACGGCTTTTCTCGTAAAATTAAACTTGATAAGCTGACTGTAAGTTCAACTTACTGAAGACAGTAGCACCAGCAGGTCGATGCAACAGTTCGTCAGCCCTCGGTAGTGGAAAAGGAGTCAGTGACAATAGCCTTGTTGGGTTCTCTAAGATCGACGCAAGGTCGAATGGAATTGTCCTTCCGAACCCCGACGAGCGGATAAATCCACTCGGACACCCACACTCGTTCAATGATGTCAGCTGATTCTAGCCGTTACAGTTGAGCGGAGACTTCCTCACGGAGTACCAGGGGTAGAGGACCCAGTTTCACTGAGACTGGTTGCACTGAAGCTCGAAGACGAACGTCGTGAATGAAGCCCTTTACAAGTCCCAATCGTCCTGAGAACAGATGGGCGAACTCTGTTGGAGCGTTGTGCGGAGGAGACGATAGCTGAATGCTTGGGTCAGCTGGAAGTCCTGATACTTGTTGACATGTGAGCGAAGACCCTTGAAAGTCAATGCACAAAGCTTGAATGGCGTCTAAGCCCAGAAGAGAAGTGCCTTGGTTCGTGACGTTAACTGTCACCACTGCAGCACTGTTGCGGTACTTGACGAGCAGAGAGAATTGTCCTGAATGCAAAATTTCTTGCTGCGAATAATTCTTGAGTCGAAGACTCGAAGGAGATAAGGAAAGAACAAGAACCTTGAAATGTTCTTCGTACAGGGAGCTGCTCGTCAGCGACACCGTAACTCCTGTATCTACGAGCAACTTGAGTGTAGTACTCACAATGAGGACTTCGGTGCAAACTGCTGCCGGACGGAAATTCGGTGCTTGAATTGCGAGCACAGACATGACTGTAGCGGGCGATTCTCTATCGGCGGTAGCGGAAACAAACTGCGTTCGAGCAGGAGACTGTCGCTGTGTTCTGTTCCCAGAACGGCAAACTGAAGCGTAATGTCCCACTTTTCCGCACGCACGGCAGGTAACGTACTTGGTCAGACAGCCTATATCGGATGCGATATGGTGAGGTGAACCACATCGGTTACAATGGACTGCAATGTTTCGACTGGCTTCACGGAGCTCGGGCTGGGCGCCATGTTGGCCGGCCTCCCCAGGTTGCGTCGTTCCGCCATGCCGTCGAGCGCCATACTGAAGCCGCCGGGTCGAGGGAGAAGGATGGCGGGGACCGCCATCTTGCGCGCCCGGGTGAGGAAGGTAATGGCTGTCAACGCAATCTTGGCGTTGCGTCGAGACGCGTTGGACAAACGAGTTGTTAAACATTTAAAATTCCTTGTGGACTTGCTCCACGCTTCGTCCGATTTCTTCGGCTTTCTTCAGCGTGCGGAACGATCCTTCGTATAGTAACTTTTCTCATATTCTTGCTGATGCAACGCCATGCAAGATTTGGCGAGGGGACTCGTCGTGCCAAGCGGCGAACGCACAAGCAGGCGCTAGCATTTGTAACGCGGTGTTGAAGTCCTGAAAGGTTTCCCCGGGTCGTTGCTTTCTATCCCTGAATGTAATACGATCCACCAGGGGATTGGTGCTTTCCTCATAATATCGGTAGAAGAGGCGCAGAATGTCTTCGAAAGTTGCAGTTGTCAGGTCTATTTGCGACGCCAGGTCGTAGTAGAGAAGCTGGCCCTCGAAGCCTAAGTTACCCAGTAAAATTGCTTGCTTCCTCTAGTCTTGTAGTGCCTCGCATCCGGTCGCCTGGAGAAACTTGCGAAAAGGACGCTTCCACGTGAGCCACGGTACCGGAAGAGTACCGGGCAGCGCAAGCAAAGGCGGTATGGATGGTTCAAACGCCATGCAGGCCACAGAGCACAAAGGCGGAGAAGTTGCTGTGGACAGAGAAGCAGACGTAGTTGCCGCGTCTTGCATGTCTGAAGCAGGAATGGAACGGCAGAGGCAATAGGCAGAACGCTTTACCTCGTCGACAGTTTAGTGCGCGAATAGCGACGGAACGCGCTGCGCAGCTGGACGTTGCACAAGTGAAACGCTAGCCGCGTGCAGGCAGGAACCGGCGTCTGCGGCAGCATAACGGCATGGCAGCGTTGATCCTCATCGCTAGTTTGTAGTAGCTACGACGAGGCGGCTGGACGCGGGACCTACCAACGTTACTAGACTAGCTTCAGTTGTAAAACTCTCCGCCCGCGCGCTTACAGCCGGTGTCGCCACTTCTGTGACAGCCGCCAGATGGCAGCGCCGTTCCATCGGGCTCCACTGCAGACGCCTCGCCGCAGCCTTCAGCCCGTGCGGACGGGCAGTTTGCGCGTTTTTCACGCTCGCTGGCGTTCTCCCTTGTCCGAATTAGTGATACCATGAGAAAGCGGTATCCACCTACAGCAATAAGATTTATCGGGCCAGTTGGTTCATACTGTAATAAGGGTAAACTGCACGAAAGAAAGAAACGCATAGAGCGAAGCGCGGAAGCTGTGTTTTTTCCTGCCGTCTTAACGTTTCGCGCAGTTGAGGCTCAGAAGCCTGAACATTTGGCCAAAGTGTGTGATTAGGATGATCTTCATCCCCACCGAGGCTTCTCGCCACGCCAAGGAAGCGCAACAAAAAGAAAGATGAGGTCAGTCTTTGAACACGCAAGACACACACACACACACAAAAATATCATCTGCTCTTCCACTCCGTGAAGATGGTTAACCAGCGAAGCTGAAACGTGCGGCCCGTGTTTATCACTGGGTTAATCTAGAGGATTCATTAAAGTATTTCTGAATTATGCGGTAACACACACAATCGGCTGCGACGGAGAGAACGACGTCACTTACGATATGCCCGTAGTCCGCCGTTGTCGCTTGCGTTCGATGTCTCGAGTTTGCTCGGAGGCGTGATAAGCTGCTTTCGCCCGATTTGCGATTATTCAAAATTAAGTTTCTTCAGAAATTAAATCTATCCGTTACGTAAGACAATGAGTGGCTCATACTGCCTTAAGCAATGGCCCCTCCCACCGTAAACGCGGCCTCCCCATTACGATGACAGAAGTGAAATTCTACGCTGGAATGTTGAACGGCAACGCAGCCAGCTGTGGAAGACGACGATGAACGTAGGAGCAGTGGCACGAGCGCGTGTGCCGGTCGGCACAAGGAATAGCCGAATTCATGGCCGTGGTGCTAGCATTACGCAAATTAGGACCATCAATTACGTCAGCCGTGATAGTTACTGATTCTTTATCATTGTGCTCATCCCTTACTGCTTCTAGTGATTCTCGCGTGATGAGGACATTTCAATCATTGGTACCTGGTTACTTGAGAAGCGTGCGTTTGATTTGGGTGCCCGGCCATAAAGGACTAATCATTAATGAAATTGCAGACTCTCTAGCCAAGGCATCGATAAGTGGCCCGATTCTTCCTTGCTGCCCTTTGACTGCTTATGTAACTGCAGCTAGATTTCGCAGGAGTATCATTATACAGTCAGTATCAGGCTCCGAAATTACTAACTCTGTGGAGTACGGACATCTCCTGCACCCTTGGAACAGAGATTTTTGCCGAACACGGAAAATTGAAGTGTCCATCACGAAGCTACGCTGCCGTATACCTGCATTGAACTTCTACCTCCACAGGTCTGGTCTGGTCCCCTCACCACTATGCTCATTCTGTGGCGAAGCGGAGACAATCGACCATTTCTTGTTGTCTTGCAGACGTTTTTCTATTATAAGAAAACGACTACTCGAAATCCCGCTTCGCTCTATTGGTCTGACTTTATCAGTGCCTGTGATCCTATCTTTTGGAGCCTCCATTGTTGGGTTCAGCAACAGAAATGTTTGCTTGGTGATCCAAAATTACCTCATTGAAACTAATCGATTTCCATGTTAGATTGATCGTTCTCCCTCCCAACCATAGCTTTCTTTTATTTCTTATCTTTTATTAATTATTATTATTATTATTATTATTATTATTATTATTATTATTATTATTATTATTATTATTATCTTATACCCGGTTTTCATCTGATTATTTCTTTTTTTCTCCAAACACAAAACGTTTACTTTTAAACGCACACGCCCAAATTGTTAACTCCCTTGTTATCATTATTATTTTAGGCACCTAATTAAACCGCCCGATTCTTGGCCAATCCTCCACTGTGGGTATGTGCCACGGCCACTCAGGACAACAACAACAACAACAGAATCGCTCTGTTCTACGCCGAGCGAAGCGTCGCATTGCTGGCGGCACAGAAAAAGCAGCGCGCCGAACTGTCGACATCGTTCCGATAGGCGCCTATGCAGCCAGGTGCGCAGCACGTCGGCATCGTCTGCTTATATTCTCAACAAACTCGGCGAAAGCTACAGTTTCGCGGATTACATGCTTGCCTGAAATTCGCCTTCAACAACGAACCACACAATACGCTGCACCGCGCGCTTAGTCCGGCCCGCCCGCGTAGCCGGCTAGTGAGGAAGTGAAGCCGGGCGCGACTGCAGCGCCACGAAGGCGCGGGCGGGTGGCGGTTCCGCGCAACGGCGCCGAGTTTTAAAACTGAAGCTAGTCTAGTAACGTTGGGACCTACGGCGTGAGGCCGAACGGCCTGGTCGCGAGACGCGGCTAAAGAGCCAGACTTCTCGAGTCGGCGACCGGGCAAAGAACGCGTTTGCTCCAGCGAGCGGGAACGCAGCAGGTATACTTACAGTGTTTGGCGCTGAGTGGCGCCCTGACGTAAACGATGCGAAACCAAAACTGGAAGCCCGCAAAAGATATTACAGGGACCTAATTCTACGAGCGGGGCAGGGTCTTAAAGTGGTATTTTCTTTTTTGCGAGCCCTTGTTGCGGGCGGAGACGGGGCCTAACGCGGCCATGGCTCATAACCTTTCAGCTGGCTATCCACACAAAGCTGTCAATAAACTCCAGGCAAGGGAATGGCGCCGTCTGCAAACTAACACATACCCACACTTGTCTCGCCTACACGCAATCTACCCAGACAGGTATACGTCCCGAACAAGACCCTGGTGTAGCACCCACACAGCGACACTCGCGCACATAACACACGAATGCACCGACCGTCCGGGCGACGCAATTTCGCCACGAGTCGCAACACACACACTCACTACGTGGTCTTGGGAGGCGAGACTCTCCGAACTGGACCTGGGAAGCCAACTGGCGACCCTCGACCAGGCCCGGCGAGCCGCGATCGCCAGTGGAGCCCTGTCAGAGGGAACCACCGAGGAATAAACCGCGCAACGGTTTCTGCAATAATAAAGTTTCTCCTCCTCCTCCTCCTCCTCAGCTGGCTATTCCCAACACAAGCAAGGTGACTAACATCTCGCCGTCCTCGACGGAGAACGAGAGCACGGGTGTATCGCCGAAATTGCATTTTCCCGATGACGGCGACGACATCCGCGTCACGGCGGCGTTGCAGGTGGAGTCGGAGGCAAGGGACAAGTCAGTGGGCGGCAGACGGCGAGAGGACGAAGCGATGTCCTCGGTCTTGGTGGCCGCTAGCGCGAATGCGCGAGACTTCCGTTTGTGAGTCCAGGCGCGACTGTGCGAGATCGAGGGTGAGATCTATCAGTACTGTTCGAACGCCGCGAACAAGGTGCCCGTCGGCATGCGCAACTTCACTGTAGTCGCTTCGACGGCGGCCGGGCGCGGGATCCACGGCATGATGCCGAACGGCCTGGCGCGAAGCGTGGCAAGCCGGCCTGCCTGTGTCGGGGACCAGACAAAATAAATGACTTTATCCCAGGGAGAGAAAACGCAGCAGGTATACTTAAAGCCCCTCAATCTCCGAAAGTAGCGCCATTCACTTCCCTCCTCCTCCGCTCGGCGCAGCCTCGACGGTGGCGCCGCCGGTGCTGGGCCTGCCGTAGCAGACGACGGCTAACACGCTACGGGAGGAAATCCACAGAAAAGTTCGTTCGAGCCCTGCAGAGCAGTTTTTTCAATCGAGGTCTTTATTCGTCAGTCGGTAACTGGCCTTTAGAATTACTTACAACATTACTTACAACAATTACTTACAACAATTACAACATGGATTTAGAGCCAATCGATCAACGTCTTCAGCAGTGTTAGAATTAACCCAGAGTATAAACACAGCCCTACACAAAAACGAGATTGCCGTAGGATTATTTTTAGATTTAAAGAAAGCATTTGACACGGTCTGTCATTCCATACTTCTAAAAAAATTACGAACTTATGGTTTTAGCGAAATGACAATGGACCTCTTTTCAAGCTACCTAAATGGTCGAAAACAATATGTAAAATTTGGCTCCTTTGCTTCCCAGTATACTACTATAGTCACAGGAGTTCCGCAAGGATCAGTTTTGGGGCCCATACTGTTCTCGCTGTATGTAAACGACCTCCCAACAATACTAAAGTCATCAAAATGTATCATGTACGCTGACGATACCACGCTATTATTTTCAGGTAAATCTCCTGGAATATTGCAGAACACTATAAACAGCGAGTTATCCAACATATCAACTTGGTTTGCTTGTAATAAATTAACACTTAACAGAGATAAGACTAAATACATAGTTTTCAACTCCCGTTATTCCAGGGGTGACACAATTGGCATGCAAATTCACCTTCTAGGTGGAACAATAGAACAGCTCGATCACATAAAATATTTAGGGGTATTATTGGACTGCAACTTGAACTGGAGACCACATATATCTAGTATATGCGCGAAATTAGCTTCGGCTTGCTATTTATTAATAAAATGCAGGGAATATCTTGACCTTAGCGTACTTAAAGTTGTTTACTTGTCCATATTTCACTGTCACATCACATACTGTTCTGAATCATGGTCAAGCACATATAAAACATACATAGATCCCGTTTTTCGGTTACAGAAAAGGGCCTTGCGCATTATGACATACACAAGCCCACATGATAATACTGACATGCTGTTCTGTCGTCTCGGTATATTACCTTTATCTCTGGCATGCGAAATGAAAGTCGCCATTTTGATTAACAATATCTTACATGGGAATCACTCATTATCACCAAGCCTGTTTGTTACACCTAATCGCAATACAAGGGGTGCAACAAATATAAATTTTAACCTACCAATCGCTCGTAACACGTATGGCCAACGACTACTTGAGTTTCATGGTGCTAAAATTTGGAATACAGTACCTCTTGAGATAAAAATGGCCAACAATTTCGTGTCTGCTGTTAAAAAGCTATACCTATCAAAAAGTACGTGATTTTTTGTCAGTCTGGTTCTCCACCTGTTTCATACTGTGCTGGATCTGTTCAGAAAGCCTAAACACTTCAACACAGACCCTTGCAAATGTGTCACTTCTACGTATAATATGCTATCTCGGTTTTTTCATTGTGTATATGCATGTATTCTCCTGACAGTTCTGTTTTATTACCGTTGATTGATATGCACTGTTTTTCTTTTGTAATGTTTTTGATTGTATGTATCCACCTAACTGTATTAGGTTGTATCATTAAAAAACTAGATAAGCGCATGACATTGTAGCTGCCACTACAAATATGACTATGGGCCTACACTAGCCTTTGGCTACAGGCCCAACAGTTCCTTTGTACAAATTATTATCAATGAAAAATAAACTGAATTGAATTGAATTGAAATTGACCATTATTCAAGGCGTATTTAAGGCGTAAAGCACGCGACGTTGAGAGTTCGTGTTGCTGAAACACGACGCAAGCACGCAGTATACTCAAACACGCGCGTAATTACCAAATTTTCAGGTGTTGGCAGCGTGAAAGTATGTGTACGTGGTTTCCTAGGCTCATTTGCGTACCTGCAGGACACTATTGTTCGGCCGGTGCGTGATTGATTCCGGCTGTGTGCGGTCAGGAACGACTGGCAACAGGGCCGTTTTGTTTCATTGCGGGGTGCTTTGGTAATCGTGGCGATATACTGTTTTTTTTTATAAGTATTGCTGCAAGAGGGCTCATGTAATGGCTAACGGAGGCATCTGCGCAGCACGTGACATTGCAATAAAGCAGGCGGCGCAGGGAATGTTCGCATACCAAATTGGCTGTCCGCGAACTTATACCCACTTGGCATGCACAGGCTTCGGCGAGCCCCATCCAGCCCTGGTTCTAGCTTTGGCGCTCCCGTTGCCGCTTTGGTGCCCTGGTGGCGCCGTCAATAATACGAAATAATGACAAGTTGTTACAACTAGTAAAGAAAATTTATTGAAGAAATACAATCGCGCCGAGGCGCCAACTTCTAAAGCAGCGCTAGCGCGCCCGCACGAGTATTATGAACGCCAACGAGAAATTTACCGGCCCACGTACGACTCTACGATCAAAGTGCACGTTAAACATGCCCAGGCGAGCTGGATAAAATTATCCGGAGCCATGCACTACGACCTCCATCCTAGCTTTAGTCGCTTCGGAACGTTGAAGACGTTATACACCACAAACCAAATCAGTACATGCGGGCGTACATTCGAAGCTAAAAGACTGCATCGTTAAGTCATAGTGAGCCTTGCAAAAGCGTCGAGAATGTGCAATCTTCTGGTGGAGCTCAAAACACACCCTGAATAATGTCGCTTTTATGTCACAGGCCAGCTGCAGATGCGTGCATTTCACCGCAAGATGAAACTACATGAAACAAAGAGAGCACATTCGAAAAAAAAAAAGAAAGTGAGCCAACGCGCTAAAAACCACGCGGAGCATAAACACACACTTTTTCGAAGCGGAAGGCGTGAACTATCACTCTAAGCCGAAAACGGGGAAAAGGGGACTAACGGCAGCCGTTGGACCTTTGGATCAACGGTTAATCCACCGTGCGTGCCGTGTGAAGAGGCGAAGTGTCGTGCGCAAATTTGTGGGACTAAATGTTCGTCCTTGCAAGGTAACGGTAGACGGTGGGGATCAACGGCACAATTTAGTCCTCTGACTTTAGTCCTTTATTTTCTCTATATCACTCATGGTTGAACCCCCGTATACATGCAGGGTGTCCCATGTAACTTAGCCAAACCTTAAAAATGTGCAAACGCCACGTTGCTGGACCGAACCAGTTAATGTTCTTTGCAGTCGCTTGGAGATATTCTGATTATTTTTGCATTCCGTATAATTATATAATCAGTCATAATTAATTATCAGTTGCTTAATTATTGTAATTAAGTAAAAGTGTCAATGAGAACATGGTAGAGCTACACAAATACTCCCGATGCAGCTTTGTGTTGCTCAATACGGGCTACATAAAAGTGTTTTTCCGGGCGTCAAATTAAAATTGTCTGCGAATACACGCAAGTGCCTCGAGCGGCCAGTGGCGCGGCAATTTTTTTGTGTAGTCGCGGGCTTCTTTCACGCTCGGAAAAGCACTCTTATCTCGCACGTATTGAGCAACACAAAGCTGTATCGGGAGTTTTTTCATATTTCTGTACAATTTTCTCGTTGACGCTTTCATATCTAATTATATTATTTGAGAAGTTGATTAATTATGACTAATTATGTATTTAGGCAGAATGAAAAATATAATCGAGCATCAAACATCCCCACCTCGGTTCTGTCCAGCAACGTGGCATTTGCACATTTTTAAAATTTTGCTCCAGTTACGTGGGACTCCCTGTATATATATATGTCTGCGAAACACCACCAAGCGTCATCTGCGCAAGCCGTTTCGTACTCTGCATTGTTCAGTTTTTACCGCACTGCGACGATCACGACAATAATAACATTAACCATAGCGATTTGGTCACATTGGTCGTAATCCACGGTGTGAATGCAGTCGGTACTGAGCGGTGAGTTCCCGATTTGGTAATCGCAAGCGCATTCTTCGCAGGCGCGCATGACGCCGTTGGTTAACATGTCTCATCTTCGGCTGGCTGTTTCGGTGCGCAGAGGCCATTGCGTTGTATTGCCGGGGGGGCTCCGTGTCCCTCTCCTCCCTGCCTGGATGGGGTGGCAGCGGGTCATAAAACACTGTCGCTCTGCTGTCATCCCGCCCACACGAAGGTCACTACGCTTTCGCCATTGGCTAACATTTTGGCGGGATTCGGGCCCTGCTTACGTGCACTCCGGGTAAGCGCGCGCAAGTCGGGTCCCGAGGAGACCACATCGGGGCGTCTGAAGGTGCGTACGTGTTCCTCTCTACCGGCGGCGGCCCCCTTTGTCCGCCGCCGGCCGATGGTTACTTCGGCTCGGCGGACGCGCGCGCACTCTTCCGTCGTCTCGATGTCCTGAGGCAGCGTCTGCCGATCGTGCCCCCGTCTGTTCGTCTGTCGTTTCTTTCTATTTCCCTTTTCTCTGCTGTGGGGCGCGCGATGGCAGGCGCTGAGCGAAGTATAGGCAACTTCTTACTTCTGGGGCTCTTTTTTCTTTGTTCCTCGTTTCTTTGTTCTCTCTCTGTCGCGGTGCGCCGTTAGTGGCCACCGGCGACCATTCGGCCATGTTTTGTGTAACTAGCTTCAGATTCGGACGGGACGTTAAAATTGATGTTTGTATTGACTTCCAGTTTAATAAATGTACTTTCTGGCTTCTCGAGAGCTTTCCCTAGGGTCTCCCTTGCTGCGCGCGTGGTCTCGCCTTCCCCCTAAGCTGGGGCCGGCGGGGCGCGTACGCGCGCAGCTGCGCATCGGCACACGGAGCGGGCCGGGGCAGGCGCGGACGCGGTGCCCTGCACGCATGGCGCCTCGGAGTGCTCGAACCCGCGGTGGTCGTCCGGCGCGTGCGGAATCGGAGCGTGCGCGCCGTGAGCGTAGCGAGGAGACCACAAATTTTTCTTTTGTTCTTTCTGGAGGTGACTACATAATAGGTTTTGTGACCGCATGCGGCAATGAAAGTGACAAAAAAGAAAAGAATAAAAAAGAACATTGTGCTTTGGAGGCCTCTGGGAGCTTGTCTGTCGTTTTGTCGACAGCGTCTGTTTCACGTGCGCCGCGGTGCTTTGGTGGTATATGGTGGCCGAGTCAATGGAAAATAGTAACAGAATAGGCAGAGGGCCAACTCCAAAGTTTTTGTGGATGGCCCACACAGTCAAAACTTAGACACTTATGGCTTGATGCACGGACTTGTTAATTCTGGGGCTTTTGCTATAATGACCTTTCATATTAACGAACAATTTATTGTAGTCCCTTGAAGTTTATTATATTAAGATTTCACTGTAGCATCATTTTCAGTATTCCTGAATGGCACTTTGGTTTGCCACCTAGCACCCTGCTGCTGAAGTGACACTCAACGAAGTAAATTAAATTCACTCAAGGTGCCCTAAGTTTGCCCATCTGACCAGGATATTAAAGAGACACTAATCCCCGAATGCAGAGATCTAACTTGGATCGGGCTTGGACTTGACGAAGTCGGCCCGAAGCAAGAGGCGGACTTCAAAGCGCCCAAGTCGGCTTTCGGGTTTCATAGACGCTCAAGCCGACTTGCTTCGTCAAGTCAAGACTGTGCTGCAATACAAAAACAGGTTGCTCGTCTGTGTTCGAGGTTAACAATAAATTTATTAGCGTAAGGCATGTTGTACAGCAAAAAAGTATGTTTCTTTCCAAATTTCCACCAGGGCATAAGTGCTGAAGTATAGTTTCCGTAAACTTATTCTATCTGGCTACGTCCGCCTCTGCGATGGGCAGTGTTGCTTGCGGAAAGCGCGCGTTCCCGGCGCATTTGTGTGGTGTTCAAGTTTCGGTGTTTTGACGCGCTTTTTGAGTTGCAGCTTTCACCATCTTTTCAAGTCGCCGCTACACTTTTAGGCGACAGTGTATTTGAGTGCAAATCAATTTTATCGTCACATTTATTTTGGTTTTAGTTTATCTTTAACTCAGAGGTCTTGTTGCATGTTTGTTGCCGTAGAGAAGCGAACGAAATGTTTGGTTCGTATGGTGGTCTTTAAACGGCTTTTGTTCTCGATTGCCGCAAGGCGTTCATGCGCCGTCTGGGCCGGCAACCGGATACAAGAGGCCGAGACGAGGCATACGGTCGGTTTCTGAGGGAGCTCGCGCGTCCCTTTCCGCCTATAGGCATTCCAGGAGGAAGGCGACGGCCCGTGTTCTGCTCGGGCTACGTGACCCTTTGAAGAAAAAGCCAACCTATTCGAACGCACTAGGCCGGAGTCACAAACAACAAAAAAACTACAACATGTGCTGCAAACGAAGAGTCCCGAGCGTCGTTGAGTCCCCTGCCCGGACCCATACGGGTGACAACACCCGATAAAAAACAAAATAAATGAATAAAATGACACGTGCAAACGATTTGTCTGCTTCGCATGGAGGGTTTGTCGAGAACAACGAGAGGGAGAGTGCGGCACAGTCGTAGACATCGCAAATTGGCAGTGCGTGTCGTCTGCTATAGGAAAGTGTCGTCTGTTAGGAAAACAAGTTGTGGGGCTCGCGCGACGGCCGCGCGCCGCATTTGGTACGAAATTCCTGTTTTGTCAACAGTCTTTGACGCTGAAATTTCGCACTCACGTACGGTCTCCTCCCAAGAGAATGCACCTCAACGTAAGACGGCAGCCCGTTTTAAAGAAGACGAAAAGAGCCTGCCAACGACACTCCTGAACGACTACAAGCATATTGTGGAATGCAAGAAAACTGATGTCGCGTCGTTGTCCAAGAAGAATCAGACATGGAAAGAAATAGCAAAGCATTAGAATGCCAACCACGGGATTACGCGGCGCGATCACCTGCAACTGAAAAAATGCTGGACCAACCTGAAGCAAAAGCGGAAAGAGGAAGCTGCGGAAGAAAAGGGAAAGCGCCACAAAACTGGTAAGCGCACATGTTCTGCATGACTGACTGATTTGGGCTACTTTTTATTATCTGTAGTCACAGGAGATGAGAAAATACGCTCGCAATCAATCTTTCCGCGACTGCAGGAAGCGCACCAGCATCGGGCGCGGGCGCTTCGCGATGAGCAGAGTCACCTTTCCAACTGCGCCGCACACTGTTGACTGAGGAATGCGGACCGGACCTCCGGTAACTGTTTGAAACGTGCCAGCGCCGTAAAACACACGTAGGCACACAGTCGGTCCTCTGTTGTCCCCGCTTACCCGGATAGGCAACATAGCGAGAAATCGCACGGCGTTCTTCGTGAATCTGTAGCGACCGAGGAATTGTTCATCGTCGTACAGCTCCATCGGATTCCCTCGGTCACGTAGGGTGGGTCGCGGAATTTTCGGCAAGGGCTGCGCCTCTGAAAATGCGTTATCCATGGCATAGCAAGCAAACTCGAAAGCAGCTAACCTCCGCGCGACGTCCGTTCGGGAGGCTGCCATGTTGGAATAACACACGAAATCAATGTCAAGCTAGCCCGGGAGCAGACTTCAAACTTGAGCGGACTTTGACGCAGCCAAGTCATTCGCAAGTCGTCCCCAAGATGAAGCATGATTTACGACACGCGGCGAAGCTGTCTTGAGACTGCCAGAAGTCAAGTTCGAGCCAAGTTAGATCTCTGCATTCGGGGGTTATTGTAGAGTGCTTCTAACTTATATTTAACTGTGACTGTTCCTGACTTAATTTTATTTTCATGATTTTACTCTGGCTATGACACATTTCATCTGCTGTATACTTTGGAGTTGTTTTATTTTGTTTGAACTGCTGCATATTTTCAGTCATTTTTTTATCTTCTGTATTTATATGTCATTACTGTATACCAAGGACTTGGCATTTGTATGCTAGTATTCCTGTTTTGTTTTCCTAATTGTGGCTCAAGATGATGGTGGCAATATGTAATTAAAAATAAACATGGGTTACTTGAGTTCGATCATTGTTTTTGCTTGAAAAGCTATGGCAACCTGGAATCATTGGAAAAGTGATTTCGGAGCATGATTGAAAAGTATGATTTATTCCAAACACTATATTCAATCCGAAGCACATTGTTTCGGATTGAATGTTAATCATTTGTGTTTGAACCGTTAGGCTCTAGAAGAACATTAAGGTGGTATAACCATTACCTTTATGGTGGGCAACATTTAATCTTCGGGGAACAACTCTTGGTTTAGTGGAAGTACTTGAAAGGAAGAACATTTGTCCAGAGAAGCGCGAACAGATAGTCTCTGGGCTTACTTGACCAGCCCAACCATTGGTCCTCCCTGGCTTAAAAGTTGCTCGTAAAGTTAGTCCCTGTGGACTAACCTAAACAGACTAATCGTTGAACCTCTACACAGTAAAATAATTTACACCCTTGATGGTGAGAATTGCGAATCATAACACCCTTGAAGGGTTTTTTCATTCAAGAAACATCCCATCATCATGACTTTTTGCGAAGCATAGGGCAGTTCTAGATGCCGTAACACCCTTTTACCCACCGAAAGGGTGCACTGACTAAGAATATTGGGAGTGGGTGCAAGGGTGTTTTTGTTTGTTTTTATCACATTCACAAACATACAGTTGCACGAAGAGACGGCGTGTCCCACGGCACTAAAAACCAGTGGCGTATCCAGAAATGGGCCCTCCCCTACCCCAACCCCTTCCCCCCGAGACATGTCGGGCTTTCAGTGCCGACAAAACTCCTGAAGAGAGTCCCCGTCCGTTTCACTGTCTGTTTTGATAAGCCCTGTTTAACTATGTCCTGCGAAAAACCTGTTGCTGAAGCGCTACTATCTATTATGTCACAGTGTTCTAGGTGGCACACAGTTCTTAAATGTCGTCACGCACAAATTCCGCGGAATCCAAAAGCGCGCACCTACTTTTTCTAGTATTGAGTATTTAACCAAAAGAAAAATGTTCAAAATGTTTTCGGCACGGCAGAACTAATGCAGCTGATGCTTTTGGGACGCCAGGAATCTAGCAAAATGAATAGGCCACGTGACAGCATGCAGCTGGACGCGCCCCAATCGCTCTAAAGCAGTGCGGTCGTCTAGGTTTCTTTAAAGCATGACAAAACAGGCAGAAAAGGGTGCGACGAACCATACGCGGACAAAAGATACGCCGATTCGAGAAGCTTTGACCCCACCTGACCTTCTTTCGCCGAATCCATAACCCCAATTCGTTCTGCTTCTCTCAAGTTTATAAACAAGGTAGGTTCCTTGGCAAACATGAGCCTTCTCACCCACCACAATGCTTTGCTCAAGCAGCATCTGCGGAAAGAGCCGTGCAAAACGCTCATGGCTTCGCGTCTGCATCAATTTAAGATGCTGGCTGTACAAAAAGAAACTGTTAAGTTTGTAGTTGTATAGTAAAGGAAAGTTCTAGTGGCTTACAAACAGCTGCCTGAACGGAGTGCTCAAAAAGAAAGGGAAAATAATCTAAGAAAGTGTAGAGAACCAACGTACAACTTGCGATGCATAAAGTATTTGCAACACGGACTTACAGCGGTATTTATTCAAATATTTCCCCTCCCAAATTGGAGACAGTATTATTGCATGCATGAATAGGATATTAAGCCAATCATTGTAGATATAACGAGATTCTAGAAATTGGCGGGACATTTGCAGACCCATCTTTGTTCACAGAACAGTGGTGAGCAATATTTCAAGTGTGCGCGCTACTGTCCACCCGCCAAGTACGTTCGCGATGTCTTGGCATATGCAGACTCGTCTCGCGAGACTCGCCCATCTCCCCTCGCTAGACGGGTAGGGCAGATGCACATGCTGAATACGGGAAAGAAATACTTTGCAGAATGAAATTGAATTTTGTAAAAACACCAGAGTTCTGGATTGCAGGTTACAGCGTGCACAGGGGCGTTCTGCCAGATTTTAAAGCAAAGCTTTCTATGCCTCCTCCCTCACTCTTTCCAATTCTGCTGCTGCTGCTGCTGTCACTGGCTTGCCAGCCGCGTCGGTGGGTGGTTTGAGGGCGTGCATAATGAACATGAGAGGGACGCGGGGAAGGCGTGTGCGAGTCCTTTTAGCGAGAACTTCGTGGGCATCGCTGCAATACTTCTTGGACCTCTTTGGCCGTCACAATGCCCACTGAAACACCCTGGCCATCGACACAATGCCCTCTGGAAGACTAATTACGCGTTAGCCACCTTCTGCCCACCCCAACCCACCGCAAAAGTAGTGCAGAAGGTGCAGCACTTACTTTTTTGTACTCACATGCAACAGCGCGGAGGAGAGACAGTATGATACTAAGGGAAACAAGAGAATGCTTAAAGCCAACACCCAGACGAAATGTCATCACAGTTCCCACACTTTACCAAGAAATTGTTGTTGTCATTCAATAGCCTTTACTACAGCTGCACCCTCGCCGAGCAAAGGGGTTCGGCGATGGTATAGGCACAGCTATTGAATAGGAACAATACTAAATTGCTCTGCTTGTGGTGGTTTGAGGGCGAGAGTAGTTGGGTTGAAAATGACTTGTCTACCACATGCACAAAATACCTAGATTGTGAATATATCTTCCTCATTACCCGTCAAACTGCTATTATAAGCAACTGCAGTAAGACAAAGACCGAGATCAGATTATAAGCGACAACTCACGGTGCTGTCCACCAAAGGGGAGTCGTTGTTATATTTGTTCTTTCTTTTGAGCGGTCATCGGCCGCAATCGCTCACCCGCTCTTAAAAAAAAGAAAGAAAAAAGAACCCCGAGATCTGGATTCGCTTCGGTTGCACTTTCACGACACCACGCAAAGAAAGACTTTTCGTACTTGGAAACTTAAGGTTTTCAAGTAGTTCTGCACATGTGAAATTTCGTGGTGTCGCCTATACGTTTAGAAAGCTATTATGCAAGTACTTTTATATCTGCCGTTCGTCCAAGCTATTTAAAATTTGCGTGAGCACACCAGTTCAGAAATATGAGCATTGTGAACTTCTTGAAAATGCCAATTAAAGCGTTTTTTTCTCTCTCTCTCTTTCTCTGCGCATAAAAGAAAAGACAGACTCGCAAGTACCTCTGTATCTTATAAGATCAGGAAGGGCCACGTCTCTTTACAAATGAACGTCCAAGCAAACAAACAAAAAAAAGCATCGAGAAATAAATTCACTTACACGAAGTTACCAGCCCACCTCTGCCCCATTTGATTTGATATCAGCCCATGTTTCTGGAAATAAATTTCCAGTAAAACTACCCGTAAACACAGAAAATGGCTTAGAGGTAGCGTAAAATAAAAAGCTTTGAAAGTAATACACACACGTAGTTTAAAAGAATATTTGTTTTTATGCCTTGAAAACGAAACCGAAATTGAAATAACTTCCCCCAACGGGTGTCGCCGCTATCGCCGCTACGTCATTTCCTACGTCTCGCGGTGGGCCGGCGGGTGCATGTGTGTCTATGTGTGTGTTCTCCGTGACATTCTTGAAGTTGTGAGTAATTAGATTGTTTTTTTGCTGCGTTTAGGTTGTACCACCTCGTTGTTTTCGTGTACTTTTGTGCTCATCGACGCGAAGTGAGCGTCTGGAGTGAAGGCGACGCGATTATGCGTGAGAAAGAAGGGCACCAGCGGCCTACGACGTCGGTGTTTCTTTGTGACAGTGTGTTTACTACGCCTACGACGGCCGTCATTCGTGGTGAAGGAGAAAACATCTTCCATTCGGCCTGAACAGTGATGAAGTGGACGTTTTGCTTTTCGGCGGAATGCATCGTCAACATCGTCCATCCACTACGTAATCGAAATGGCGTGCCCACAGTACACATCGTGACAGCGCTCCGCCTTCAAACCGAGGGCCTTTTGCAAGGCGCATGAACTGCTCATATAAAAGGTACGTACGTAGCTACGTTCACCGTCGCGTTTTTATGGTGCGTCATTGTGGTAGTAATCTTCGCGCAATTTATTTAAAGGACAGCACAAGCTGTGTTGGATGCGAGTGTAGTATATGTACTCCAGGCGTAGCCTATGGCACCGAATGTGAAAAAGAAAAAAAAAATGAATGTTTCATTGTTCACGTGTCCTCAACTAGAGTTGTAGAGAATTAAGTACTGCTACGCTTCAGTATCCGGCGCAGGCAGGTAAATAATACTTTGGTTTGGCTAATTAGTTCATTCTGTTACTAAAGATGGGCGCATTGTTATACCGGTGTCACACGGCCACTTTCGATCATGATTGAGCCTGTTCTGGATCGAAATTTTCGACCGCGATTGTCTCCCGTCCGCCGATTGTGCAACGAGGTCAAACGCCTCCAGAAATTCGATTCCAGTCAGGATCGATCGCGGCCAAAAGTATGCGGTGTGACAACCGTATTAAATGTCGCTTGCGTACTTTCACTCAATTGTTATTGTTCTTTTTTTTTTTTGTCGGAGGTCCCGTGGTAGGTAATGGCGCAGGCAGCTTGCAATGCTTGTGCTTTCATGACTAGAACTAATGCAAAACAAAAGAACCACGACCGTCCCGGCTATGTACTTATCCTTCGCTTTAAGTTGTGCTAGTTTGTTCTAGAAGCTCTTGTGCCGTGGCGGATGAACGCGTGGTTGCGCTATTTGTTTGTAAATTCATCTTTTTTGTATAAATAAGCACACCGAGCCTAATCAATTTTCTCTCGTCCTTGAACTCGTTTCTTGGTTTCACGCAGGCGTGCTTATTATTACTACTATTTGTTTTCTTGTTGTGTGACTGAACCCTGCCTAAGGCGTCCTGTCAGTTGTCAACAGTATTTCTGAAATGAATTGCACTGAGCGTCCTACGGTTAGAGTACGTTTCACTACCTTATTTTAATGTCTAGTTATAAAGTGTATGGTTATTGTAACTATTTTTGGCCTTTATATATGTATTTATTAAGCTGGTAAATGCTTAATTGTATTTGCTGTTTTGAGAGGTTCTTTTATTGAGTGGTCAATCTCGGGTGGTATTAATGGTGGGTTGTTTTCTTGTGCCCATGCAGTTACAGTCAGCATGAAGCAATTGCATGGGAACCGACTGGCTGTCTTGGGCCTACACATTGCTGAAAAGACAGTGAAGACGTGTGAGCCGACAGGTATACTTTTTTCATCACATTTGGCCTACATATTTTTTACAGGAGGATGAAGACCTCCCCCAGTGAGCTCCAATTACCGCTGTCTTGCACTAGCTGATTCAAAGTGAAGCCTGCAAAATTTTTTGACTTCATCATAGTCTACTTCTCTACCGTCCTTGACTACCCTTCTCTTCTCTTGGCATCCATTCTGTAACTCGAATGTGCCACCGGTTATCTGCCCTATGCATTACATGGTTGAAGAAGGCACTTTGGCTAGTAGGTGCTCATTGCAGACTTGAGACATCAATAACTAGCGTGGAAAAGACAACATCAAGAAGCACATAAGGAAGAACTCTAGACTTGAACTGAAATTTTTGCTACACTGAAACATGGAATGCACAGAATGTCGACGGACAGAAACAACACAGGAGCTATCGGAACAAATTTATGAACAGGTTAATTTCACTTACGAACATTCTTGGTAAGAGCCAGAGAAGGGTGCTTACACACCTATTCCCCGCTTTTTTGATGCAAAGTGGTTCGTATATTTCCCTATGTACCTGCTTCTGGAGCTGCCTGAGCACACGATTGCTTTGAAATTGCTTGGTGCATGAGCACGTATGGCGATGATTGGCCATGTGGCCACCAGCCACCAAGGCACTCAAAGCTGCCCTATGTTTCCTCAAGCCAAACAGGTCGGTGTTTAAACGACCGCTTGGGGGAACAAAGATAGGGCAGCTGTCATGGCTGGTGGCCATCTGGCCAATCATTGCTGTAAGTGCTCATGCACTGAGCAGTTTCAAAGCACTCATCTGCCCAGGCGGCTCTAGGTGCAGGTCGACATGAAAATATTCGAAGCACTTCACATCGAAAAGCGGGTGATAGGTGTGCAAGCACCCCTTCCCTGGCTCTCGCCAAAAAAGAGTGTTCGTATCTCGAAATGAACCTGCCCGTCGATTTGCTCCGATACCTCCTGTGTCAAGCAGGGAAAACGAAAGATAAATGTTGCTTCCATGCGTCGAGGTCGCATCCCCTGAATCCTATGTTTCTGTGTAGCCAAAATTTCAGTTGAAGCCTAGAGTTCTGTCCTGTGTGCTTCTAGCTGTCGTCCGTTGTCTTTTTCGCGCTAGTTAATGATGCCTCAAGTCTGCACTACATGGCCTGACCAGCTTCGTTCTTTACTCTTTATGTCAGCTAGCATATCAGCTCCTTCGTCTGCTTTCTGAACCACGCTGCTGTCTTCCTGTTTCTGCTGCCATCAGGATAGGAGTGGACATGACAAATGAAACTGAATGTCATTTAGACAGAGGAGCAGTGAGACTTCCTGTGCTTTACCTTTTGTTGTTGTACATACTAGTTGAAATTGCAGCAACACATCTTTTCCACCTTGTGATCTTCCCATAGCTGCGGCAAATAAATATATAGGCTTTAAGAAACTAGAAATGCAGTTTGCCTAAGAAAGAGAATACTCTTGCACTTAAAGGTAATGTGTATGATGCTCTGACTCCTTTGATGCATCCCCGCAGGGGCGTCTGCGCAAGCAGGCGTTTGGTGTGTTGCGACACCACGTACCCGAGCACACGAGGGTTGGACCCTCCCGCGTGTAGCCGTGCGCGGCTTAGCCGTGTCCGGGGAAAAGAGGATCCTGGGGGTTGAGCCGATGCCGGGTGTTTGGACCTTTAAGGCCCCCCGGCGGAGGCAACACACCCCTTTGGCCTCGGCTTCACGCAGACGGCACCCCCGGACTGACCCATCCGGGGGAAATCGGTAGTTGCCTTTTCCTGTCTCTCTCTCCCTCCAGCCTTCGTCTTTCTCTCACTTTCCACCTTTCCTGTCTTCTTCTAGCTTCCGTTTACTTCCAATTTTTCCAGGCAGCAAGGGTTAACCTTGTGTGAATAACCAACCTAGGTTATCTCATATTTGGTTATAGTGATAACGTACAGCTGCCGTTTGCAGGACCTGTTTTTACAGTCCCTGTAACGTCCCCTTGTAGGGCTCCACGGTGGGTGGTTGGCGTTATCGCCGAAAATTACATTTTCTATGGCAAGCTCCTTTCCTCCAATTCCTGATCGCCCTCAAAAAAGAGGGCGCACCGAAGATGTATTCCAGTTCTTTGGCCGTCAAAGACCGAACTTCCCACGGTATCATGTCATCCACTCTGAAAAATCCGATAAACAAGTACGAAATATCTCCCCTTTTCTAGTTTCCAAGTCCTTAACTGATGTCCTTGGTCCAGGCTACAAGGTATCAAGGCTGGCAAGTGGCGATCTCCTGTTAGAACTACATGACCAGAAACAATACGAAAAGTTGCCCAGTCTAGTGTCATTTGGGGATGTTCCATTGACAGTAACTCCTCACCGCACTCTGAACACCACCCGCGGCGTTGTGTCTGATGACGATTTGCTCCAGCTGACGGAAGCTGAGCTCTTGGAGGGCTTCAGTGAGCAGAACGTTGTCAATGTCAGAACAATTAAGATCAGAAGGGATGGTAAAGAAATTCAAACGAAGCACCTAATACTCACATTCGGTTCAAGTATTCTGCCCGAGTCTGTAGAGGCCGGGTACATCAAGCTCCGTGTCAGACCATATGTACCGAACCCCCTAAGGTGTTTCAAATGCCAGCGTTTGGGCCACAGCTCGCAGAGCTGCCGAGGCCGCCAAACATGTGCGAAATGTAGTGCCCTTGAACACGCCACTGAAGCATGTAATAACTCTGTCCACTGTGTAAACTGTGACGGGGATCACGCCGCGTACTCGCGGTCGTGCCCCTCATGGAAAAAGGAAAAAGAAATTGTAACTATAAAAGTAAAAGACAATATTTCGTTCAAAGAGGCACAAAGGCGGGTATCATACCTGCCCAAGAAAACCTTTGCCGATGTGGCGCGTCAGGGGGCAGCGTCACAACGGCCTCCGGCGGCTGTCCGACCCTCAAGCAGTGAGTCGGCAGTTACGCCATCTGCCCCCGCGGCGGTTGCAGCTAGCGCTGCTCCGTCAACCGAGGAGAAGGGATCATCGACCCCGAAGGTGGGCGCAGCCGAGGCTGCCTCAACCTCCCATGTCCCTTCCAGCGCTGGCAACGTCCAGCGCAGCCAAATCCCTCAGGGAACCCCATCGACCTCCGGGCTGGTGGGCGCAGGGGTCTTGCCCTCCAAGGCGGGACTCCCTCTGAAAACCTCTCGCTCGCAAGAGCGCTTGTCCGGCGCCTCACACGAGGCAATGGACACTACACCTGACCCCAAGGCGCACCCAGCGCCTAAGGAGCGGCGAGGCTCCCTCGAACGCTCCAGAAAGAGTAGAACGCCCGTTACAGGGCCTCGAAAGAGCTCTGTAACTTAAGGCATCACCTCCGTTTCCATACACACAGCACTTATTTACCTTCAAAATGGCGATACAAATTATTCAATGGAACGTCAGAGGTCTTTTTAGGAACCTTGATGACGTGCAAGAACTTATACAAAAACACAATCCAAAAGTGCTGTGTCTACAGGAAACACATTTAAACCCACAACACACAAACTTTCTCCGACAGTATGTCAAGTTCCGCAAAGATCGCGATGATGCTGTCGTATCATCAGGCGGTGTGGCCATTTGTATTCATAAAAGTATCTCCTGTCAGAGTTTACAGCTACAAACCCCCCTTGAGGCAGTGGCGGTTCGAGCTGTTTTCCTAAACAAACTCATCACCATTAGCTCTCTTTACCTGCCCCCACACTACAAGTTAACGAAACACGAATTCCAATCCTTTATAGATCAATTGCCAGAACCTTATGTTCTTCTTGGCGATTTCAATGCGCACAGCTCCCTGTGGGGCGACTCTCGTATAGACGCGCGAGGACGTCTTGTTGAGCAGTTCCTTTTTTCTTCAGGTGCGTGCTTGCTGAATAAGAAGAAACCCACTTATTACTGTCTTGCAAACAATACCTTTTCTTCAATTGATCTGAGCATAGTTTCTCCGTCCATACTGCCTGAACTCGAATGAGAAGTTACAAATAATCCCTACAGAAGCGACCACTTCCCCATACTATTAAGAACACTTAAAGAAAATGAATATCTACCACAGGCTCCTAGGTGGAAGATTGACACAGCAGACTGGGAGGAATTCCGAAATTTAACTAGTATATCATGGGATGACATGTGTTCTTTAGAAATCGATGCTGCTGTGGAATACTTCACAGCCTTCATAATGGATGCCGCATGTAAATGCATACGTGAAGTAAGTGGCTCGGCATGCAAACGGCATGTCCCGTGGTGGAATGATGAATGTAGAGTCGCACGTAGGAATCAAAACAAGGCGTGGGGGTTGCTACGTGCTTCGCCCACTGCAGAGAATCTTGTTAACTTCAAGAAAGTTAAGTCTCAAGGCAGGAGAACCCGCCGACAGGCCAGAAGAGAGAGTTGGCAAAAGTTTTTATCGAACATCAACTCGTTTACAGATGAGGCGAAAGTCTGGAACCGCGTAAATAGAATTAGAGGCAGACAAACATATTCACTCCCTCTGGTAAACACACAGGGTGATACGCTGCAACATCAGGCAGACTCACTTGGCGAACACTTTGAGAGTGTGTCAAGTTCAAAACATTATTCGAAATCCTTCCTAAAGTATAAACAAATAGAAGAATGTAAGCCACTCAAAAGAAAATGTCTACAGAATGAATCGTGCAACTGCCCTTTCAGTATTGCCGAGTTCAGAGCTACCTTGAGCTCATGCAAGAGCTCTGCACCGGGAACAGACAGAATCATGTACGAAATGATCAAAAACCTACCCAGTGATACCCAAGTTACACTACTCACACTTTTCAACACCATTTGGGCTGCAGGATACCTCACAACTGCATGGAAAGAAGCCATTGTGGTTCCTGTTTTAAAACAAGGCAAAGATCCTTCCTTAGAGGCAAGTTACCGCCCGATCGCCCTCACGAGTTGCCTTTGTAAGGTATTGGAAAAAATGATTAATCGGCGACTCATCCATTTCCTTGAAATGAGCAAAATGCTTGATCCGTATCAGTGCGGCTTCCGAGAAGGGCGGTCCACAACCGATCATCTCGTACGTGTTGAAGGAAATATCCGGGACGCATTTATACATAAACAGTTCTTCCTATCGATATTTCTCGATATGGAAAAGGCGTATGACACGACGTGGCGTTACGGAATCTTAAGAGACCTGTCAGAAATGGGCATCCACGGTAATATGCTTAATATAATAAAAAGCTATTTGTCAAATCGTACCTTCCGGGTAAAAGTCGGCAATGCACTCTCACGGCTTTTTACGCAAGAAACGGGTGTACCCCAAGGAGGCGTTCTCAGCTGCACGCTCTTTATCGTGAAGATGAACACGCTTCGTGCTTCATTACCACCCGCCATCTTTTACTCTGTCTACGTGGATGACATTCAAATAGCTTTCAAATCCTGTAACCTCGCAGTCTGCGAGAGACAGGTACAGCATGGTTTGAACAAGGTGTCAGGGTGGGCAGAGAAAAATGGATTCAAAATCAATCCTCACAAGAGTTCTTGTGTTTTGTTTACAAGGAAGAGAGGCCTGGTTCCAGATCCCTGCTTAGAAGTGTGTGGACAACACATACCTGTAAACAAAGAACACAAATTTCTAGGTGTCATACTTGACTACAGACTCACTTTCGTCCCCCACATTAAACATATTAAAGAAAAATGTCTCAAAACAATGAACATAATGAAACTTCTATCCCAGACTACGTGGGGTAGTGACAGGAAGTGTTTATTGAAACTCTATAAAAGCCTCATTCGATCACGATTAGACTATGGTGCTGTGATTTATCACTCTGCCGCCCCGAGCGCACTAAAGATGCTAGACCCTGTCCACCACCTAGGAATCCGACTGGCCACAGGCGCTTTCAGAACAAGTCCCATACAAAGTTTATATGCAGAATCAAATGAGTGGTCACTTCATCTGCAGAGAACATACATCAGCCAAACATATTTTCTGAAAGTCCACTCAAATCCTCAACATCCCTGTTTTAATACCATTAATAACATGACATATGCTACACTCTTTCGCAATCGTCCTTCCGTAAGACAGCCTTTCTCGCTGCGTGTGAGGGAGCTTAGTGAAGAAATGCACGTTCCACTCCTCGAGCTTCCCCTAATGCATCCAGCCAAGCTACTGCCTCCGTGGGAGTGGCAGTTCATACAATGTGATATATCTTTCATGCAAGTTACAAAACACGCTCCAGAGATTGAAATACTAATGCACTTCCGGGAACTCCAGCACAAATACTCCTGCACGGAGTTCTACACAGACGCATCGAAGTCACACGACGGGGTGTCCTATGCAGCCGTCGGTCCCTCCTTCTCGGAATCCGACGTACTGCAACCAGAAACTAGTATCTTTACGGCTGAGGCCTACGCACTGCTGTCGGCCGTAAAGCATATAAATAAATCACAACTCCAGAAATCAGTTATATATGGGCGTCTTGCGCTGGAGTTTGAGGTATAGTAGCGGCGCCTGGTGGCGGCGCTACTGGGTCGTACCAGCTTGGGTTGTATTGAGCCCTGGCTGTGGCGAAGGACGTTTCTAGGCCGAGTTTTGCGTCGATTCGCACTTATTTCTGCCCTGTTGCGAGTGCGAAAAGGCTCGTCACTTCTCGCAGACCATGTCAACCACGCTGCGAGCTCGCCGCAGCCTATAGTTTAACGAAAACGGGCTCTCTGTGTGCCGTGGGACGCAATGCTGGGAGCAGACGGAATCGGTAGCGCCGATCCGGAGACCTAGCCCAGCCTCGAGAAGGCGTCACCGTCATTACTTCTGCGTCGTGGGATGCCATGAACAAGAAGGCCTGAATCCCAACATCATATTCTGCCGTTTTCCTTCAAGGCCTCACGAAGTGGAGCGTCGGGCGCGCTGCATAGCTGCAGTTCGTCGCGCTGAGTAAGCGCAACTTCGCGCCATGCTGACTGCTTCGCCTGTCTTGAAGCTTGCTTGATTATCTGCGTTCTAATGTTCGGTATTTTGCACCTACAGTCCCGAGAGCAGACCGACATAGCAGCAGGCATGGCTGGTAATTCACGATTCGAGACCCGGCCACAGCGACAATTAACAATTCGACCGATGCGAAGTGGTGAAGTGACCAGGTGTGTGCAAATGAGCACAAATGGTCGGGCTCATTCGATGACAATTCACTACTCCACTACGAGCAGCACAGGTTAAGAGAGTTAAATGCGCTCATCCTTGATCTCAAGCCAGCACGTTGAGGCAACGCAGCAAGGCAGTATTGATTGCAGCACATCGATGTTCGAGCGCTGTCATTAAAACCTACATCAAGCGAGCGGCGTACGAGCTCGCGCTGCAGCGCGATTCGCACGTACGTACTACGTGCGAGCTAATATGCATTGCATCAGTTATTACCAGTTACTAAAAGGAACAGATGGCCGCTACTACAACGCAGGCATAACTACTTCTTTAGCGGCATGCAGTCAACAAAGAATGCAGGAGGCCCACCGTTTCGCGGCATGTCGAAAGACCACTGCCGTCGCGGCGCGTACGATCGTGCGCTCGAGCAGTTCGTACATCGCGGCACGTACCGTCGTGTGCTCGAGCAGTTCTGTACACATGATGCCTGCTTATCGCTGCTGTGGATTCATTTATAACAAGCATTTCCTCGCGTTTGAGCGCCTGAATCTAGCAGCTGGCGTGCAAACCTTACCTGAAGTTCCACTTCGTACGCGACTCGCTTCACTTGCGATTGACACGGTGCTAAAACTTCGCCGCCTAATTCTTGAACGGCGTACACGTATTCGGCACTGCATAATTTCTTGCCTTTACGCAGCGTGCCACCCCTGAAAAAATCTTCGGCGCCCGATATTCGCTGCAGGCCGTGAAACAACACAACCGAAAGCGGCGGGTCCATATTGTAAACGTGCTTTCCGAAGCAGACGACCGAGCTTGGTACGACCCATTTTTGCACAGAGGGCGCTTTTTAGCACCTTTTTCGCAGCGCCCCCTGGGCAATGCAAGAGCCCCATACGGACTCCCTCAGTGTTGTGAAGGCCTTGATGTCATTTTCTAAGCACAAAAACCCAGTCATCAACGAACTTTATTCCGTCCTATGTAAAACGTATATATGTAACCAGCATGCCATCATATGCTGGGTGCCCGGTCATAGGGCCATCGAAGGCAATGTTCTAGCCGACCAGATGGGCACATCAATCTCATTGCATGCAGTTAACTCTACTGCTTCGGTCCCTGTCAGAGATCTGAAGCCTTTTTTAAGAAGGAAACTACAAAACCACTGGCAACGCATGTGGGACGAAGAAATAAATAATAAACTGCATGTAATAAAGCCACAATTAGGTTTCTGGCCTCCTGTAACAAAATCCCGCCGGACAGATGTCCTATTCTGCCGTCTAAGAATAGGACACACTTTTGGCACACATAACTTTTTACTCACAGGAAACGAGCCTCCAACCTGTGGTAGATGCGGGGAGAGGCTGACCGTCCTCCACGTTCTACTGGAGTGTCGGGAAGCCGAATCTGAAAGAAGGAAACATTTTCTCTTAGCATACCGGCAGCAGATCCCCCTTCATCCTGTTATGTTACTTGGTCCAGAACCTTTCTTTGACACCAATGCCGTCCTAGGTTTTTTGAAAGATGTTGTATTGCATGTTATTAGCCCCACACATTCGTAGCGCTTCCTCTCTTCAGAGGATGCCGCTGTGATCATTATTTTGAATAGCACATGCCTCTAGGCCCTTGTGGTTCAAGGGCTCAGGCGAGGCAGCAGTGCTCCAAGTAATTTTACCATCTTATATATTTTATATTTTGCATCATTATTCTACGATGGATTTTAGTGTTTAGAGTATTCGTCAATAGTCATCGCCATAATTTTATGGCACGTAGATTTTACGCACTTTGCAGCGACAATTTTTAGGCCACTTTACAGCCAAGTCACATCTCCATAATACATCGTCAACATCACCACTTGTCATGGCGCTCCTTGGCCAAACCTGGCCCTTGCGCCATTAAACACCACATATCATCATCATCATCCTTTGATGCATGTGCCTTGAGAGGTGTTGATGCTGTTCTTCATTTCTTTCTCAGCAAGCTTTACTTGATGGGTCTGACTTTGTATAAAGAAATAAGTTCTAAGGAAACCGTAATACCTAACAGGCAGAGTTGTCGAGGTTGAAAGCCAAGTTTTCTTTCATGACATTTTTTTTTCAGACTGTACTAGTTGATCCACGATGTTCGACAGCGCAGACTTGTACAAGGGACGTCAAAAGTGGCGAGAAATGGAACAAATGCTATCGCCTCTTTCTCCATCCTTTGTCGAGTTCACATTGTCTAACGTCATCGACCAGTACCAACTAGCCCGTTTGCGTACCTGTACTAGTTGAGCCATTTATACTATGGTACTCTAAACCAAATGTGATAAATTCAAAATTGGTGCCTTTTCTATCTTTGTACAAATAACTGTTTCATAAAATAGTTTAAAGTGTTATGGTTGATATCATGTTTCGACACCACCATAACCTCATAAAATATCTTCATGGGTGCAAAAGGTGCCTCTTGTGCAAGTTCCGCGCTAGCCTGACATGAAGAACAAACCTGGCAGAAGGTAGAGCACATGCTCTTTTGTAAACAAAACGCATGATTGCATTTTCTTGGCAGTTATTGCAATGTTTTCTGATGTTTATCTGCATGAACATTAATTATCTCAGCTGCTAAAGACACATCACTAGACACTGTGAGCAGAAAAAAGTCTGATTGTGCAGTACTGTTGAAGTCATGCAACATTATGTTTAAGCAAACTGGCAGGGATGCTAGTTGTTAAAAAGAAAAAGCTGACTTCAAGAAAAATTTGCACTCCTAAATGTGGAATTGAAATGCACTATGCTTATAAGCTACAAAAGATTTCCAGGATGATCAGACTAGTTACACTGGCCATTTGCTGATTCAATAAGGTTCACTGAAGCTTGTTTTTAAATTCACACTGTTTTTATACAAGGTGATGATTTTCAGTTTTGTGGAATTTTTAAATATAGCCCTGTTGCATATAATATAATTCTAGTCCTTGAGCAGGAATATTCAAACAGGCAGATATATCTTGCACGAGAAATTGAAACATATCAAACTAATCAGAAAATTTTATTATCTTTCGAATGAATTACATTATAGCTAATATAAACGAAAAGAAAGCGACTTAACCGATGAACCCGATGTTTATTAATCATATCCTAAGAAGCCAGCAAACACTGACACCAAGGACAAGTTAAGGTAAATTACTTGTTATTAAGAAATTATAAATAAATGGAAATGAAAGTGGATGAAAAAACAACTTGTCGCAGGTGGGGAACGTACCCATGTCTTCGCATTACGCGTTAGATGCTTTACCAATTGAGCTACTGCGGGCGCCGTTTCCCCATCACTTTCTTGGGTATTTATGTTTCCTAGTAGAACCCTGGGAGTGTTTGCCAGCGCCACCACATATTTGGGGCACATATTGTAATTTACGAATCATAGCCAGTGAGATTACAAGGTGTATCTACTTGGAATTTATTTCCAGAATGGCGTCAGTTAGGAGATATGCACCATCAAACTTGCTGTAAAAATGCACTGTTGTTCCACTTACTTTTTTAACAAAATGTGCTTTTATGCACTGATGCACAAAAGTAACGGGAACACCCTTGTGTATTGGTCTTTATCAGGGAAATATTCCTAAACTGGTGTCATCCTGGAAGTTCAAATGCATATGTGTTCCAAGCTCACTGGCTACAATTAATAAATTGCAATATGTGCAGTAATATAATTAGTTACGATGTTAATTAGTGATTTTTTTTAGTTGAGCATGTGTTTCGATTTCTCATGCTAGTAATGTCCACCTCTTCAAATAATCTAGCTCGAGGACAAGAATTATGCCATCTGCCGCAGGACATTTTTTTAAATTCCGTAAAACTTAAAAATGATCACCGTGTACAATCCTACTACAGTGCTAAACAGCCAGCAGCCTAATCATCACATATAAGAATGCCGTAACAACACTGAGAAGTGCACTGAAGTTTTCTGCACTTCACAGATGAAAGATGTTGGCCATTAGAATGTTTGATCTCAGTGTAACTCACAATCATATAACCAGCAAGATGAAGTGAAAGCAGATCACAAACTTCATACATGAAAGGCTTTAACTGTGCTTTGATTAAAATAGCTAAACTTCTGTTAAGCATGATGGATTCACTGTGTTGTTTCAGTTAAAAGCATCTAAATGATCAAATGCTAAAGCGTTCTTGCTTAGAAGATCTTTAGGGAAAACCTCTGTAATAAAAATACCAGCAGGATTATGTGCTTGCTTAGTGGAGATGGCTAAGATGATGTCAGAAGGTGTAGGTAGGGCTTCTTTGTAGTAGAGATGCCAAATAGTTCTGACAGAGGGGTTGTTACCAGCCACTGTGTAAGTCAGAGATTAAGAAAAAAGTAAAGGTCAGCTTAGTGATGCTTAGTATAAAGAGAACAACAGGAAAACGAAACAAGTAATGCTCTCAACTAACATATTAAAATTGTCGTTGAATATGTTACAAATAATTGTGTCAAATATTTTAGAGGAACCATGCTTGATAAACATTTGCAGAGCAACGACCATGACAATTAAGGGATCAAGAGCACACCAGTGAGGCGAATTTAGAAGCCTGAGATCACTAAATTCTAGTTTTGGGTCAAATGTCACACACAAAAAGAAACTGCGCAGCGTTATTGCTGTAATATGAGGGCGGTTAAGAAAGTAATGCCTCCAAACCCACTACTTTACCAGTAGTACTGCAAACATTCTGGCTCTTTATCATTAATGCACTGATGTTTAAGCTATAGAATGTCACTTGCCCCATCTTCCTATCTCTTCGCGTTCCAAAGTAATCGAGCAATGCATCGCATCCAGTGATGATGTCCGGTTGAAACAGTGGGCTGTAATGGAATTGAATTTCTCACTGCGGAAGGTTCTGCGCCCTTCAACATTCATTGCCATCTGAAAGCAGTTTACGGGTTCGCTGGTGTTGAAGTCAGCATTGTGCGTAGGCGGGCAAGCACTGAGAAACATCAAAATCCAGCCGCATCAAATGTCCAGGATCAGCACCGAACTGGACGGCCCACAACGGCTTCTTATGAGGATCATCAACATCAGGCAGACGAGTTGAATCAGGTCAATCGTAGGATCAAGCAACACCAGATTGCTACAACACTCGCTATTTCCATTGGTTCAGTGAACCACATAATTAAAAACCTCCTGGGTTACAAGAAGAATTGAACTTGTTGGCTATGCTTCGACTTTTTCATGTCAGTTGTCAGTTACCGTGACACCCAACAAGCGCAAGTCTTCTTGTAACGCAGGTCTTTAATGATGTTGTTCACTGAGCCAACGGAAATGGCGAGTGTTGTTGCAATCTGGTGTTGCTTGATCCTGCGATTGCCCAGAGTCAACTGATCTGCCTGATGTTCATGACCCTCATCAGAAGCCATTGTGGGCCGTCCATTTCGGTGCTGATCCGGGAGATTTGATGAAGCAGGATTTTGGTCTTTCACAGGCATTCCTGTAAACTGCAGTCAGATGGCCATGAATGTTGATATGCACACAACCTTCCACAGTCAGAAATTCAATTACAGCCTGTTGTTTCAACTGGACGTCACCACTGGATGCCATGAATTGCTCGATTACTCTGGAACGAGAAGAGATACGAAGGCGAGGCAAAGGACATTCGATAGCTTAAACATAAGTGCATCAATGATAGAGTTCAAAATGTTTGCTGTAATATTGGCAAAGTAGTGGGCTTGGAAGCAATAATTTCTGAATTGCCCTCATATAATTGTGTAGCCTGTCTCTCCTACATTCATGATGTGGCAGATTGAAGGCCTTATTCTGTAGAAATAACGATTTCTTGGAAGTAAGCACTATCTGTGCTTGTTTTCTTTAACCTGCTCTTCATGTGATCTTGAAATATTAAAGTGAATGATGCAGGGAAGCACAGCTTGTCATGTTTCGTGTACTTTTCCTGACATTAAATTGCAACAAATCATTTTGCAGGTAGAAAATTAGCAGATGGCTACAGCGATCAGTGAAGAAATGGCTTCATCTATGATGGCTCGCCTTAGGACATTGGAATGGAGCAACACAAAGGCATCATCATCCTCGCCTCTGCCCTGGAACTTTGGTTTGAATGAGACTGTTCTTCAACATAGAACGGCCACAAGACTTGTCACCACATAAAAGGCATAGTGCAAGCTCTAAATATTGTACAGGAGGCTAGAATAAATGACCCTCCATGCAGTCACTCTGTGTTTGTGGTAAATGGGACCATTTCACGCGGAACACTCACACATGATTATGTGTTTTCTCTCAAAGTTGCTATGCCGTGCGTTTGGAAACACATTACCTATTGTATGCACACCATACATAACATTTCTGTGTGCTAGCCTGACTGTAGACTTACGAAACAAACAATGAAGTGCATATGAACCCGCTTCCACATGCAATACTTCAAGGGTTATTATATTGCTCATTACACCCGATAGGTGAAGGGGTAATATATTCCTGATCACACCCTTACACCCCGTGGGTCGAAGGGTAATATGTTGTTCAAAACACCCTCAAGGGATAGGGTGTTATTGGAATATAGACTAACCATCATAAGGGTGTAATTCCCTATAGAACCCAGCTTTTTCAAGGGTGCTAGGGGGTTAGTTATAGACACCGAAAAAAACCCTTAGGGGTGTAAGTTATTTTACAGTGTAGGGACTAATTGGGAGGGACTAAAAGTTGTTCCTGCAGTTACTCTCTGTGGACTAACCTAAGGGGACTAAGCGTTTATCCTCTAGGGACAAACTGGGATGGACTAAAAGTTGCTCCTGCAGTTACTACCTGTGGACTAACCTTAACAGACTAAGCGTTGATCCTCTAGGGACTAACTGGGGGGGACTAAAAGTTACCCTCACTTTTAGTCTGCAGTAGTTGCTCCCCCAGTTAGGCCGCCGCATTTGCTCCCGCAGTTAGTCCAAAATTGGTTCAAAATCTGTGGCAGGTCATTTAGTCCCCCAAGAGACTAACAGCCATACCCGTTTTAGTCCTGTTTGGCTTAGAGTGCGTCTCTCTCCGCTGACGAGGCAGGACGGCGGCCAGACGGAGAGCGTCCTCGAGTCGGCTTCGCTGCTCCTGCAACATTTCTTGCAAGTGGTCGGCTGGGCCTGCTTTTCGTGCTCCTCGTATTTCCAAGAAAAATCAGGTATTTCTGATTTCGCTGTTCGAAATTTTAGCTGGGGTTGTTTTTAAACGTATAGGGCCACATTCGACGTGAAAACCGGGCGGAAAAGGGCTTTATTTTAATTTATCGGGTGCTTCCTTGTTTGACCAGCCAGCGGGCCCAAGATGGCGATGGCTCATACCCCCTGAGCCAGCCATGCCCAACACCCGAAGAGACCATAAGGTCTCGTCGTCCCCGACTATATATAAGACTGCCAGCGCGGGTGCGTCGCCAAAATCGGATTTTTCCGAGGCCGGCGACGACATCCGCGCGGCAATTCCGTTTCAGGGGGAGGCCACGGACCGGACCGAGCCGGCTGCGGCTGGCGACGACGATGACCTGATGTCCTCGGTCTCCCAGGCGATCGCGGTGGCGTCTCCCGCGCTCGCCGGGGACCTCGGCGGCCGGACGCAGGCTCGCATCTGTGAGATCGAGAACGAGATCTATCTGTTCTGTTCGAACGCGGCGAAAAAGGTGCCCGTCGCCGCGAGGAACTACATTAGGACCAGGATATAGGAAATCGTCGCCCTGTGCTCGGGACATGCGGGCGGACGCGGCGATGGAGCGGGGCGCGGCCATCGCCCTGCGAGGCGAGCTGGTCGAGGCGCGTCGGGAGGCCGCGGCGTTGCAGAGGCGGGCCATAGTCGCCGAGGGGCGCCTTGAGGGATCAATCGTCTTGGCACCCGGTCCCGGGAGTGCGGGACGCGATCCCGGCGCGACTGCGGCGGCTCCCGGTTCGGGCCCCAGAGTTCCGGCCGCGGCGGCGGGCGCCGTGAGCTACGCCGCGGCGCTGAGGGCGTCGCCCGCGGCGGAGGCGAGTGGCGTCGGACCGGACGTGGCGGGGGGCGGCGAGGGCGCGCGGACGGCGGCCATGTTCGAGCACGTGGCTTTCCTGACGCCCACGGTACCGACGACGACACCGGCGAGGGACGTCCTGAGACTTCTCAAGACCAACATCGACCCGCCCGCCAAGAACATCAAGGAGGTCACGTTGCGACACACCAGGTACGGCCTGACGGTTTTCTCGCACGCGCGCGATTCCATCGATAACTTGAAGGCGGCGACTGCAGAAAATACCGTCACGCGGGCCTCGCTGCTAGTGTGGGTGGGCGAGCAACGCAATCCGCACGTGAAATTCAGTGGGGTCGACCCGGACGTCGCGCCCGACGAATTCATCCGCGTCTTAAATGAAAGGAACCCGGGCCTCGACCTGGACGTTGACAGGTGCAAGGTGCGCGGGACGTACAGGGAGAGGTCCGGTGTGTGTGCGTACGTTGCAGAGGTCGACCCGACCGCGTTTGCGCGTATTATGAAGCGGCCCCGACTGTCAGTGGGGTGGACGGCGGTGCGAGCGTCGGAGGACCTGCACGTGCCCACGTGCACGTTTTCCGCCTCCTACGGACATGGCAGGACGATGCGCCCGCACAAGGCGGACGCGTCGAAAGCCGTGTGTATGAAGTGTTGCGGCAACCACCTGGCCGCCACGTGTCACGTGACGATGGGGCAGCCGGAAGTCTGCTGCAACGAATGCAGGAAGGCCGGCCGCGAGGCGTCCCATCCCGCAGGTTTCCCCGAGTGCCCCATCCGCATGGAGAGAGTGGCTCGCCTCAGGGCCTGCACCAATTACGGCCCCCCCGCGATAGAGCGGCTCGGGCAGCCGCGGGAGGGGGGGTGCCGGTGCCCTGGGAGAGCGGGTTGGGCCGGCGGCGCGACCACGGTCGCGGCGGCTGCGGGTCTGGTGGTCCTCAACGACGCGGCCTCGCCCCCGACGTATGTCACAAAATACGTCGACAGTTGGATCGACGTTACCCTCGCGTCACCGGCGCTCGTGCGGCGCGGCTGCACGTGGCGCGTTTCTGAACAAGAAAGGTTGTCGGAACGTCGGCGCTCAGAAATCACCATCCACACCGGCGAGAGCACGACGGGCAAGCGTCTTACCAATTACGGAAGGCGAAAATGGTTGGAGGCCGTTCGAGACGCACGCTGGTTCGCGAGCGCGGGCGGTGCGGACATCGCCTCGCCGGCCGCCCTGGACGCGGTCCTCGCGAATTTCTACACGGTTACTGATCGCGAGCGCGACAAACAGCTTCGTCCGGCACGCGAGAAAAGGGGCGCGGGCGGCAAGTCTTGGTGGACGCCCGAGTTAGACGGCCGACGCAGGGCGGTAAACGCGATGCGGCGGCGCTTTCAGAGGTGTCGCTGCGATGCTCTGCGGGCCATATTTCGCAGCGTATATAGACCAGAACACGCTAGTCTCGCACCCAGACTAACCGAACGCATACTCTCGCACCCGGGTTGCCCGGTCGACCGGCGCTATTTTGTACTGGGCTGCCAAAGTGTGTTCGCCGGCGACCAGTAGACATGGCAAGCGCCAGCTCTAGGGCTCCAAAGTGCGGAAATGTGCCCGTTCACACGGATCCAAAGTAGAAGAAGTCATCTGGGCATCATTGCGTCGTGTTTGGATGCCAAAACAACCAGCGGAAAAGGAGCAGGTTGCTTAGCGCTGTTTGCGAAGAGCACAACACACGTAGGGAATCGTGCCGGTGCGGTGTTTTCAGCCTGCGCCGATTTCCATCCGCAACGAAGAATGCCAAGCTGCGCCACCGGTGGATAGCTGCAGTGAATAGGAAGAACTACCAACCCAGTGAAAAAGCACGAGTGAGTATTCGATCTGTGCATATTTTGGTGCCACGTTCAACTTTGCGCCCTACAAACGTAATACGCAGGTTTGCTCCGAGCACTTTCTGGGCAACAAGCCTACAGTGCAGAATCCCGCGCCGGTGCTTCGCCTTGGCTATAATAAAAACGCAAGCCTTTTCGTGTTTTCATTCAGGCAGAGCTCCCGACGGTTAAGCGGAACAGTTGAGTTTGCGGTTAGCGATACTTGCAGCTGGTGCACGGAATGACTATTAAGCGTGAACGACAAGTTGTAGGCCTTGCTGGTGAGCGTTATTGCTAATGAAAGTAAACCGAAGTCTGCTCGTCACTTAGCATGCGTCCACAAAAACGTAAACGACGACTACTCGT
Source organism: Dermacentor albipictus (assembly GCF_038994185.2). Taxonomy (NCBI): domain Eukaryota; kingdom Metazoa; phylum Arthropoda; class Arachnida; order Ixodida; family Ixodidae; genus Dermacentor; species Dermacentor albipictus. The sequence goes on from NW_027225569.1 coordinate 9,050,488, forward strand.
CGCCGAAGGTGTTCTTGCAGCGCACCTACCTTTACGAGCTGGTGTTGCAGGTGTCATTCGTAACGAATTCATTTGAGCCTCCTGAGCTCTAAACTGCGTGTGGGCTGTTATGCGGGGCAAAGCGCAAAATATTTCCGTTCATATGGCGAGGAAAATAAGGTGCTTAATTATTCTTGTATTTTGTAACAAAATTTTGATCGTTCTCACTAGATTTTTTTTACTGTTTTCTTTTCTAAGGGAGCGCCAACAATCCGATGGCCTCGCACAAGCGAAACAGGTCTGGTACCAGGTAGCTGCAGTTGGTGGGGCTAATTTCTTGGAATGCAGGTGCGGTTGTTGTCTTGTACCAAAGGGGTCCTGATGGTGCAGCTTTAAGTAGGGATGGTAATTTTACGTGCCCTGTCATGGTTTGTGCAACTGTACAACACCTGCAGCTGTCATGCTCGCCCTGTTATACGGGCTTTGACTGCACATAAAGTTGAACATTATAACTACTGTAGTACCTCATTTTCCAATGAGTGCAGGTTTAGCATCATATGCTGCTTGTTCGAGTGCTGTAGGCTTTTGTTCCGAATGTTGTACTCTTAAGTGGTTGCACGATACAATTGGCCTGGTGTATTTTCTATTTCATTTTGAGAGGACTTTATATTTTCGCAAAAGCGATGGCATGGGAAAGAACTACAGCCCTTCTTACTATAACATCTATTTTGTTTTCAGTGTGCAGGTGGTGAAGGGCAGGCGTCTGCTAACCAGGCAGTCAAACGACCTCGCCAGTTGGTTGCCAAGCGCGGCCAACCCAGGAGAGACCATTACAAACAAGACCAAACTGAAAGTGCAGATGACAGTGTTCTGCGTGCTTTAATAATATATGGCACCAACACAGTGCTGTAAATTCCTTCACAGGTTACGTGCCAAAAAGCTCACAGGTGTTCTAGCATATAGCGCGCGGTTTGTACAAACGTAATAGCGTACCTACCCGATGTATTCGCTTCTGCAGTCTGCACAGCACTCAGTGTGTCCATTGTGGACTTGCACGAGGTCTTGAAGTTTGATTGAATCCAGACAGCGAAAATGACAGGTTAGAAAAAACGTGAAACGCCTTCCGCCCAGCTAAAAACCCAAGTTTCGCTTTCGCGCCGGGTCGCATCTCCCGGCGTGGCAGCCCAGGCCTGCTACTTCGCGGCGCTTGGGATAGATGGCGCGACCGGCGCTCATCAATATGGCGGCGCCCTTTGAATTCACGGTGTTCTGGTGTATAGCCGGGCGGTAGCGGCATACCGCCGAGACGTGGCGCGCGTCAAAGAGGAGGCGGACAGGGAGGTCTGCAATCAGTGCAGCCGGCGGTCCTTATTCCAAGCCCCCTTCCGCCTGGCTTTCGGGGCCGCTCAGTCAAGGCTAATGCTGCCTCGATCCGCTGACGAGGCAGGACGGCGGCCAGACGGAGAGCGACCTCGAGTCGGCTTCGCTGCTGCTGCAACATCTGTTCGCCCGCGAAAGGCCCGAGACGGACAAGCCCTAGCATGCCGCGATCCGTGCGGTGGTCGGTCGACCGTACGCCACGGCGGAGAAGGAGAGGCCGTTTTCGCAGGGCGAAATACAGGCAGTGTTGAGCAGAATGCCGCTCGGCTCGGCTCCCGGACCGGACGGTCTCACGACCGAGGTCGTTAAATAACTATTCGCCGTGCACCCGAGATTCGTGTGCATGGTAATGAATGCGGCGCTGCGGATGGGGTGCTTCTCCAGGACTTGGAGGAAGGGCAGGTTGGTCTTCATACAAAAGCCCGGCAAGCCGGTGGATTCACCCAGCACATACCGACCAATTTGCATGAACTCCATCCTGGGGAAGGTGCTTAAGCGGCTGCTGTACGGCCGCCTGTATTGTTTTAACACCTCGCGAGGCCACACGCACCCCAACCAGTTCGGATTCACGCACGGCAGGAGCGCGGTGATGGCGCTGCACGCGCTGTGCGAAACCATCAGGTGCCACAGAGACGACCGCACGCCCGTGGTGCTTATATCTCTGGATTTTCGTGGTGCGTTTCATAGCGTCTGGCACCCTCTGGTCCTGAAGTACTTCAGAGATCGGGGGTGCCCGGAAAACTTGGTCGGTCTGTTGGCCTCCTTCCTCGAGGGCCGCACGGTTGAGTACACATCGAACGCCGGCTCGGTCTCGGCGGAGGCGTCGCTGGGCAGTCCTCAGGGGTCGCCCATCTCCCCGCTCCTGTGGAACGTGGTGGTGGACGGGCTGCTTCAGCTGCCGATGCCGCCCGGGGTGCGCGTGCAGGCGTACGCCGACGACACGGTGGTGCTCGTGCCGGGGAAGAACAGGGCGCAAGTAATGGAGGCCGCGACGGAAGCGATAACACGCATCGAGACTTGGACGGCCGGGTGCGAGCTCGGTCTCAACCATGAGAAAACGTTCTGCGTGCTGTTTTCGTTCGGAAAGGGACGCATGGAGAAGAGCCACCCGACCATCCGGCTGAAAGGCAGCGCGAAGGGGCTACCGTTTCGTTCGTCCGTTAAGCTCCTGGGTGTGGTGGTCGACAGGCGCCTGTCCTTCTTTGAGCACGCGGACCACCTGCAGCGCAAGGCGGAGACGTTGGCCATGAAGTCACTCGCTCTCATGCGCCTGCACACGACCGTCGATTCCACGATGAGGCGCCGCCCGTACAGACAGGTACTCCTGCCGGCGGTGGCGTTCGCGTCACCGATATGGTGGTCGTAGTCGCCCGACTGCAGATTGAAGGCCCGTATGATTACGGTACAACGCACCATGCTGCTGGCGGTCACGGGTGCTTATCGAACGACGAGGACCGCCGCGCTGCAGGTGCTCGCAAACCAGCCGCCCATCGGGCTGGAGCTCGCAGAAACGAGACGGACGAGCCTTCGGTGAGCTTTCTCACCAAAGGCTTCTCACCGAAGGCTGGTGAAACAGTCACTCAACTGCTGACAGACGTGACAACACAAACGGGTATGAGGCCGAATCCTTCGGGACTTGTAAATAGACGCTTTTCGTGTCTAGAGGCAATGGCCACGCACCAGCGGCGCATTGAGGAAATCATTTTTCAAGACAAATCCAAAGTTTCAAGTCCCATTCGGGCGCAAATAATAACAGAGGTTAACAGTATGACACAGATTTGTGCAGAGCTACACGCAGCGGTGGCGAAAAATGATGGTGTCGTTGAGGAGCTCCGCCGGCAGTTGGACCAGGGAAGGCGAGATGCTGCTGATCTCCGGGTACGGGTGGCGACCTCGGCGGTGCCGGTGGAAGAGCCGCGATCCTTTGCTGCCGTGGTGCGGGCCGAGGTTCCCGGCGGTCTTATTAACGCGATAGCGTTAAGGAGCTCGTGTCGCAGAAAAGCCGGTGTCGTCGGCGTCGGTGTCGGGTGTCGGCGTCAGCGTTTTGCGGCGTTGACCGTGAGCGATAAATCACGGCAGGCACTCCATAAATAAAAAGCAACTTCCAAGATGGGCTGGGTGGGAATCGAACCAGGGTCTCCGGAGTGTGAGGTGGAGACGCTACCACTCAGCCACGATTTCGATGCTTCCAAAAGGTACAAACGCGCCTCTAGTGAATGCGGTGTTGCCTTCGAAACGAGCCGTGGAAAGTTATACTGTGGTGTATATCGGTAATTATGAACATGTAACTTACAGAAGTCGCAATTACACGAGTAGCGAAGTGCGTTTCGCTGCATTTCTTCTGCGCTTTCGGCACACGGAGAGCCATCTTACGGCAAACACAGAAGACCCCCTCCTCTCCATGTACGGCGCTGCCCCGACAGATGGCGCGCCACGCGCGCGTTGGAGCTGTCGCGGCTCGGACTCTCTCCCCTGACAACGCTTCGCCTTCTCCCTCTGTAGAATCAAGCGTCCTTCCTTTCTTTAGATCACTATCTCTCTATCTATCTGCCCGTGCCGATCACGGCGTTTGGCTGGCGTGCATCATTTCCCCCTCCGGGATACCGAGTTCTTTGGTTCGCTCCGCTTGCTCAGGCGCACGTTTCGTTGCTGCGCCGAACGCCGCGTTGCTCGACCGTATGGTTTGACGCTCACCGCGTCTGATGCGGGGCGCCTCGTAAGTGATGGCTGCCCTGTAGCCCATTGTCTTACACCCATTGGCGGGTCGACGGGAACGCTATCGCGTTCCACTCTTGAAGGCGAAGCTTAAGCGTCCTCCAATTTTTTTTCGGCCGTAATATTTCGCCCGGAAAATAAGCCGGTTTCTATTCACAGTTATATTCTATATAATTCTCGACCTATAGAAATAATTAATCATTTTAAATGCCTTGGAGTTATATTTTCCTCAACCATGTCATGGGATCACCATGTAACTCACGTTGTGAAACAACTGGCTAGAGTAGTGGGCATGATTGGTTGCACACGGCACATTCTTCCGACGTCACTCAAACTAACTCTTTATAACGCGCTTCCAACCCGCCATGGTTGCTCAGTGGCTATGGTGTTGGGCTGCTGAGCACGAGGTCGCGGGATCGAATCCCGGTCACGGCGGCCGCATTTCGATGGGGGCGAAATGCGAAAACACCCGTATGCTTAGATTTAGGTGCACGTTAAAGAACCCCAGGTGGTCAAAATTTCCGGAGTCCTGCACTACGGCGTGCCTCATAATCAGAAAGTGGTTTTGGCACGTAAAACCCCAAATATTATTTATAACGCGCTTTTTTATTCTCACGTAAATTATTGTCATCTTGTATGGGGAACTGCAACACATTCTTGCCTTCGCAAAATACACATGCTGCAGAAAAGGGTCCTTCGCTACGCCTTCAATGTTAGCTATGGGTCACCCAGCAAAGGTCTCTTTCTTACAGCCGGTGTGGTCCAAATCTATGAACTATATCGATACCGGTTGAGCATTCCTTACAAAACAGAAATAAAAAATGGTACAAACCATATTCGACGATTGGAAAACTTGCAAGAGAAAACCACAAATTACCCTTTCAGACAACCCGAACAATGGATGGTGCGAACAGCACGCCTAAACTCCGGGCAATAACGTTTGCAATTCACACTCCCTTCCCTTATGAACGCTTATACATCTGCACATTTTGACTTATTCAGCTGTACTCATAAGGTATTGCGTAGGATGTATATAGAAGGTAGCTCCGAACAATTTTCATCCTCAGTTGTGCCAAAATAAGTCTTTGCTTCCGTATCTCATATTTCATGTATGAGAGTGTGATATGCAATAACAATCTTTTTATCCCTGTGTTTACTCAGTACGCTTGAAGTGCTCTTGCGATGTATAGCATTACATTTTTTGTTCTTTTGTTTCGTTTATACGACACCTGAAGTTGAGTCATTTGTCTTCTGCTGTTGCCTGTAAAATGGGGACTGCGGCTTTGTCAAGCTTTATTCTTTACAGCTTTTTCTGCAGCTCCTCTGTCCATGTATCTTTGAGGCAGAAATAAAATTTATTATTATTATATAGTGAAATATTATTTTATTCAGCGGAATCAACTTGTTGAAATTAATGGCATCTGCTCCCAGTTCAAGGAAGTAACAGTTGGTGTTCCCCAAGGAAGCACATTGGGCCCCCTGCTTTTCAACATATACGTTAATCACCTTGTTCTTGTCGATAGTGAACCTAAATACATCATCTATGCAGATGACACCACGCTGCTTTTTTCATCGAACAAAATTGAAAAGCTGGTTTCAACTGCAAACTCTGTTCTTGAAAAAATACACAGATGGTCAGGATAGTGGCTTAAAAATTAACACTGACAAAACAAAAGCTATTTTATTTCAACCAAAAAATAAAGGTGTGAGCTTAGAGACCGACATTATAATAGGTTCTTCAAGAATTGAGCTTGTTCAGTCTGCGAAGACGTTAGGTGTCTTTTTTGACAGCCATATGTTATGGAATAATCACATCGACTTCCTTCGAGGCAAACTTGCGCAAGTAGCTGGGGCGCTCTTCAGCTTAAGACCGCTGGCACGCAAGGTCAAACTTGCGCAAGGCACGTACACTACTGCTGCCTCGTGTGGAGTACGACGTCTGCTACAAACATAAACCGGATATTCTTGCTTCAAAAAAAGGCAATACGTAGTATCTGTAATGCTCCAGTAGACGCTCACACTGCACCTCTATTCAAACAGTTGAACTCACACTGCATTCCCTGTTGCAGTTGAGGCTGCTACTCGCCTATCGTAAAGAAGCAAAACAAAGCCAGTCATACATCACATCGTTAGCACAACTAACTAGAAACAGAACACAATACAGTACACGGTCACCTGAACACTGGTATGTGCCGCACCTCGCACTAACTATGCTCTTCAAATGTTGTACCATCGCTTACCACGCCTATTAAACACGCTTAAATGTAATAACATAGATGTCACTTCCTGTCCTGTATCGCATTTATATGTGCATTTCAGTGACATTTGAAGACGATTTAATGGGTTTTTTGTGACTGTTTTCTGAAGTAGACTGTCGTCACACATCTCAATTTGATATTAGCCTCTGTCAAATCATGTTTTATTCTTTCCTGCAATGATTACCTTGTTCTATTGCTGCTTCTTTTGTGAGCAGCACCCATCATGATGATGATGATGATTGCTGCTTCTTTTGTACAATACTGTACACTGTGGATTCGCGTAGTTTTTATGATTTGTAATGTTTTTCTTTCTTTTTTTTTCATTGCACTTCTGTTTGCTGGCATACTGCCTAAGCCAACTTGTCATTGTTATTTTTTCACTTATGTATTTGTTTTGTCGGTTCTAAATCAGTGCCTGTGCCTTCTGCTGCTGCCCTCAGACCGGGTTTAAGGCCCGTCAAGTTGCTGCGAGCAACTTTTTCCTTAAATCCCCCATGAATTGTACGTTTATGGAAATAAAGGCATTTGTAAGTTACCTTACGCAGTACACGCTTCAGTGTCACGGTGATAGCTAAGGACAAAACATCCATTGAGAATCTTCGGAAGGTGATTGATCAGGGCACGGTTACCAGAACAAGCTTACTAATGCGTATTCCTGAAAAAAGAAAACCTCACATAAAACTAATTGGCTCGGACCCTGAGGTCGCGCCAAACAGGCTCCTTCAGGAAATCAAAGACCGAAATCCGGACCTAAATATTGATACAGTCACATGCATTCTTCAAACAACTATTACGGAACGCAGTGGTAACAAGTCGCATGTTATTGAATGTTCCCTCACGGTTTTCCACACATTCATGCATCGCGGCCGCGTTAATATTGGTTGGACGTCAGCGCGTGTGGTAGAGGATCTCCACGTGTCCCTGTGCACACGTTGCGCGACTTATGGGCATTCACGGCGCTTTTGCCCTGACAAACTGGAAGCTTCGAAAGCCCTCTGTACGAAGTGTGCAGAACCACACCTGGCCCAGACGTGCACAGTGCGCATGGTGGACGCCGCAGTGCGGTGCGCGGTGTGTGGGAGCGCGGGACGGGAGGCGGCGGGGCATCCGGCTGGCGATCGCAATTGCCCCTCGCTGGCCGAGAGGGTGGCGCGCATTCGAGCGCGTGCAGACTATGGCTAGTAGCCGGATAGGCGGCGCGGGAGGGCATCGCTCGTGGCGCAGCGGGGTTCACTGCATACATACGAACCATACGTCCAAGGCAGCGCAACAAGGGCGCGCTCTGAAAAATTTTAAATCAACCAACACTAAGAAAGAGCGGGGTGCACGCAATGCGCTCGTCCCTCTCGCTCAACTAACCGAATGTTTCAGCTGTCTCAGTGAACCCCGGTGCGCGTCCCTCCTGTGCGATAAAAGGTATTGCTATTCCCAGGCGCACTGCATCGCGGGGTGGTGCGTGGGGAAACGTCGAGTGCCAAGGGGAGTGCGCGGTGGATGCGTATTGCAGTCAACGAGGTGATATTCCAGAAAGGGTAGCGGCCAACATGAAGGAGATGAACCGAGAATGATTTCTAACGGGTGCCAACTACTGCCTGTTCTGGTTAAGGGTATCTTGTCCCAACTTTCACGATGGCCCTAAATCCAAAACTCAAATTCACACAAGCGAATCTGGACCATACAAAGCACGCCATGGCCGTTCTAATTAGGACAATGGAAACCAAGAACATCTCATTTGCAATAATCAGTGACCCATATGTAAGAGTGAACGAAATCATTGGTATCCCCGCTAGTATTCTTCAATTCAAGGGAATGCAAAACCCTAAAATGACTATATTTTGTGCAGCACATGGCTACGATTGCTTTCCTGTCACAATTTCCACACATGTCATGGCGGTAACTTTTTCATCTCATTCAGTCGCGTTTACAGTTATCGGGGTTTACGCTCCACCGCACACCGACATTGACACCTACTTAGAATCACTGAATGCCTTGTCCGGATTGGGCCGGGAATGGCAATAATAGCTGGTGATTTTAACGCCAAACATACCCTCTGGGGCCGAGGAGGGTGAGACGGTAGGGGCACAGCAGTGGTCCAGCTGATGTGTCAATATGGGCTACAGCTATTAAACGACCCCGATTCCGCAGCTACATTTGAAAATCATTACAATGCTAGTTGGATTGATCTAACCATGGTGACTTCCTCGATGACCCCTTTAGAATATGAGTGGCATGTTAATAATGAAGAAAGCTTCGCAGAACACAAACATATTGAATTCGGATTCAGTTTACAACAGCCACCTCCGTTGAGGCGTTTGGCACTTGCAGGCCGCGCCCATGTCTTCCAAGTCCTTCTGGAATTGACTTGGTTCTCGCAGGTTCAGGGCACTGACATCCGCTCCGGTGACGCCCTCGAGCTCATCATTAATAAATTCTATACCATTTATAACCACCTGATCCGCCGTAATTCTCGCTCCACAAAACATGGCCCAAGTACCCCGAACTCCTGGTAGACCCCGGAACTAGGGGTGGAAAGAAACAGGGTACGTGCCATGCGACGTCGCTATCAGCTGGCACGTGACCCGGCCCTACCTGCACAATTGCGGGCCCTGTTTGCTCGGGCACGGGGCACATACAGAAAACACATAGCCCAGGCCCAGGAGAATGCTGTTAAGCGATATTGTCAAGAGTGCTCGAAGAGGACTATCTTTGGCCTTCCTTTTCAGAAAGCGTTTAATAAAGTTCGGCCGCCACTACATCTACCGGCGCTCACCCTGCCGAGTGGTGCGAAAACTACGGACACAATGCAGTCAGCAGCTCTGCTCCTCCAAGCTCAGTTCCCAGTGGACGACACGATACAGGATAATGCTATACACGCGGCTATCTGACAAGTCGCCAACAGCCCCGCGGTGAGTCGCACTGAGGACAGGGCCTTTACCCTCACTGAAATAGAATACGCGATCGCGCAGGGCAGAGACGGTTCCGCTCCTGGTCTCGATGGCGTCACTCTTCCCAAGATCAAAAATATTTTTCAATTCCGTCCAAATTTCTTTAAGTTTATTTTTTATTCGGCTTTAAACTTGGGTCATTTCGCTCATACTTGGAAAAGGGGCCGCAAATATATTTCTTCCAAAACCAGGTCGTCCTCCTGACAAGACATCATCCTACAGACCTATCGTAAGGAATTCTCTCTTTGGCAAAATTCTAGAACGGCTTCTTAACTGTCGTATTAATTTTTTCCTATATTCCCACAACCTCATACATCCTAATCAATTTGGTTTCACACATGGGAGGAGTGCCGTCTTGGCCCTGTATGCCCTGAGAGAGCGGCTCCTGCAACTTAAACAGCAGAAGATACCGGCACTGATCGTGGCACTTGACTTCAGGGGCGCCTTTGGCTCCGTGTGGCACCCGCTGGTGTTTTACTTTCTACAAAAACATGGCTGTCGACGTAATCTATTCAATCTGTTAACGAGTTTTTTCCGTGAGAGATTAGTAGCTTATCGCTCACGTTCTGGTGAGGTGCCTGCGTCGCATTCGCTCGGTAGTCCTCAGGGTTCTCCGTTGAGCCCAATTTTATGGAACATAGTGGTACCTGGCCTGTTGGAACTTCCAGTTCCACAGGGAGTCGTAATACAGGCGTATGCGGACTACATTGTAATCACTATTCCGGGTACGAACCGGGCGGTCATCGAGAGATTGGCAGAGGCGGTTTTGACTTCCGTAAATGACTGGGCACGGGAGACACGCGTTCACATTCACCCGGCGAAATCGTTCTTCATAGCGTTTCCACACGGATGCAGCTCCATGAAGACAGGTGCTCTCCGCGTGGCTGTGGGTGATGACCCGTTGCAACGGAAAGAAACGCTCAAAATTCTTGGGGTCGAGGACGGCAGAGAATAATGTGGACGTGATGGAATCGGGAAACTTGAAAACACGTGGAACCAGTTAGCACAAGACAGGGGTATTGGAGATCGCTGGAGAAGCTTTCGTCCTGCGATGGACGTCAAAATAAGCCGATGATGATGATGATGTGACGACATCCATGCTAGCTTCGCGGCATGTCTTTCATGTTATGTCATGCACGTTCTGATAGCTCGATTTCCGTCAATTGCGGGGGGGGGGCGCTAGTAGCGGCGTAGCCAAGTGGGGCACACCGGGCACTTGTAACGCTCACTAAAAGTAAAATTTTTGCTTCTATGGCAATGGCACCGCTCCTTCCCCCTCCACGGTCAATTGGGACCCCCCCCCGCACGAAAAAATTTTCTGGTTACGCCACTGTGGGGAGGGGGGGTGTAAGATTGCTCTAGACCCCTCCCCCTAACTTCTCAACGGAAACGGGGGACGGGAGGGCAGCTGCCGCCGGGCCGCAAACCTTAGGCAGCCCAATTAACGGCTGCATTTCCCTTTGGACGTGAATACTGCATTAATGCCATTACACTGTAGGATTCGTGGCGGTTCGAGGGCATGCGACAATAAAAAAAAACACATACAGCCATCAGAAAGTCTTAGCTTGAGCAGATCTTTGGGAGCTGGGCAAGACTCTCACAAAAGAAAAAAAGCTTGGCACCCCTCTTACAGGCATTGTCAACTCTGGGTCCCACCGCTGACTGTACATTTCCGGTAAAAAAAAATCACCCACGAACTCCTCTCGGATTTGTCTAAGTGTGCGTAAGCATTGTGACTCTTCCTCATCTACACGCAGTCCATGTCATTATCAATGTTATGAGACTTGATCCGACAAGTATAAGCGCCAGCGCTGCGGCGACACGGGCTGCTCTGGTCGGCAGCGCAAGCAAAGTACTGCAGGTGGCGGGGCCAGGCGCGCTGGTGACGTTCCGTTCGTTTTGAGCCGTTATCGCTCTTTAGGCCTCCTCATCCGCGACGAACCATTATCAACCGTTCTCCGGCGGCGGCTGCTTGTGGCACGGCCGCGCGAACCGTATCTTGAAAGCGAACTGCATTGTGGACAGAGTGTGCCCACAGCTGAAAACTTCACGCGCTGTGTTCTCACCGTTTACTTCGCTTTGAAAACAGACGCGCACACCTATCTTGAAAGTGATCTGCGAAAAGCGCATAGTGCGGCAAAAGCTGAAAGCTTCGTGAGCGCAGTGTTCTCGCCGCTTCGGTCGCGTTGAAGCGAGAGCTAGCAGGAAGGCGAATTCACTCGCTGCTGCGGGTTCTATTTTGAAAGATATCGTGCGGTACGGACTGACGGACGGATGGTTTTTTCTTGTTGGGGAAGTATAGAAATGCTTACGTTATAAAAAAAAATCGCAGGGTTCGCGAATTTCGCGATAAGAACCAACACCAACCTACTCCCCCACCCCCCGCTGAGCGATGCCGTCTTGATCGCCCCCTCCCAACCCCAGGAAAAGGGACACTACCTTCCTATCTCAGTTGAAGAAAGGATGATGAAGCGTTAACAACGACAATAACGGCATTTTCTAACGAGTTGTCTTATGGCCTCTGAGATTTGCGCGCGAAGCTGGCGCGCGCGAACCTGAGAGGCCATAATTGGCCGCTTAATAGCATAAAAAGACAAAGATAATGCCAAACGACACAACTAAAAATTCAAATAAAGAACTGATCTTAGCTATACTGTTTGGGGAAAAGAAATAAAAAATTAAACAGCCGCAACACACGCCACTAAAGCCACCACCGCCGGCATAACGCGGAACCAACTGTTGGCAACATTCATTCGCGCGTCATTGCTTCGTCCGCGTCGTCTCCGCAATGAGAGCCGCCATCTTCTCGCGCCTAACGTTTTGTATGGTTTTGTTCTCTGCAATCCGCGCACACAGCTCATCGGTGGCTGCACGTCTGCTCGGCGTCGCAATGCGGCCTGCGTCATTTTCTGGTGCTCGCGCAGTCGGTGTGAAACATGTCGCATGTGAAATGCTTGATAGAAGTGCCTCACGTCCAAGTCAAGCCGCCGTACGGGTGTATGGCTGTGCGCCCCGTTCTCGGAAGCGTCGACGGGTTTCCGGCATGCGGATTTCAGGTACGTGCAAATGCGTTTCGCCCTCCCATTGAGCTCCGGAGCAAAGCGCGCAATATTTCATGTGAAAGATGCAGTGCCCGTGATCACGGTGTGAATTTCGAGCGGCAAACGAGAACTTTGGCACTTAGAGCACACCGCGGCTGCTAAGTCAGCGTGGAAATTGTTTTACGTTACCGTAATATGTTGCTGTCAGTCTAATCTGCGGCTTGTGGATAGCTAGCCCATTGACGTTTGCTTGTGGCAGTGATAGGTGTATAAATGGAAGCGGTAATAATTTTCGAGAGCAGAGTTTTTTCGCTCGATGTTTGGTCGTGTTTATGGCGTTATGAAAGCTAGAAAACTAAATGGCTTGATCGTGCTTAGTTCCAACTCTAAGGGGCGTAACGTTGGCGCTGTATATGTTTGTTTTCGGTGTCACGAGTACCACTTTCATGCTTTTGTTGCATGAGAGTGGTAGCTGCTGCGTGCCGTCTGGGTAGAATACAATAAAAGCAATTTCTTCACTCACACGTATGCAATGTGAGGTAACAAAATTTCCAGCGTTTTATTCGGAGCGTAAATATCCAGTATAGTTTAGTAAGAAACTCAAATTCTGTGTTAGCTTAGTAGGCGTGAAACAAGTGAAACTCGCATTCCTTTTTGAATTGTTCGCCCAAACTGCACCGCCCCCAGATGCGTCATCGGGTAATTGACAGTAGCTTCGCTACGTGAGTTGTTTTATGCGCCTATATTGCCCGGTTAAGTATCCTGTTCATTTATGCTGACGCTCGTTCATCTTGATTTTAAGCGGTTACTATCCCCGAGTACCGGACGATGCCAAACTTATGAGGTGTAGCAAACGCGGGAAATTCAAAGTGGCGTGGCTGCAAGGCGTTTGTGTTGTCTTTCTCGCCTCGTCCTTGTTCAAATGTACGCTGGAACTATGTTTCACACTGCAAGGCCCTGTTTTTACGTTTCTTGCATTCAAAGCCAACAGACACAGTATCACTGATTTATTTTCCATTTCTGCTGTACTTGATCAATCTAATGTGACAACTGCATCTGCTCTTTAATGGTCTCCATTTACTGTGTATTCAGCTTGGCTGCCACCTTCTCTTCAGAGGATGCCGCTGTGATAGCTCTTTCGTATAGCACATGCCTCTAGGCCCTTGTGTTTCAAGGGCTCCCGCGAGGCAGCAGTGCTCCAAGTAATTTTACCATCCTATATATTTTCTATTTTGCATCATTCTTCCACGATGGATTTTAATGTTAATAGTATTTGTCATTAGTCATCGCCATAATGTTATAGCACGTAGATTTTACGCACTTCACATCGACAATTTTTAGGCCAGTTTACAGCCAAGTCACATCTTCCATAATACATCGTCAACATTACCACTTGTCATGGCGCTCTTTGGCCAAACCTGGCCCTTGCGCCATAAAACACCACACATCATCATCATCAGCTTGGCTGCCAGAAAATGCTTGAATTTCTTTCAGTATCCAAGTGACGAAATATTTCACTGACGGCCGTGTGTGAAACACGCAAGATGACAAAACCGATAGCAAAATGATGAGATATTTCTTTTATAGCGTTTGGACTCTACTTTTGGTGAGGATGTCGATCGACCTTGGGCCTGGTGACAGCACACCCGACATCGCCAAAGTGCAGCCTATCAGCTGAGTGCCCCCGAATGGACCATCAACATTGGAAAATGAAGCAAAGCCAGGTAGGGGCAATTTTTACTTTGGAACAGAATACTGACAGCTGCCACTTTTTTAAGAACTAAATAACATATTTACAAACCAATCCTTTCTCTTTGTGCAGCCTACATAGAATTGTTTTTTGCTTGTTATACAGACCTTCAGAAAGCAGTTCTGAACCCTTTTTGCATGCACAAATAAATAAAGAGGAGTGCACTTTCTGAAGAAATTGATGCACTGAAATGTGCGTTCGACACACAGTGAGATGCAAAATAACCAACAACTTTAAAACGGTAAAAAAAATTTGAAACATGTTCTAACATCATAGCCCGCCTTGGCATACGGATCTAAATATAACAGCAACGGAGGTGCATGCAGAGGAGTGTTTGTAAATGTTTGCAAGATATGTACATTGTCTAAGAAATTGTTTTTATTTACTTGGAGCTTGGTGCCATGGCAGTGCAGTAAAAGCTCAGAATGATGACCCTGCTCCTAATAAAGCACTTTTAGATTTTAAAATTAAATTACGGGCTTTTACATCCCAAAACCTAAAGTTTTGGTAACCTGGCTTCTTTAATGTACACCTGAATCTTAGTGCATAAGCGGTATTGCATTTTACCCTCATTGGAGGGCAGCTGCTATGGCCTAGATTGAAGCTGGGACCAGCATGACTGAGCAGCATGGCATCATACTAAGTGGGCTATTACATCAGGTCAAAATGAGAAATACTGCGTAGAACTACCAACTTCTTGGCTCACAAGCACTTTGCACGAAGTTAAAGGAGTATGTAGTACTGTCAGTGGCCGTTTATGTACCAATTTCTTTTTAACCTGACTCCATTATTAAAGTGCGAAACTTCAATTAGTCAAAACCAGCCTAAATTACAGAACCAGCTCAAAACACGCACCATGTATAGCTGGATTTGGACATGAAAATGGAGTCAATTCATGTCACCGAAAATGGCGGTGGCAGTCACACTATTTCATGCATTTTGCCTAAAACATAGTCAATAATAATGAATCAATTTCTAAAATATTCTTTTCAAAAAGTTTTTTTCAAGCATGAAACGAGGAGCCAAATGGTGTTCAGGTGCACGAGCAGTTAGTTGCACGGCACTTGTTGCATGTGTTCACTGGCTTCTTTATAGCTTGAAAGAAAAATTTGTTGCACCTATTGAGCACTAGAAAGCTGGATTGGGAATTTTTCAGGATGCTCTACAATTTTCGCACTGACACTTTTGCTTTGAATATAATATTTGAGCAGTTAAGTAATCGTTACTAACTAATTAACTAATTAGAAGAAATGTAAGAATTGGTTTCACTTCCTCAAAACGATGGCAAACGACATTGCCTTGGTGCTGTCCAGCTACGTGGCACTTGTACATATTTAAAGCTTGCACATGTCATACAGACCACCTGGTAATTACAAGGCATATATAGAAGTGGCTAAGTTGTGTGAGCCAGCCATATGTAGCAAATCATGAGAAACAGCCATGTTTCTTTCACTTAAGGGCATGATAAGATTTACATGCTCGACACCTTGCATCAGTGTGTTCTAGGCCTGTTCGTAGTTTAGCTGCTACATAAACAATATTTCTCCCCATGTAAGCTCATATGCATCTTTCAAGTATATTGCCCCCTGTGTCCAAAATAAACCATCCTCGCGCTTCCTTCATTATGTATACATCTGTTGCTGTGCTAAATTTTTAACATGCAACTGCACAAATTTTCATCTAGTTTACATATTTCCTCGTTGTTTGGTGGATTTATTTCTGAACAAGTTGTTTTCGTTAAACCCTGTTGCACACAGCAGTACACAGCATTTCTGCCTAGAGTGGGAATTGTTTTTTTTTTTCAGATTGACATAAATACACCTTGCCTGGGCAATGTAAGGCATTCTACATAACACGGCCCTGCAATAATGTTTCATATTGCATTCCAGCATCATACAGAACTGTTTACTTACCAGATTAGAATATGTATAAGTGTTGGAAGTAACAGCACTGGAAGAAGCCAGCAGATAATGAGGCCAAGGAAAGCATAGAGGAACATGTTTTAAGTTTTTTATATGAAGTATAGAAATGATGAATTCTAGGTAAGTGAAAGTGGATTAAATTATATCCACCTCTTGGTGGGGAACGGACCCATAACCTTCACATTACGCATGTGATATACTAACCACTGTGGTACTACGGCCGTGTTCGAGCGTCGACAATCTGAGGGGCCATTGTGGACGGTTGAATGCTGCCTCGGTGGCACAGTGGTTAGTGCATCGCATGCCTAATGCAAAGGCTGTAGGTCCGTTCTCCCCCCATGCGTGTTTTTTTAGCATTTTCATTTCCTTTTATCATTTCTACATTTAAATAGAAAATTACAAATAGGTTTCCACATGCCTTCCCTGGCATCTTCCAGCTGTGATTCAGAAAAATTTTGACCCTCAGTATCCGTTCTTCTCGTTTGGAAGAACAGGAGCTTCATTTTAAAAATAATGAATTTACCTTGTTCAGCATCTCAATGTGGTCTCAAATCTTATCACAGCATGTGTATTACTAAGTGAAGTTTTTGTTAAGATGATATAGCATGGGACCTAATTAGTAGCCTTTGTGTACAGATATATGACTAGTCTAATAAATAGGAGGATTTTAAGAAGCACTTCTAACATGGTCTGAGCATGTGTTTAAAAAAACTAATCTAGCATGATTTCAGGCATAGCTGTTGCCCCTGAAAAATATTTGGATCATCTGCATTGGCATTGTTTTTAGAGAGCACCAATACTGCTATGATAGAAGTAGCCTCGTGGAACATGAAGCATCGCTTCTTGCTTAGTCAAGGAAATATCTGCATATCTGACGTGCACGTGTCATATGCTCGAATGCTGTTTAAAGGCTGCTAATAAGAAAATTACTTCACTTGCCTTCCAGAGATTGCTTCAGTAGTCTATGCTACTCGATCATAAACAATTTACCAGAGTGAACTTTCATCACAGTTGGCTTTGCAATGTTTATGCAAAATACAATTGCCTACTAGACATGTGACTGCACTAAAACTTGGAATTAATGACCAGTAAGATTTATGGGACCAGCAAAACTTAGTTTATTACTCCAGAACAAAATGCGAGGCACTTCGGTTATTTCTGCCATAGAGTTTCTTACAGTAATTACTAGAGGGAACTCTGGCGCCGCAGTCGTACCACCATGGGAATGATGGGAAGCACATGGATTTGTCTGATATTCGTGCTTGTGAATTCAGACGTTCTTGTGGCTTCGTATATTATACGCTATATAAATCTTATTGTCGTAAATTTCAGCGCAGTCTATACTCTTCGAAGTGCAGAAGACGGCGCCAACACGCACAATTGCTATTAATTGCAACGATTGAGCTTGTCCAGGTAGCCAAATCGAAGGGCACCAAGCGTCTCAAGGCACTAGTATGCCCGCGATAAATTCATCAGGGCGTTGCACTCGCTTGTCGTTACATGCCTCCGTCGCTTAATGGTTTCAATATCAGACTTCTGTTCTAGAGTTCCTGTGTTTGAATCCTGTCGTCGGACGATTTTAATGTTTATTTATTTATTACACAGTATATTGTTGAAAATGACTAGAATACAAAGTCGCAAAGCCGTTTGAAGCCAAACAGACGAAGTTTAGGCAAATCCATGTACTTCCCATAATTTCCATGCTGGTACAGCCGTTCTTGTTTGATCTCCTGTGGACACTAACGTCAGAGTTCCCTCTAGTAATTATTGTATGAAACTCTGATTTCTGCGCCTCGCTCGTGCAGACGCGGCACCACACCTGCTGCGTAAACATGCACTGCCTCTCGGCCGAGTGCAGGGAATGCAGTGAACTCGCCATGTACATAGCCTGCACTAAGTAAAACAAATCACAACGTGCAGTTGCTACCACGTTGAACTGGTGGAATGAGTAGTGAAATGCAGTACCTCCTGAACTAGTTCAGAAAGTGCAGGTTAATCAAGTGGAGATTATATAGCAACAGAAGTTGAGTGATTCTGCATTACATTCACGAAATATACTTCATGATACTTTTCCATTTATTTTCTCAGTTATTAAGAATCCCTTTTGCATTGTTGGACAAAACTACAGAATGCCAACATATTTTCCAGCATTCACTGGTAGCAAACATGTCAAAACATGTTCTAGTGTCTGGATTGCCGCTTTAGCTGTTAACCCCCAAGTTAATTCCGGAAAATGTACCAAATGTTTTACGTACTCAATTTTCGGTGTCATTCTCTTTCTAAAAATATATTACTTCATTGGTCTCTGGTTAGAAATAACACAAAAATAGGAGCTGCTCTTGAGGGCAGCTTTCCCTCAATGCCGACTGTAACTCATCTTTGACAACAAGAGCAGCATAACGTCGGGCAGAAAGAGTGCAACAAGTCAATGGCGATATTGGTACTACCTCCAGTCACTAGTACAGCTTGTGATCAATGGTTAAAGGTTGCGACTTTGTTGCTGCCCAATTTTAATTCTGCAGCTGTTACACTTGGGTGTAGCATGTGTACGTACGTGTGCATGCATTAAAATGACTTCACGCTAGAGCAAAGCAACTAGTGCAGAGAGGCATTAGTCATCTTTATATATTTGCTTTGTAAAGATGCACTAACTTTATCTTTTGCAATATAGACTTGGCGCTCATTGGCCAAAGATGCCCTTGTGCTACTAAAACCTACCAATTAATTCGCTTTTTGCAGTAGCAGGTGCTTATTCCTTTTTCAGGATCGGTCTGTGAGTTCTAATTTGTTTTTCTTGAACTGTGCAATTCCCACTCACAGGACTGCATGTCATCTAAGGTGTTCCTTTTTCAATCAAGAATGTTGAAGTTGTGTTTGTGAAACTCGATTTCTTGCCTCAAACGAGCTTGTACAAACTGACCAAGCTGATAATTCTACCTGCTTATATAATAAATGTGTTGCGGTTATGAACCCTCATAATGAATGACACGCAGTATAAAAATTTTATCTAATAAAACAATTTAATGAAAATTTTCATGTTTTTCGCGTTCGTGTTCACTTCTCTACTCTCGTGTCCTGTCTGCATGCCTCACCTCTTTTTTTGCATATTAAATATCGTATAAACTTAACCATGCTTTTTTACCACAATGCAGGGGGAAAAGGTTCCGGTAACACTGCATTCAGTATGGTGGCCCAGACGTGTATGCAAGCAACCTCCTTCATGTGGACCAAGAACTACTCTGCAGTGTCTCACAGACTTCCATGCGAAGCCCTCAACATTCTCGTCTCGGTGGAATGGCTGCTCATCTATCTGCGTGTCCATCACCAAGATGGCCAGTTGTAAAGCTCCTGTACCCGTTTAAGACAGCTTAATGATTTTTTTTATTTAGTTTTCATGGTTGGCCGTAGAATCTTAACATTTTTGATGTTTCTAACGTTTTTACCTGGCCCAAAGTGGTGCAATAACTTTAAACCAGTGTAATGTATTTAAGTGATGCTCACTCTAATGCCTATCTGGTTTTGTTTGTGTTTAAGAAATTTGAATGTCTGATGAGGTAACAGCATTTAAACTTGTCATCGTGGCTCTTTTCAGTGAGCTGCTAGGAAATAAGATGCAAAACTTATCACACACCAGTTGTAGCATTTTTGTTTTCAAGACTAAAGTATACATGTTTCAAAAGATGGAAAGTGGGGAAAAAAGCCTCAAGAACATAATCATCCTAGGATTGTCATGTCCTTACAACTCTGCAATGACTAATGCCTCATACATCTTGGGAGCACATTGGTCGCATTGCCTACAGGTATATTTGATAAGAGAATAGCTTGCACTCAGATTTGCCACGCAGTTGATGGCTGATAGCTTTTGTTTGTCGTCTTCATGTTACTACTATGTATTCAATATTCATTTACATGTGCTGCGGTTTTTTGCAGTCACACACACACACACACACACACACACACACACACACACACACACACACACACACATATATATATATATATATATATATATATCCTCCTGAGACCCGGAATGTATTTTGGTGCACAGATTTTTCCCAAACTTGCAGAATAAGTCACTATGGTTGAGAAGGGGAAAAGTGTTAAATATTTTTTCAACAGCCCTGATAGTTGCAGCTCAACGCGATGTCCAATATATTGGACACTGGGATGCTACCCGGTCTTTTTTCACCCAGCGCGCACGTAATCCCGTACCACAGATATTGCGCTCAAACTCGTGTGCAAAAATATTTTAATAACTCGAAAGGCAAAGCAGTGAATAAAGTACATAAAAGGAGCATTCCTCTGCTCAACGAAAATTTTGCTCTTGTGTTCACTTCCTGTGGGCAATTTGAAAACACCTTTGTGTCCTTGGTGAAGCAGAAGAAGAACCGACATTTGGTGCAAAAAAACTTTGTTTTCGTGTCGCAGCCCTGTAGTCTGCAACGGGCAGCGTTTGCAATGTGTGCCAGCATTGAGCAGTGGGTAGTGCTCTTTTCTTGGGGTTCTCGAGGAGACACTCGAGCCTACTTTGATGGCGGATGCCGCACGGCTTCATTCTCACTCTCCGTTTCATCCTGCTTCTTCCCGTAAGCCACGAGATTCTCAGCAACAGATTGGCAGAAATGCATAAATTTGAGTATTTCTTTCCACTGTTTCCTTACAGAGCTTATGTCCCGCGTGTACTGCACGCAGGAGTTGCTGAGGGCAATGGCGAAGAGGTGAAAGGTGACTCTGATTGTCCACTTGTTCACGCGTGCTTTTATCCTGTAGTAACTTTTCATTCGGTCTGCCTTGTCAACACCACCCATGTTGACATTTTACATGCGCACAATATCTGGTAGAGGGATATCGATATGTTTTTCCCTCACGAGACCACGTGCGACAGGTGTCTTCTGGGTCCCAGCCATGTATTGAAAAAGAAATGTGTCGGCCTAATTCATCAGACACGCGAGGCCGGCCCCTAAAGAAAAAAAGAGACGCGATTTTGTCCACAAGCCACTAAAATGCGAACAGTACTCTTCTGCTGTTCGTAACAAGGCCATCACAAAAGCGCAGTAAAAGAAACCAGGTTGAGTCCTAGCGTCCAACGTAATGGACACGCGAAATCAAAGGAAGTGTAAAAAAAGCATGCGCGCGAACAGTTTAAATTGCGTATTTTGCGCGTACGCTGTTGTATTAACTTTAATATAAAATCAAAGGTATGCCCTGAAAGCAGGTCGAAATACGAAAAACCATGCTTGCTTCTCCGGCAGTTGCCGTAAAACGCCGCGCCGCAGAATGCCGCCATTGTGGAACTGTTTCGGCGGGAATTTGAACGATGTATATTCATTAATGCTGCAGAGATGGCACAAGCAGGTGTCCAATAACTCGGACAGCGCGGTTTTATGAGGATGAAAGCCTTGTCACAGGAGTACTGTCTCATTTCTGAATGTCCAATATATTGGACAAATCCCCATAGCCGGGTCTCAGGAGGATATATATATATATAGATATATATTCTTCGTTTCAATAAAAATTTAGTTGAGAGTTAGCACTCATCCTGTCTGCTTCTAGTCTGTGTCCGTGTCACTTCGCGCTACAATCCAAGATCAGGTTACTGTACCAACTTGCCCAACTTTTTATCCTTGTGTTAAAGACACACTCAGACTTGTTCTTACTTATGTAACCGGTTATTTTTGTGCTTTATAATAAGATGCAGTGCTTTTCAAATGAAAACATGTGATAGTTCGTAGTGAGGTTATTTAAAAAAACTGTTCTGCTTAAAATTTAATTGAGCAAGCCTGTGCCATTATTCGGTGCTTATGTCTTTGTATTGGTATGGTTTTACTCATCTTCCTTTTTACTTTTAAAATGTGCAAACATTATTATGTAACCATTTCTCTTGAATGAAATAAATACTTCTGACATTTCGTCACAAATTTTACAATGATTTTGTTCAATTAGGTAACCTTAGACTAGCTGATTGTTATTCTGGTAGCTTAACTTACAATGCCTGTAGAATATTCAATGCAAGCACATGGTGAAAAATACACTAAGTTATTGGGTATAAGCAGGTCACTGTCAGTAAATGGAGCATACGTATATTTCAGAAAATAGTGCATGCTTACATATTGAACAGCATGCACAGCTACACATGCTGTTTTGTTCGTAAATGCTGAAAGATTATTCGACGTGGAAGCACTTTGTTCTTGGGCTTTCAGTGCTACCTTTAAGTCATATATGTGGAGGTACTAGTAGAAGCATCCCGTGGAGATAAATGACAACTTTGACGAATAGAGGTATAAAATATGTGCTTAAAACGGCAAAAAACTCCTTGACAGGCAAACCTATGCTTCTGTAGTACTGCACTTGTTACCGTCGCCAATACATGCATTGCTTGCGCTCTATTGCATTCAATATGAGCTACAGTAGCGAGCTGTGGTGTCTTTCCCTCCTGGTCGAGCTGGTGTTGCGAAAATTTTTGACCAAGAAAAGGAGGTTTTTAATCATTTCTGAAATGCATGTAACTATGCTTTTGGCTGTGTGCTGTTTCCACGGAGTTATAAGTACTGGTGCACCAAGGTGCGGGAGATCCTGTGTCCTTATTGCAGCGCGCATTGTTATTGCGCTCTGCATCCTGCCGGCAGTGTACTATCACTGCAGAGGAAGGTTACGAAAGCATGACGTGTGTGCCTTGCTGCAATGGCGAAACCTTAAATTGTTTGCCTGAAAGGGCCGCACGTTATGCTACCACATGACGGACCAGAAGCGCAATATGACGACGCCTCACAGATTCTGGCTCATACTGAACAAGGTACTACCATAGCTAAGGCTAGGCAGCATTCACAACAGCTAGCCTGCCCATTAACTACATGGCTGTAGTGAACGCTAAAATACTTGCAGGGATAACACCCATTTGGAAGGGTGTTGTCACATGCTACACCCATATTGAAAGGGTGGTTGTCTGTGTTACACCCCATATAGAAAGGGTGTTGTTTGCTTTACACACATAGGTGAGGTGACGTCATATTAACACCCCTTCTTTTGTGGGGTGTTAATGTGCACCCTTTGCTTGGGGTGTAGCAATACACCCAAAAAGGGTGTCACCCATGGGACAAGCCATTTACACCCTTAAGGGTGTTAAAATTTTTAGAGTGTACGCGGCCCCGGTCTCGTGGCCAGAATTCCCTGATAGCCCATTAAAGGCCAAAATAATATCGTTACACCGAGTTCCCCTAATTAGTCTGACAGGGGCCTATCGCACGACGCGTACGTGGGCCTTACAGATCTTATTGCGAGCGGCAGCACTTCTTTTAGAGTTAGAGCGCCTTCGTGCCGAGTTTCACTTATTTATGCTTCGACGGCCGACCTGCTACGGTCCCGAATATTACATTCCCCAAACAGTCGACTTTCCATACGATCCCTGGCTCGACCACCCAGCAGACAGATACCGCTGTTCCTTTGAACGACTCAGCAGCGTGGAGGCGGCCAGGCAATCAACCGAAAAGGCTTTACATATATATACAGACGGCTCGTATTCTGAAACTTCTGCAGGGGCGGCATACGTAGCACTGGGCCCACGGGACAGAATCTTGAAAGTCGGCAAATTTAAAGTAGGACGAGCTGGCGGTGCGTACTGTGCGGAGGCCATAGCGTTGCTCGAGGCACTCAATTACGTGGCAGTGTCACGACCTAACAGGCCTGTTAATATTTATTCTGATTGCCTCTCTCTGTTGTCAGCGATCGCGGCACCGCCGTCGTTTGATCTCCGTGTAGTACACATTAAGAGAGTGCTCGATAATTTGTCAACTTCCACTGATATCAGGTTATACTACGTACGGGGTCACTCAGGCGTCCTAGGAAACGAATTGGCTGATGAGGTGGCAGCGAGTGCTGCGCGATACGGCGTATCGCGCCGTGCTCCTCTATCTATCCGTTCCATCAGGACCAAATTCTATCAACAGATGGAAAGAGAATGGCAAAGCGAATGGGCCACTGAGAACGCCAGTACGGCAACTTACTTGTGGATTCCTACAGTCAAATCCTTCCCAGCCTTTTTCCCAGCTCACAAATCCATAGTTCAAATTATTACTGGACACGGCAGATTTCAATTACCTAAAACGCTTCAGTCTCGCTCCACATAATCTGTGCCTCTGTGGGCTGGTCTGCCAATACTTTGAGCATTACTTGACTGAATGCCACATTACACGGCACTCGCGAAGCAGCTTGCGGGCGCGCCGGGGGGCCGTCTTGACGGGACCGCGTACCCCCATATTTTGGGGCCCAAGCGAAATCGGGCAATCCTTATCCGAATGGCCCATCTTATTTGCGACTCGTTGCCAGATTATCCGCGGGGCGTCCCGCGGGTGGACGCGTCGTAGGGCGCGCTGCCGGCCCCACGTTCGTATCACAGATTCTCACATCAATTTAATTTTCCTCACTTACAACATCGAATGCGTCTGTATTACAAGCGGAGCTGGGCTGGAGCGCTTTGTTCTCCAGGCAGTATGCTCCTGTTCTGGATGGGCAACTCTGCAATCCCTATGGGTATGCCGGTCAACACCACGGGTGCTATTGGAAGGCCAGACGGGCATGCCCGGTGTCGTGGCTGACACTGCAATCCAGCGGCTGGGACGGCCGTCAACTTTGCTCCGGGAAAGGGATGGGTCAGGACATACTGCTGCCAACATTTCCATGTCATTAACGCACATCCCCCGGACGGCTGGGGGTCGTGGCTCTCTTTTGCTCTTTTTTCCTTAGTCTATCGCAAAACAACTGCCAGGTGCCGCGGAGTTCTGCCTTCCCGCTTATCAGTGTGTGGATGGGAGGGGCAGCTGCTGGACGCAAAACAGACAACATAAGTGGTGGTTACAGCTGGTGGGTAGATCGATACATACCATGGCTAGGCTAATCAGAACATAACACTCTCACCATCAGTTGTTCATGAAAAAAAAACCACAACCAATTCGTCTATCACTTCGCACGCTGCTTCCCAGGACAGCCATAACCCAGTGGCCCATTCAGCACGAAACCTTGTTAATACTTTCATATTGGGAACAAACTATTGCATCGAAATTAAATTTCATATTCCTAATATTTGTATCATTAATGACCCTTACATTGATCGCCTACGCACATTCTACTGGTCGACACATAATGGACCAGAGGAATTACCACTGACTTACTGTTTTTCAAGTTTTACAGTGTTCTTTCTCAGCACAGGCATCCAGTCTTTGTTGCTTCCGGAAGTCACAAGACAACCCAAGCTATCAACACATCGGGCACTTGGTCTATGCTCTGTCCTCATCGTAGTCACCTTCTTCACATTACATGAATAAACGCTTTATGCGGGGTTTTCTGTCCTCGCGGAAGGAGTTTTGGGACATCTGCAGTTACCGTGCCCACCTTTTATTTTTGCAATTGGCTTTTACCTTCAAATGCGTAAGTTGGGTTACCACCCCTCATTTTTTAATTTTAATTGGCTTTAAACCCGTTATTGCTTTTAGTATAGGTACGGGTCTCCCCACTTTTCTTTAGTTTGTTTTTATTTTCGGGGAAAAGACGAAATCCGGGTCGGTACACCCGCCACATGATAACTCGATAACGCCAGGGCAAGCTCGGCGCAACAAACAAGGCGGAAACTTCAGTCCTAGATATTTTTCTTGTTTGAAGGGGCAGTGGTAAACGCGAGGACGGGTTCCAAAATGGATTTTTGTATGGCGTTTTATTAGAGTGCGTGACCGGACTAAGGTCTCAAAAGCGCTGCCGCGTCCAGTTCACCGTATATAGCTAACGAGAAGCCAACAGAAATAAAGTTTACTGGGGCGGTACGAGCGCTCGTGCAAGTGTCTGGCTGGCCGGCGGAATCGGGCTCCTGCTTTTCGCTGCAAAAACAAGGTATTTCGCATTCGGAACTTCCAAATTTTAGCCGGGGTTGTTTTTAAACGTGTAGCGACCCTATTCGGCGCAAAAAACCGGGCGGGGAGGGGTTTTATTTTCGATTCTTGGGCGATTCCTTGCTCGGCCGGCCACCGGGCACAAAATGGCCAGGGCTCATACCCTTTGAGCCTGAGCCCGGCCATGCCGAGCTCGCGCAGGGGCAAGACCGCGTCGCCGCCCCGCTCCCCCCCCCCCCCGCGGCCCCCGGCCGCCGGGGGGTCGCCGCGCTCGCGGGGCTCTGATTTTTCAGAGGACGGCGACGCGGTTCTCGCACGTTTCATTGAGCTGGTTGATCAGCTCCCGGCCGCCGAGGACGCGGTCCGGCTACCGGCGGGTGGTGGCGAGGAGGAGGAGGCCCTCTCATCCGTGTCGGAGGGCACGGCCGTGGCGGCGGCGGTTCCCGGCGACCCCGGTTCTGGGACGCGGGGTCGGCTGCGCGAGATCATCGATGAGGCCGTCGCGTTCTGCAACCTCCCGGCCAACCGCGTGCCCGTGGAGGCGCGCACCTTCTTCCTGACGCGGCTCATTGAGATGGCCGGCCTCTGCGTCGAATGGAAAACGGAGCTGAAAGCGGAGACGGCCACGGAGCGCGGCGCGGCCCTCGCGTTGCGGGGTCAGCTGATCGAGGCGCGTCGCGAGGCCGCCGAGTCGCAGCGGCGCCTGGCGGTCCTCGAGGCCGGCCTGGGCGATCCTGCGGCTATGGCGACTGGTCCGGGGCCCGCCGGTCATGGTGCGGCCGCGCCTGCGGGTGCGGCGGCCGCGCCCTCGGGCGCTGGCGGCCCGGCGGGCGTGCCCGCGGGCCGCATGGACTACGTGGCCGCGTTGCGGGCGGGCCTTGTACCCTCTGCCAGCGCGGCCCGCGCCGGACCCGGTGGTGCTGTGGTGGCGGGCGCCGAGGTGGCGGGGCCCGGCGCGCAGCACAAGCACGTTGCGTTCCTGACACCCGTGGCGACGACCCAGACGCCGGCTCGCGACGTGCCCCGTCTCCTCAAGGCCAATGTGGACCCGACGGACAAGGACATTCGGGACGTCACCTTGCGTCATACGAGGTATGGGCTGACCGTGTTTACCGACAATGGGCAATCGATCAAGAACCTAGAAAAGGCCATAGGCGGATGCGGTCACGCGTGCGGCCGTCATCATGCGTGTTGCGGAAAGGACAAAACCCCATGTGAAGTTCTCGGGAGTCGACCCTGATGTCGGCCCCGATGAGTTTCTAAAGTTACTAAACGAACGCAACAAGGGGCTCGACTTAGATCTTGAGCAGTGCAAGGTCCGTGTGGCGTTTCGCGAAAGGGCGGGCACGCGCGCGCCCGTGGCTGAGGTGGACCCGGAGGGCTTCCGAAAGCTCATGTCGCGACCGCGCCTGTCGGTCGGCTGGAATTCGGTGCGCGCGCGCGAAGACTTACACGTCCCGACGTGCACCTACTGCGCGACTTACGGCCACGGGTGCATGACGTGCCCGCACCAGGCGGACCCGGCAAAAGCACAATGTATGAAGTGTGGTGGAAATCATCTGGCCGTCACATGCAAGGTAAAGATGGGTGACGTTGCGGTGTGCTGTTCGGAGTGCGGCAGGGCGGGCCGCAGTGATAAGAGCCACCCCACCGGTTTTCCTGACGGCCCGGTTCTTGTAGAGAGGGTGGCCCGCCTCCGAGCGCGCACTCAGTATGGCGAGCCCCAGTAAAGAGAGCGCCGAGGGGTGGGGGGGGGGGTGCGAGCGGTGCGACGCGGCGGCGGGCTGGCGAGCGTCGCGGACACACCCGCTCGAGCGTCGACATGTCACCACCGGAAACGGTCGTGGTGATGCAACTTAACCTGGACCACGCGAAGCGCGCGCTGGCGGCCGCGACGCGTCGGCTGCAGGAACCCGACATCACAATCGCGGCAATAAACGATCCGCCTTGTACCAGCAAAACGAAGCCGCAACTGCCGCCGGACTTCGCTTATTTTGGAGTGGAAGAGGAGCCGCTGAGCGCAGTCTTTGTTCGCCGCGCGCGCTTCGCCGCCCGCGCTTCGACGTCTTCCCGATGTACGTTTCCCGGCGGGTGGTCGCGGTACGATGCACTACAGCACAGCGCGAGTGGTTGCTCGTCGCGGCGTACGCGCCGCCGCACTGCTTCATCGAGCCGACCCCCGACGAACTCTCGGCGTGCTTGGACAACAATAACATGCATGAGATCCTGGTCATGGGCGACCTCAACGCGAAGCACGCCATGTGGGGCCCGCGAGCCCACGTCAACCGCGGTTCCCGCGTGATCGAGTTTGCGGCGGCACGAGAGTTGGTCGTTTTGAACGACGCGGCGTCCCCCCCCCCCCCACCTACTGCAACATCTACACGGACAGCTGGATCGATGTGATGCTGGCGACGCCCGCGCTCGTCCGTCGTGGATACAAGTGGACCGTCTCGTCTGACGTCACATTCTCTGAGCACCACGCGATGGATCTCGTGCTGTACAGCGGTAGCGTGCGAGAGAGACGCTTGACAAAGTGCGGCCGGCTACATTTCGTTGCCGAATTGCGCGACCACCAGTGGTTTGAGCGGGCTGGCGGAGCGAACATCAGCTCGCCGCAGGCGCTTGAAGCGATGCTCAGCCAAATGTATACGGTCATCGAGAACGTGCGCCGCAAACATCTCAGGCCGGTCCTCCCGCACAAGCCGGGTAAGAGTTGGTGGACGCCGGACCTGCAGATTGAAAAGAGCCGAACGCGGGCTCTGCGGCGTCGTTTCCAAAGGTGTCGGGACGACGCATTGCGGCCGATCCACCGCCAACGTTACAGCGAGGCACTCGCAAAGTTCCGACGCAGGATTGAACACGCGAAGGCGTCGGATGCACGCGAGAGATGCGACGATTTCAGCCGCAAGTCGCTGTTCTCGGCGCCGTTCCGGGCGGCCTTTGGTAAGGGAAAAGGGCAGCTGCATTTGCCGCCGTTGATAACATCAGACGGCGGTCGGACGGAAAGCGTCCTGCAGTCGGCCGCACTGCTCTTACACTCCTTGATAGCCAAGGACGACGCTCGCACAGACCTGCCGGAGCATAAAGCGATACGCGAGCAGAGCGCGCAGCCCTGCGTATCACGTGTGCGGGACCGCCCATTCACCGCCGGAGAGCTCGCTGCCACGCTCGCCAAGCTTGTACACGGCTCGGCCCCAGGTCCGGACGGCTTAACGGCTGACGTGGTGGTCGCCCTCTGCACGTTCCACCGGCGTTTCGTACTAAACATTTTTAATACCGCACTAACCCTGGGCCACTTCCCCAAGGTGTGGCGGAAAGGCAGGGGCATATTCATTGCGAAACCTGGCAAACCACTTGACACGCCGCAGGCTTACCGCCCCATATGCATGACGCCAATCCTTGGAAAGGTGCTGGAGCGCTTGCTGTTCGGCCGCCTTTACCACTTTCTCCTCACGGGAAATTACGTGCACCCAAATCAATTCGGCTTCACGCACGGTCGAAGTGCAGTCCATGCGCTAACATCTCTGTGCCAATACATCGTCAACTACAGAGCGCGGGGCACGCCTGTCACGCTGATCTCCCTGGATTTCCAGGGGGCATTTGATAGCCTGTGGCATCCCCTCGTTTTAAATTACTTCAGGGAGCGCCAGTGCCCCAGCAACCTGGTGGACCTACTGCTGACATTCCTCGGCGACCGAACGGTGGCATTTCACTGCCACTCGGGAGTCGTCGTGACGGACGCGACATTAGGCAGTCCCCAAGGGTCGCCACTGTCCCCCCTGCTTTGGAATGTTGTCGTGGATGGCCTGCTGCGCTTGGAAATGCCGGAGGGAGTCCGCATTCAAGCGTACGTGGACGACACCGTGGTACTAGTCCCGGGTAAAAATCGCCTCGACACCATGGCGAGCGCCACGGCCGCCCTGACCACAATAAAGGCATGGACCACCACCACCAAGGCCCGCCTTAACCATGATAAAACTGAATGCGTTCTTTTCTCATTTGGCAGGGGGGGCATGGAAAAAAGTAAACCGACCATCAAGATCGATGACAGTAAGAAGGGCCTTACATTCAAGAATTCCGTCAAAATCCTCGGCGTTATGGTCGACAGAAGATTATCGTTCTTTGACCACGCGTAACATCTACAACGAAAGGCCGAGACGCTTGCTATGAAGTCCATCACTTTCGTCCGTATGCACGCGACCCTCGATGCTAAGATCCGCAGGCGACTCTATCGCCAGGTCCTGCTGCCGGCCATCGCGTATGCTTCGCCCGTGTGGTGGAGTGCGCAACCCGATTGTCGACTTCGAGCGCGCATAAACACGGTGCAGCGCACGCTCCTGCTGGCGCTCACCGGGGCGCAATCACTGTAAACGAAAATAAACCCACCTGGGAGTTTTTAACAGGTGATGTGCTCTAAAACCTCCCCTCCTCAATTATTTACTCCGATGTATGGGAGCAAAACAGGGCCATTCCCTCGTTTCACTCCGCTGGCTAGCTGCGGGAGTATTAGGGCGACATGACGCGATTTTACTCCGCTTAAAAATCTTGTTCTCCCGTAAAACTCCGACAGGGAGTTTTAAAAAACTCCCCTCCGCCGAAAGAGTTTGGTCACGTGGCGCTTCCCATGAGGCTGTGCGCCTCGCCAGCGACCGGGCGCATTCGGCGGAGTCGGCAGTGCTCATGGCTGACGGTTTGTTTACATTTGCGAAGGGTCGTTCCGTGACAGCGTTTCGTCAATTTGTTTCCCGTATTTCCTTCCAGAAAGTGTTATAGGCGTGCCTACAGCTCGCTCATTTTCAGCTTCAAGTACGTTAGCGTGGATCACTTTGCTGACAACGATGAATGCAAGAGCAACGTTTTCAAGTGCAGAAAAAGGCTTATGTATACCTCGAAGCTGCTCACTGGCTCATGATGTCGGCTCAGGTTCTGACTGTGTTTTCGTGCTGCGTGACCCTGGCTTGTGTTCTTCACTACGCGAAATACGATTTTTATGCCCTTTTGGGTACATGCTGACAACGTCCGGTGGAATGTTTGAAAGGACCGCGTAGCAATGGCAACAGCAGCCACTGTTCGAGCGACGACATCCGTGCTAGTCGCACATGAATGGCGTAGCCGAAGTTCGTTGCGGTGCTGTGTTGCCAGTGAGAAAGATCGGAGTGGAAGCAACTGTTTTTATGTATCTGCGAACGGATATTCTCACACGAAGAAAAACGGTAGGACATAAGTATGCGTACTGTAAATCAGTGGCGTAGCCAGAAATTTCGTTCGTGGGGGGCTCACTTTGCAGCTTGGCCTCCTCCTTATAGAATTAATCGTGGGATATATATATATATATATATATATATATATATATATATATATATATATATATATGTATGTGTGTGTGTGCATTTTCATGCAACAACCTTATTTGCATTTTCGTACATATGCAACGACCAGGGGAACATCTCAATGACACTGTCCTTTGTTAGAATGCATTGCGCAGCAGCAGTAGCTGTCACCGCTCGTGTATTGCGAGCAATTGCTCCGAAATTATAGTCGCAACAGAGAGCACATGTAAAAAAGGAGGAGTTCTGCAAAATATAAGAGGGCGAGTCCAATGAAAGTGAGCCAATGCGAATATATCATAAACGGGGTACTTTATTCAAAAGTGGTCACCATGAGTATTTAGACACTTGTCCTACTTGCGAGTCGCGTCATTCCCGTCTCATAAAACTCCTTGGGTTGCTGCCTCAAAAATCTGTAAATGACTACATGTCATCTTCCGACATGAATCTGGTTCCCTTGAGCAGTTTTTTCAAATTTTACCAAATATGGAAGACGCAAGGCAACAGGTCTGGGCTGCGTGAGGAATGTTGCAACGTTTCCCACTTGAACTTTGCCATTTTCGCATTAACCACATCAGCGACGTAGGAACGGGCAATGTTGTGAAGCAAGATGTTTCCAATGCTCAATTTTCCACGTCGTTTGCCGATCCGACCTTTCACAATATCTGAAGCGATTTAGAGTCTCTCCAGGTTTAGAAAATTCGATCAATAATGGCCCCTAACGATCTAAAAAGAAGTCAACACTTTTCCGGCAGAAATGACGGCCTTTGTTTTCTTTGGGAGTGGTGAGTTCAAATGCTTCCACTGTAAGCTTTGCCGTAGTGTTTCAGGCTAGTAGTAGCGGCACCATGAGTCATCCCCGGTCACAATTGCAGACAAAATGTCGTCACCCTCATCTGGGGTTCTTTGACGTGCACTTAAATCGAAGTACACGGGTGTTTTCGCATTTCGCCTCCATCGAAATGCAGCCGCCGTGACCGGGATACGATGCCGTGACCTCGTGCTCAGCAGCCCAACACCATAGCCACTGAGCAGCCACGGCCTTTTAACGCGATAGCGTTAAGGAGCTCGTGTCGCAGAAAAGCCGGTGTCGTCGGCGTCGGTGTTGGCGGCGGCGTCCGCGGCGTTGACCGTGAGCGATAAATCACGGCAGACACTTCACAAATAAAAAGCAACTTCCAAAATGGGCTGGGTGGGAATCGAACCAGGGTCTCCGGAGTGTGAGACGGAGACGCTACCACTCAGCCACGAGTTCGATGCTTCCAAGCGGTACAAACGCGCCTCTAGTGAATGCGGTGTTGCCTTCGAAACGAGCCGTGGAAAGTTATACTGCGGTGTATATCGGTAATTATAAACATGTAACTTACAGAAGTCGCAATTACACGAGTAGCGAAATGCGTTTCTGCTGCATTCCTTCTGCGCTTTCCGCACACGCAGAGCCATCTTGCGGCAAACACAGAAGACCCCCTCCTCTCCATGTACGGCGCTGCCCCGACAGATGGCGCGCCACGCGCGCATTGGAGCTGTGCGAGGCGGGTCCCGGCTCGGACTCTCCCCTGACAACGCTTCGCCTTGCTCCCTCTCCAGAATCAAGCGTCCTTCCTTTCTTTAGATCACTGTCTGTATATCTCTCGGCCCGTGCCGATCACGACGTTTGGCTGGCGTGCATCGTTTCCCCCTCCGAGATACCGAGTTCTTTGGTTCGTTCCGCTTGCTCAGGCGCACGTTTCGTTGCTGCGCCGAACGCCGCGTTGCTCGACCATATGGCTCGACGCTCACCGCGTCCGATGCGGGCCGCCTCGTAAGTGATGGCTGCCCTGTAGCCCATTGTCTTACACCCCTTGGTGGGTCGACGGGAACGCTGTCGCGTTCCACTCTTGAAGGCGAAGCTTAAGCGTCCTCCAATTTTTTCAATTGTGTTGGGGATGATTGCACGGTGGCTTTGGCCCGGCCATTGATCGTCTTTGTAACTTTCATGTCCTTCTTTCAACAGTTTGCTACAATTCTTCACAGTGGCCAATGAAACGCAATGTTTAACGCATACGGCAGTCATATGGCGAATAATTTCTTTTTGAGAAACATCTTCATTTGTCGAAAACCTCATGACACCAAGCTGTTCAACTTTTGGAGTGTCCATTATGTCACATAACCCTGTTCAACCCAGTGTATGAGAGCATTAAAGAACATTTAACCTCACCTCTGCATGTCACTTGTAAATGAGATGCGTATGTGCTACGCGCATGCCTCGAAAATAATGAACCGAACCATTATTGCGCGGAGCGGCTTGTCTCACTTTCATTTGACTCGCCTTCATACATTAGAAATGTGAAGATACATTGGAATATGCAAATATGAAGATACAGCGTGATACAGGTCAAAAATTGGCAATGGAAACAAAGTTTACTGCGCATATACAGAAAACATCGCAACAAGATGTTTAAATATACGTATAAGTCTCCAATAAACCTACGTACCTAAGAAAAAATCACTAAATACAATGCGTCAAACAAGGCAAATAAACAGGTTGCGCAACCACAGATTCACAGATCACACCCCCCTCCCTCCACTACCAAAATGTATCGCGTGCAGCAGAAGGCGGCGCACTTTCTCCCTTACGGACGCAAGCGAACGCGTTGCACTCCGTCGATTCCATGCAGTGCTGGCGGCGAGCGACTATGCATTGTTTCTTTTTCTCGTCTGCTAGCCAGAAAGCGTCCAAAACTCTGCCAGGTGAAAATGCAGTCGGCCAGAGAAAAACGAAGGCGCATCCAAGCGCGCTGCGCGGTTGTCGATGCAGCACGAGAAAAACGCATGCGCTCTGGCTCGATCGGCAGCCCGCGGGTTGCGAGAACAAAAAAAAAAAGATGAGAAAGAGGCCTAATGTATCCTCGCGAATAAAAGTCTAGGTAGAGAAATAAATAATATCTTAGTTACAATGGTGGCTTAAGTGTCTTGACATGGATGCTTTGGCGCAGGTGAAAAAACAATTCATATTCTTTTCTGCGACCTGATGGCACAAATGAACCACCACAACGCTTTGTCTCATCGGACCTCGCTGCGTGGTTGTCAACTTGTATCCCGATGTACGACTTTAGAAAGGTCGATGCACCTTGGGCGTCAAATGTTTAGAACACCATTAAACCCACAAAGTTCCGGAATCGAACATCTAAAGCACGGCTGTGTAAATGTCAATGCACCTTTCGCATTAAAATGTTATGAGAACTTTATACCCACAAAGTTTCAGAATTGAAATCCAAGCGCTCCGTAGATTCCGCGGCCTCCACGAGATGCCGAGACGAGCCCGCTCGCCTTCAAATCGCTCGCCTCTAATTCAAAACGCTCGCTCGCCTTCAAAACGCTCGCCTCTAAATTATCGCCCCATTTCGCTAACTAGCATTCCGTGTAAAATTTTCGAGCATATTCTATTTTCAAATCTTGTTTCTTTTCTTGAATCGAATTCATTTTTTTCGCCTTCACAACATGGTTTCCGCAAGACATTCTCGTGTGATACTCAACTCGTATGTTTCACTCATCGTCTTCATGCCATCCTCGATCGTTCTTCTTTAGCTGACTGTATATTTTTAGATTTTTCAAAAGCCTTCGATAAAGTATGCCATAATCTCCTTTTATATAAGTTGCAGTTACTAAATTTGGATTCCAAACTGCTTGCATGGCTCGAATGTTTCTTACTAAATCGTTCCCAGTTTGTCTCTACTAATAACACTGACTCTCCTCCGAGTCCTGTTTCCTCAGGAGTACCACAAGGATCGGTGCTTGGCCCTCTCCTCTTTCTAATCTACATTAACGACTTACCTTCCTGCGTCTCTTCCCATATCAACTTGTTTGCAGATGACTGTGTAATATTTCGAGAAATAACTAGTCCTAACGATACTACTATTCTACAGTCCGATCTTGATTCTGTGTCCGCTTGGTGTAAGACTTGGTGCATGGAATTAAACACTAAAAAATGCAAAGTCATGCGTGTAACTAGATCTACTAATGCAAATGTTTCATATCATCTTGATAACTTTCCTTTAGAAGTAGTATCGTCATATAGATATCTTGGCGTCACTATATCATCAAAACTAACCTGGAATGATCACATTGAATCCATAATCGCCAGCGCCAACAAAACACTTGCATATCTTCGCCGGAATTTCTCACGCGCTCCTCAGGCTCTTAAACTCTTACTTTATAAAACACTGATTCGTTCGAAGGTGGAATACGCCGCTTCTGTTTGGGACCCTTTCCATGACAATCTAATCTATTCACTCGAAATGGTTCAAAATAACTCTGCACGTTTTATTATGTCTAATTATGCTCGAACCGCAAGTGTGACTAATATGAAATCGAGCCTTGAACTTCCATCACTAGCATCTCGCCGTAAGTTTTATCGCTTGTGTCTTTTTCACCGCATATTTCAGCATCGTTCTCTACACGATGATTTCATCTTTCCTCCCCAGTACGTATCACCACGCATTGACCACCGACATAAAGTAGCCGTTCCTTTTTGCAGGACTTCTACTTTTCAATATTCATTTTTCCCCAGGACTTGTGAAGAGTGGAACCACCTACCTACCACTACTGCAGAAATTACAGACCATCAACATTTCAAAAATGCTTTAACAGTAACTAATTAGTTCTTTACCGCATGTTATTTCTCGTTTTTTTTTCTCTTGTTTGCTTGTGCTTGCCTGTATCACCTACTCATTTTACATTATTTTCTAGTGTGGTGATCTGTATTATTTTGATTTGTTAATTAGAGTATTTGTATTTGCATTGTTACATTATATAACTCCATGTATAAGTATCTTTTCACAGAAATGTTTTTCTTTTTGCCACTCCCCTCTGTAATGCTTCGGCCCTGAGGGTACAATAAATGAAATGAAATGAAAATGCCCTTGAAATCTTGTGCTCGGTGGGGCTCCTTGCGTTACAATATATGACTCCAGATGCATGGGCGTTTCCGCGAAATCCAGCCCGATTTCGCAATGTTCGAGCTAAAATGTCTTTTAGAGCGTGAATTCAGGACATTCTAGAAAAAATCGAGCATGATTTCCGGCGCCGAGAGTTGTTTGTGTCGGCGGTGCATGACAGCACGAAAAAATTTCGGGGGGGGCTCAAGCCCCATAAGCCCCCCCCCCCCCCCCTGGCTACGCCCCTGCTTTAAATAAAGCTTCTTATTGAGCGAAGTGCATCGAATTGTTATCGCTCATGTAGGTTTTGGTCACGTCGTCGCTTCCGATATTGCAATAAAATTACGCTCTATCCTAGACACTGATTTAGACGCATGCCTGCTGGCTCCGAGTTTAAGGATTCACTCGACAGATCAGCGATGTAGCTCCTTTTCACAACCGAGAGATATTGCTCGGACGCGGAGCAAGTAGTGCGGTGTATAAAATGTATGACTGCGCATTTTTCGGTGTTACGTCGGCTACTGCGGGTCATGCTCACACGTAATAATTTGTTGCTACGCTACCACAATATCGCAAAAATTTAATTTTGCTATGAAGCTGACGCACTTACATTTTTCTTGCTTACTGTACCTAACGCACTACTTTTTGGCCGCGAACGCATGCAGTGTGCGAAGTCGCTCCAGCACTAAAAGAATGGCTTGCTATTTGTGAAAATTTACGCCATTAACTTTTTTCTCTCACTATTCTGAATTAACAGTTTTGTGTTGATTAACGTATTCTGTTAATATCAGAGGCACATCTCGTATGAACGAGCATGTGAGTCGTAATTCTGAAAACAGCACGGCTGCTCCCTAGGCGGTTACGAGGCACACAGTATCGTGGCTATATAAACTGGCACCGTCGCTTCTTGAGTATCGCGTGTACGTGGGATGTGTGTCAAATTTCTGCATTGGGCGTTTTTGAAATGTTTATGTATGTCATGATATATGTGCTTTCATTTACTTGTTTCGTCGAATTTGACGCGGTCTCGTGTGCATATTTCGATATTTGACCAGCAGCCTCTGTATGTAAAGATGTTCGCGCAAACTCACGTCATGCCTCTTTTTATACTCCCGTTGCACCTCGAAAAAACTCCGTCCATTGCAAAGCAAAAAAGAAAGAAAAGATAGAAAAAATAACTCCCGTAATTTCACGTAAAAATTCCGCTCGCACGGAGTAAAAATTCTACTCCGATCATACGGAGCATAATAAACTCCGAACCGGGGGGTCGCTATAGGACAAGCATTATACTCCCACCTCGGAGTTATTTCCGTTTACAGTGTGGGGAGTCGCCCCGCTCGCGGGGACCCGATTTTTCGGAGGACGGCGACGCGGTCGTCGCCCGCTTTTGTACTCTCGTTGATCAGCTGCCGGCTGCGGAAGAAGATCAACCCCCGGCTGCCGGTGGAGACAGGGATGAGGTGTTGTCCTCGGCTTCGGCGCGATCTGCTGTGACGGCGGTGGTGGCGGCGTTTTCTGATGCCGCCGGGTGCCGGGCGCAGGAGCGGTTGCAGGCGATCGAGCACGCGGTCCTCGTGTACAGCAACCTGCCGGCCAACCGAGTCTCCGTGGAGGCGCGGACCTTCTTCATGGGCAAGGTCTTGGAGGCGGTCGCCGTTTGCTGGGGCCTGAGGGCGGAGGTGACTAGGCAGGGTGGAATGGCCTGAATATTGCAGGACCAGCTCGCTGAGGCGCGGCGGGAGGCGGCCGAGTTGCGGAGGCGCCTGGCGGTCGCCGAGGCCCGGCTGGCTGGACACGCGGTCTCGGTGGCTTGCTCGGGGCTTGCCGGTCGCGGTCCTGCCGCGCCCGTGGTTGGTGTTCCTGCGCCCTCGGGCGCTGGCGGCTCGGCGGGGTCGCCCGCCGGCCGCATGGATTACGCGACCGCTTTGAGGGCGGGCCTTGCGCCCTGTGCCGGCGCGGCCCTCGGCGGACCCGGTGGTGCTGCGGCGGCGGATGCCGAGGCGGGGAGGCCCGGCGCGCTGCACAAGCACGTCACCTTTCTGACACCGGTTTCGACGACCGCGACCCCGGCGAGGGATGTGCTCCGCCTTCTGAAATCAAACGTGGACCCGCACGCCAAGAACATCAGGGACGTGACGCTTCATCACACCAGTTACGGGCTGACCGTATTTACGGACAACGACCAATCTGTAGCTAACCTCGAACAAGCGATAGCCGCCAATCCGGTCACGCGCACGTCCATCATAATGCGCGTCGCGCAACAACGTAACCCATGTGTAAAGTTCACGGGAGTTGATCCCGATATCGGCCCGGACGATTTCTTACGCACGCTAAACGAACGCAACGAGGGCCTCGATCTCGACCTCGACAAGTGCAAGGTCGGCGTCACGTTCGGGGAAAGGGCGGGCACGCGGTCGTACGTGGCTGAGTTCGACCCGGAGGGGTTTAGGAAAGTCATGTCGCGAACGCGGCTGACGGTGGGGTGGACGTCGGTGCGCGCGCGCGAGGACCTGCACGTGCCCACTTGTACGTTTTGCGCGACATATGGGCACGGGTGCACGACGTGCCCTCAAGGCAGACCCGACTAAGGCGCGCTGCATGAAGTGCGGCTGCAACCACCTAGCCGTCACTTGCAAGGTGAAGATGAGAGACGCCGAGGTGCGCTGCTCGGAGTGTGATAGGTAGGGCCCCAGTTTCTTCGCGCTACCGATTGGTTCCGCCTCGAGGCGGGTGGCGTCGGGGTGCGCCGTACGCGCTGGCGACCACGGGATTGTTCGTCCGTGTCCCTTGGACAGGGGGAACATGCCTCCAACGCCCTCCCAGGTCACTTATTCATTCAGTTGCACCGCTGCCTGCGATGGGGCGCGCCAGACGCGGCTGAGTGCGCGCGTAGCTAAATACGGTCAGCCCGTCCCGAAGACGCCGGTCGAGGTGTCCGACGCTGCCTGCCCATGACTGAAGACGACGACCGTCGTCCCAGGAGTCGCCTGCGCCGTGTGAGAAGTGTACCTCAGCGAACTATGCCCACGGCTGAAATACTAATGCGAGAACGCTTTGCGCGTGCAATGCGTCTCCTGCGACTGCACTTTTTTTTTATTTCCTGTTCCCTTTTAGTGCTTTCTGTGCTTTTTGTGCTTTCTTTGTATGCTTTCCTTTT
The DNA here is from genome assembly GCF_038994185.2 of Dermacentor albipictus. Classification (NCBI taxonomy): domain Eukaryota; kingdom Metazoa; phylum Arthropoda; class Arachnida; order Ixodida; family Ixodidae; genus Dermacentor; species Dermacentor albipictus. The sequence goes on from NW_027225569.1 coordinate 9,089,753, forward strand.
TCATTGTCTTTTATCTGTTTAAGACATTTCGTGTATCAATACGCTCGGCCTCGTGGAGGAACAGACTGTGCCCAGCCATCTAATAGAGACCCGCGGACTGCCTGAGCAGTAGACGTACGCGGCTCCCGGCCCGGTTGCCCATCCCGAGGCCGCCCATCAAGCTGCGCCTTACTGTGTCTAATTCCGTTCGGCCTCGTGGAGGAATGTACTGTGCCAAGCCATCAAGTAGAGGCTTGTGAACCGCCTACACAGTATATGGATGCGGCTCCCGGCCCGCTCGCAAATCCGGAGGCCGCCCGTCAAGTCGCGCCCACGTTTGTCCACACGACGCGTTTGATGTCACCAGGACAGAGGGTGCTGTTCCAAAGACTATGTGTGAATCGCGAGTTTTCTATCCATTTCTTTTTGTCCTGCTTTTATTTTTCTTCTTTTATTTTCTTTCCCTTTACGGTTGTGCGCGTTCGTTCGGTGTGTGCCTCACGGGAGGGTCCCGCAAACGAGCTGTCCTTCAGTAGATTTTGAACGCGCGTAAGCCTGTGTACGCTGTGAGGACTTGAGTTACGACCCGTGGCACTGCACCAGACCTGTCACGGCTCCTGTGTTTTGTGCCGCCTGCCGCGTCTGTGTTACGTTTTATTTTCCTTTCTTCTTTCTTCCTTCCCTCTTTCTTTTCATTTTCATGACTGTGTTCACCCATACTGTCTGTAGTTTCCTCCCCTTTTTCTTTCTTTTCATTTTTGTATATTTCCTTCCATTTTTCATGGGGAACGGGGGGATTCACTTTTTGCTTACGGCATGTCCATGCCACCCCTCGTCTCTGACTCTTTACTCATATTCATTAAAAAGCCCGACGCGAGGGCTTCTGAGCTCGCTGAGACGCCTCAGGACACAAACGCGTTACCTATCCGCACACTTTTGTTTGTCCAATTGGCTTTTCTTCACAAAATATGCGCTTTGGGTATTAATTGACAACCCCTTTTCATTTATTTTCAATTGGCTTTAAACCTGGTATGCATCTTTGCAGGTACAGGTTTTCCCCACCATTTATTTTTGCTTTGATTTCGGGAATAAGCGGGGAAGTAGTCGGCCGGGGCGGTACACCCGCCACATGGTAATTGAATAGCGCCAGTGCACGCTCGTTGCAACAAACAAGGCGGAAACTTCAGTCCTGGATGTTTTTCTTGTTTGAAGGGGCAGAGTTATACGCGAAGACGGGTTCCAAAAATAATTTTTGTATGGCCTTTTATTAGAGTGCGTGACCGGACTAAAGCGTCAAAAGCGTTGCCACGTCCAGTTCACCGTATGTAGGTCACTAGAGGCCAACAGAAATAAAGTTTACTGGAGCGGTACACCCGCCACGTGGTAATTCAATAGCGCCAGCGCAAGCTCGGCGCAACAAAGAAGGCGGAAACTTCAGTCCTGGATATTTTTCTTGTTTGAAGGGGCAGAGGTAAATGCGAGGACAGGTTCCAAAAAGGATTTTTGTATGGCGTTTTATTAGAGTGCGTGACTGGACTAAGGCGTCAAAGGGGTTGCCACGTCCAGTTCACTGTATATGGCTCACTAGAGGCCAACAGAAAAAGTGTACTGGGGCAGAACACCCGCCACATGACAATTGGATAGCGCCAGGGCAACCTCAGCCCAACAAACAAGGCGGAAACTTCAGTTCTGGATATTTTTCTTGTTTGAAGGGGCAGAGTTAAACGCGAGGACGGGTTCCAAAAATAATTTTTGTATGACCTTTTATTAGATGATGATATGTAGTGTTTATTGGCACAAGGGCCAAGTGTGGCCAAAAAGCGCCAAGGCAGTGGTGACGAGTACTGAATTAACTAATGGCTGATGTGACGTGGCTGTAGAGAGGCCTAAAACTAAGAGCTATAAGTTGCATAAAATACACAAGGAATAAAAATATGAGGATGGCTGAAGTAGGGTATGCTATAAGTATAGGATGTACAAGAATGGTGTAGTAGTGTTACATGAATAAAAATGGAAAGGTGATTGTTGTTGACGAATAGCACAACAGCCTCAGCTGATCCCTTGAGTACAAGGGCCTGGAGGCATGTGCTAGAGCAAACGTTCACATCGCAACAGTGACTTCTCGCAAGAGGCCGTGTTACGAATTTCTTGCACATAAAACATGCAGCGTGTCAACGTCGTTTAAAAAGCCTAAGGTAGATTGCATGTGAAATAGCGGTCGGTTCTTTGCCTAAAAACAGTGCCAGGTGAAGTGGTATACACTGACTGTATGCTAAAGGGAAGTGTTTTTTCCTCTCGACTAGTGTTTCGCGGCATTCTAGGAAGACATGCTGAAGACTGAGTGTCTCCCCACATCTACTACACATTGGACGTTCACCGCCACTCAACAGAAAGATATGTGTACCGTAAGTGTGCCCTATTCTGAGACGACAGAATAGGACATTACTTCGTCTGGACTTGGTCAGTGATGGCCAGTATCCTAAATGTGGCTTAACAGTGTCGAGTTTATTATGGGTTTCAGAGTCCCATTTATGCTGCCAGTAGGTTCTGAGTTTTTTCAGTAAGTATGACTTTAGGTCTGAGACCGGAACGGCTGCGGACATGTTGGAAGCTTTTGTGTCTAAGGAGGTAGCAATTTGGTCTGCCAGGACGTTACCTCTGTGTCCAGGCACCCAGCATATCGTTACATGTTGGCCAGAGGCATAAATGGTACAGAGGAGAGAGAAAATATCTGCAATTACTGGATGTGTGTGGTTGAAGCATGACATCAATGTTTTCACAACGCTTAATGAGTCTGTGTATATGACTGCCTTACGTAATTTTAACTGTTTAATGTGTTTCGCAGCCGACCACAGTGCATACGCCTCTGCTGTAAAGATGCTTGTTTGAGGGTGCAGAACATCGGACTCGGAAAAGGATGGGCCGACGGCTGCGTAAGACACGCCAGCATGTGATTTAGAGGCATCTGTGTAATTCTCTGGACAAGGGTATTTAAATTGTAATTCCAGAAAATGCATATGAATGTGCGCCTCTGGAGCGTGCTTCGTTACCTCCACAAATGACGTGTCACAGTCAATGATTCGCCACAACCACGGCGGAAACGGCTTGGCAGAAGCCATTAGACTATTTCCATGAATAGGAACATCCATCTCCTCGCTCAGCTTCGTCACATGGATCGAGAATGGCTCTCTGGCTGTAGGTTTGTTATGAAAGAGTGTTGCAGAGGTCATATCGTTTATGGTGGGATAACAAGGATAGTTTTTGTTAGCATGTACTTTCAGAAAATAATTAAATGTAGAATACGACCGCTGCAGATCGAGCGACCATTCATTCGATTCGACATAGAGGCTTTGAATCGGACTCGTCCTAAAGGCGCCAGTGGCGAGGCGGATACCATGATGCACAGGGTTCAGCATCTTCAGAGCACTGGGTGTAGCTGAGTGATACACAACGGCACCGTAGTCTAAGCGCGATCGTACAAGGCTCCTATAGAGGTTCATGAGGCATTTCCTGGCGCTTCCCCATGTTGTATGTGACAGTATTTTCAGGATGTTCATTGTTTTAAGGCATTTAGCTTTCAAATACTTGATATGAGGAATGAAGGTTAGTTTTGAGTCAAGTATTATGCCTAAAAATTTATGTTCAGTGTTGAGTGGTATGTGTTGTCCATGCAGCATATCAGGATCTTGTATCAAGCCTCTCTTTCTAGAAAAAAGTACACAGAAGCTTTTCAGGGGGTTTAGCTTGAAGTCATTTTCGTTAGCCCACGTTGAGACCTTGTTCAGTCCTAGTTGGACTTGGTGCTCTCAGACAGCAAGGTTACAGGACATTGAATAAAACATTGACGATGGAATGACTTTGCGGAGGGAATTCATTTTCGCAATGAAGAGGGTGCAGCTAAGCACGCCTCCTTGTGGCACACCAGTCTCTTGAGTGTATAGCCTGGACAGGGCATTGCCCACTTTAACACGGAACGTGTGGTTAGTCAAGTAGTTTTCTATCATATTTAGCATGTTGCCGCGTACGCCCATCGCAGATAGGTCTCGAAGGATTCCGAATCGCCATGTTGTGTCATAGGCTTTCTCCAAGTCTAGAAATACAGAGAGAAAAAAATTGTTTGTGTATATAAGCCTTTCTAATATCTGCCTCAATGCGAACAAGGTGGTCTATTGTTGACCTACACTCCCTGAAACCACATTGAAGGGGATCAAGTAGACGGTTGCTTTCGAGGAAATAGATTAGACGCCGATTAACCATTTTTTCATATAATTTACACATGCAGCTCGTTAGTGCTATTGGCCTATAACTACTGGCTAATGCGGGGTCTTTGCCTTGCTTATGAATTGGGATGACCATCGCTTCTTTCCATGAGGATGGAATATGCCCAGATACCCACATGGTGTTGTAAAGAGACAGAAGTGTGTTCAATGTTTCTGGATGCATATTCCTGATCGTTGCATGCATTATGCGGTCACCGCCTGATGCTGAGTTGCCGCAGGAACTGAGAGCAGCCTTCAGTTCAGCGAGACTAAACAGACGGTTATAAGGTTCATCTGCTGCGCATTTTCGTTCAAGGCGCTCTCGCTCTATGGGTTCCTTGAATTTTAGGAAAGTTGGCGCATAGTCTGATGCACTGGAAATATTTTGAACATGCTTGCCCAGGGAGTCTGCCTGATCTGTCATGGTGTCGCCTTGAGCGTTTACTAAAGGAAGCGGTTGTGTTTCCCTGCCCTTTAATCTGTTTACCCTGTTCCATACCTTACCCTCATCCTTGTACGAATTGATACTACATATGTACCTTTCCCAGCTTTCTCGCTTAGCACGTCGTCGTGTTCTCCTGCGCTGTGATTTTGCCTTCTTGAATTCAATTAGATTCTCCGCATTTGGTGATCGACGAAGCCTGCCCCATGCCCTATTCTGCCTCTTTCGCGCTTCTTTGCAATCTTCGTTCCACCACGGGACACGTCTTTTGGATGAAAGACCATTTGTTTGTGGTATACACTTTTGCGCTGCGTCGATAATAAAATGAGTAAAATATGATACGGCATCATCTATAGTATAGTATTCTCAAAAGTCCCGAGGTAAATAAGTACATTCGTGAAAACTTTTCCAATCGGCTGAGGCTGATTTCCATCGACGGACATGCGGTGGAGAATCATACTGTGTTGTTAAGTTTAGAGTGACGGGGAAGTGATCACTTCCAAAAGGATTCTTGATGACATCCCATTTCAGGTGAGACAGAAGATTAGCAGTACCAATTGCTAAGTCTATAGATGAGTATGTGTTGTGATGCATACTGTAATAGGTCGGCTCCCTCTTATTAAATAGGGATGCACCGGATGTCAAAAGAAAATGTTCTATCAGCCGACCTCTCGCGTCACAACGGGAATCTCCCCACAGGGTGTTGTGGGCTTTAAAATCACCCACGAGTATGTAGGGTTCCGGAAGCTGATTTATGAGGTTGTAGAAGTCTGTTTTGTGAAGGTGATAGTTTGGGGGTATGTAAATGGAGCAAACAGTAACCAACTTATTAAAAAGAACTCGTCGCACTGATACTGCTTCGAGGGGTGTCTGTAGGGCTACATGATGACAAGCTATAGACTTGTCTACGACAACTGCTACGCCACCGCACGACGCGTTAGCCTCGTCACGGTCTTTTCTGAAGATGGAGTAGTTACGAAGAAAGTTTGTTTGTGTGCTTTTCAGATGAGTCTCTTGAACACACAGCACCTTTGGATTATATTTATGTAGGAGTTCCTTGACATAATCTAGATTGTGAAGAAGGCCCCTGACATTCCAATAAATATTTGTGTATCCATAGTGAAAGTGTATAGTGATGTGTGTTAAAGAGAGGAAAACTATGTTATCCCACAGGAACCTTGCCAGGCCCTGTGATGCGGGATTTGCCTTTTTTGGGCAGCTCCTGAGAGCTTCGCCGATCCTTCGGCGTCCGAGACGCCGATACACTTGATGTATCCATCGCCTCCATAGAGGCGCTGGATGCCCGCTCGCGGTGTACATTCGCGGGTGTTTCGGGCTTCTCTGTGCGAACAGAGTCCCTAGAAGTCGTGGAGCCCGCAGGACCGGTGGACTGCTGGCTCTTGCTGGGTTGCGGAACAGCACTAGCTGATCCCGCAGTGGGGGCGAGTGGCGCTACCGTCGGTCCACTTTGCGTGGTCCTAACGGCCGCCGAGAACCGTTGTGGCACTGCCCCCTGCCGTGCCACGTCGGAGAAAGAAGGCCCCACAAACCAGAGGCGTTTTCTAGCTTCTTTGAAGGAAATATTTTCTTTTACTTCAGCGTGATAATTTCTTTTTCTTTCTTCCACAAGGGACAAGAGCGAGAGTATGCCGGGTGTTCACCGTCACAATTTGCACAGTGGGGAGGCTCATTGCAGTTATCTGCAGGGTGATCATGTGATGCACACTTTGCACAGGTGGTACGGCCCCTGCAGCTCTGAGAGCCGTGACCGAATCTTTGGCACTTAAAACAGCGTCGGGGGTTTGGAATGTATGGTCTTACATTTATTTTCATGTAGCCGGTTTCGATTTGTTCAGAGAGTGTGCTCGTACAAAAGGTAAGAATGAGGTGTTTTGTCGGAATTTCTTTGTCGTCACGTCGGATCTTAATTCGCTGTACATTCGTAACGTGTTGCTCTTTCCAGCCTTCTAGGAGCTCTGTCTCAGTCAGTTCCAGCAGGTGCTGATCTGATACTACCCCTCGTGTACTATTCAATGAACGATGAGGACTTACAGAGATTTGGGTGTCGCCAAGCGAGATGAGCTTTTGCAGATTTTCATGCCGAGCTTTATCACGGACTTCAAGGAGAATGTCAGCACTGGCCATTTTCGTGACTTTGTATCCTGCACCTAGGGTCTCAGTTAGGCATTTCACGACAACGAAAGGTGATACAGTTCTTACGGTCTCGTCGGGGGTTTCGCTGTGATCACGTGGAAACGTGGAAAAATTTCAGTGGGCTTATTAAAGAAGTTGAAGCATTCTTCGGTGCGCCCTCTTTTTGCGAGAGGGCGATTAGGAAGCCTGGGGAAAGAAGAAGCCATAAAAATTGGAGTAATTTCGGCAGTGGTGTCAGCCACCCACAATGGAGCCCAACAAGGGGACGTGACAGGCCTTGTAAATAAACGAGGCCTGCCATTGCCAGCTGTACACAACCACTATAACCAAATATGATATAACCGAGCTTGGCTATTTCACACAAGGTTAACCGTAGCTGCCAGAAGGATCAAAAATTCAGAAGTGAGAAGAAGACAGGAAAGCTGGAAAGTGAGAGAAAGACGAAGAGTTGAAGGAGAGAGAGACAGGAAAAGGCGACTGCCGATTTCCCCCGGGTGGGTCAGTCGGGGGGTGCCGTCTACGTGAAGCAGAGGCCAAAGAGGTGTGTTGCCTCCGCCGGGGGGCCTTAAAGGTCCGAACACCCGGCATCGGCTGAACCCCCAGGATCCCCCTTTCCCTGGACACGGCTAAGCCGCGCACGGCTACACGCGGGAGGGTCCAACCCTCGTGTGCTCGGGTACGTGGTGTCGCAACACACCAAACGCCTGCTGACGCAGACGCCCCTGCGGGGGGCCTTCTATTAGAGTGCATGACCGGACTAAGGCGTCAAAAGCGTTGCCACGTCCAGTTCACCGTATGTGGCTCACTAGAGGCCAACAGAAATAAAGTTTACTGGGGCGGTACACGAGCGCGCGTGCAAGTGTCTGGCTGGCCGGCTGCGTCGGGCTCCGCGATTTCACAAGAAAAACCAGGTATTTCCGATTCGCCATGTCCAAATTGTAGCTGGGGTTGTTTTTAAACGTGCAGGGACTCGATTCGGCGCAAAAACCGGGCGGGGAAGGGCTTTATTTTCGTTTTTCGAGTGAATCCTTGTTCGGCCGGCCACCGGGCACAAAATGGCCAGGGCTCATACCCTTTGAGCCTGAGCCTGGCCATGCCGCGCTCGCGCAGAGGCAGGACCGCGTCGCCGTCTCGCTCCCCCCCCGCGGCCCTTGGCCGCTGGGGAGTTGCCCCGCACGCGGGGACCCGATTCTTCGGAGAACGGCGACGCGGCGGTCGCTCGCTTTTCTGCCCTCGTTGATCGGATGCAGGCTGCTGAAGACGATCAACCCCCGGCCGCCGATGACGACAGGGACGAGGTGATGTCCGAGGCCTCGGCGAAATCCGCTATCACGGCCGTGGCGGCAGCGGACCCTTACGCGGCCCTGACCCAGTCGATGATGGACCAAGAGGAGCTCGAACGCGCGGTCCTCGAGTTTGCGAATCTGCCGGCCAACCGGGTCCCCACGGAGGCGCGCACCTTCTTCGTGGACAAGCTCTTGCAGTCGGCCACCATCTGCTTGCGGGTGGCGTTGGAGGCGTCCAGGCAGACCTCCTTGGCCTGCGTACTGCAGAGGCAGCTCGCCGAGGCGCGGCGGGAGGCGGCCGAGTTGCGGGGGTGCCTGGCGGTCGCCGAGGCCCGGCTGGGCGGTCTCGTGGTCTCGGTGGACGGCCCGGGGCGTGCCGGCCGCGGTCCTGCTACGCCCGCGGGTGGCGTTTCTGCGCCCTCGGGCGCTGGCGGCTCGGCGGGTTCGCCCGCCGGCCGCATGGATTACGCGGCCGCTCTGAAGACGGGCCTTGCGCCCTCTGCCGGCGCGGCCCGCGGCTGACCCGGTGGTGTTGCGGCGGCGGCCGCTGCGGCGGGGAGGCCCGGCACACTGCACAAACACGTCGCCTTCTTGACGCCTGTTTCGACGACCGCGACGCCGGCGCGGGACGTGCTCCGCCTCCTCAAGTCGAAGGTGGACCCGCGAGCCCAGAACATCCGGGACGTCACGCTGCACCACACTCGGTACGGACTGACCGTGTTTACGGGTAACGAACAATCCTTAGCCAACCTCGAGCAGGCTATAGCCGCCGACCCAGCCACGCGCGCGTCTATCCTCATGCGCGTCGCGCCGCCATGCAACCCCTGCGTGAAGTTCACGGGTGTCGACCCCGATATCGGCGCGGATGACTTCCTGCGCACGCTGAACGAGCGAAACGAGAGTCTGGATCTCGACCTCGACAAATGCAAGGTTCGCGTGACGTTTGGGGAAAGGGCGGGCGCGCGGTCGTACGTGGCGGAACTTGACCCGGACGGGTTTAGGAGGGTCATGTCGCGGCCGCGGCTCACGGTGGGGTGGACGTCGGTGCGCGCGCGCGAAGACCTACACGTGCCCACCGGTACGTTTTGTGCGACGTATGGACACGGGCGCACGACGTGTCCTCACCAGGCGGACCCGACTAAGGCGCGCTGCCTGAAGTGCGGCAGCAATCACCTAGCCGCCACGTGCAGAGTGAAGATGGGGGACGCCGAGGTGCGCTGCTCCGAGTGCGATAGGGCGGGCCTCGGCGACGCGTCCCACCCGACCGGCTTCCCAGCGTGTCCCGTGCTCGTTGAAAAGGTGGCGCGCCTCCGCGCGCGCACCAATTACGGCGACCCGCCGTAGGCCTCCCGACGTCTTGCGGCCCTGCCGGTCCGACCTGTCGCGTTCCTGACGTCGGCGTGGCACCCACGCGTGGCAACAGGGTTGCATTCCTTTGTTCGAATCGCTTGAACCGTGCGGAAGGCCCCTCGGCGTCTCAGAGCCCCGTTGCATGGCCCCGCCGTGTCATTGGCACAATGTTAAGCAAGTGCCCGTGATCACGTATGACGTGCTATTTGTCTGTGCCGCTCGGGCTGCGTGCAACGCTTCTCGGCGTTTCCTGGCTTTGCCCATTGGCCCCACCGTGTTGAGGGCTGGGTTGCGGCGCGCCAAGCGCGTTCATGTTTCCGTTATTTGCCCGCACAGTTTTGGGCGGCTCGGAACGCCTTCGCGCGTCTTTGCGAGCCCTTGATAGGCTTCGTTGCTCCGTTGCTGTGCGCACGTGGTCGGGGCGCGCCCAACGCCTTGGCCAACGCGCAACGTCGTTGCGGTGAAATTGTCCACGCCCCATATCACATTTCTTTTGCTCGGACTCTATGCGCCGCCGCATGTGGACATAGCCCCATTCCTGGATACAGTATCTGATTGTCTAACACGCGCCCAGGAAGACAATGTCATAATAGCCGGTGACTTTAATGCCAAACATGTTAACTGGGGTCGTGGCGGCTGTGAAGGCCGGGGTGCTGCGGTGATGCAGCTGATCTGCGCTCATGATCTGCATATCTTAAACGATCCCGAGTCGGCAGCTACGTATGAAAACCACTATACCGAGAGCTGGATAGACATCACCTTGGCCAGTGCTGTTCTGGCCAACATAGGGTACATGTGGCGGGTGTCGGAGGAGGAGACACTTTCCGAGCACCGCCACATCGTCTTCTCGTTTGAGGGAACGCCGCTCCTGCTCAGGAAAAAGCTCACGTTCGCGGGCCGCTTACGCCTCACCCGTTGGCTAGTCAACGAGCCCTGGTTCGCGACGGTGCAACAGCTACCGGTGTATACTGGCCAGGCCCTCGACCGTATCATCCAGAAGTTCTACCTATTGTACGACCGCCATTACGAGAGAAACTTGCAGGTGCCGAAACGGGGGCCCCACAAAGCGAATGCTTGGTGGTCGCCGGAATTAACTGTCGAACGCAACCGTGTTCGTGCATTGCGCAGACGTTATCAAAAGACTAGAGACCCGTCCCTACGGAATGCCTTCCGTTTGGCGTTCGTGCGTGCGCGAGTCTCCTACAGAAGATTAATTGAGGTAGCCAAATCTCAGGCACTCAAGAACTTCTGTACAGAAAGTTCCCGGAAAAGCATGTTCGGCGAAGCGTTCAAGTCGGCATTTGAAAAACTCCGCCACCCCATCGTGTTGCCGCCCTTACGCTCGCCGGCGGGTACCATGACCAAAGACGGCCTGGATTCCGCGGCGTTAGTGCTCCGAACGCAGGTTGCCCGTGATGATTCGGCGCACGACACTGCTCTGCACAGGGAATTACGCGCAATCGCAGGTGCCCCGGCTGTCGCAAGAAGGGATGACAAACTGTTCACCCTGTCTGAGGTAGAATATGCCCTGCACATTGGTCGGACCGGCTCGGCCCCGGGCCTTGACGGCATTACCCTTCCCATTCTCAAATTACTTTTTCACTATCACCCGGGTTTCTTTCTCTTTATTTTCAATTCGGCATTAAAATTGGGACATTTTCCAGAGCAGTGGAAGAAGGGCAGGGTGGTTTTCATCCCTAAACCCGGACGCCCTCCGGATTCTTCGGGCTCCTACAGGCTTATTGTCATGAATTCACTATTTGGCAAAATTCTTGAAAGATTATTAAATTCCCGCTTTTATTACTTTCTTCATTCCTCTCATCTTATCCACGCAAATCAATTCGGTTTTACTCATGGAAGGAGTGCCGTCATGGCCTTGTACGAACTGCGCCGCCGACTCCAAGTCTTGAAACAGTCAAAAACGCCGGCTATTCTGATCGCCATTGATTTTAAATGTGCCTTTGATTCCGTCTGGCACCCGCAAGTACTCGCATACATGCAGCACCACGGTTGCCCTCGTAACTTATTTAACCTACTCCGATCCTTTTTAACTGATCGCACGGTTGTGTACCGTTCCCATTCCGGAGAAGTGTCCGCAACACCTACATTGGGGAGTCCCCAGGGGTCCCCCATCAGCCCGCTTTTATGGAATGTGGTGGTCCGCGGGCTCCTGGAGTTAGATCTCCCCGGAGATGCGTTCGCTCAGGCGTACGCTGACGATACCGTCATCGTCGTACCTGGCGTGAACCGAGCTGACATTGAAAGAAAGGCGGCCCGGATTTTAGATCGCGTGCACGCTTGGTCTCAAGAGGTCAGGGTCGCCATTAACGTGGACAAATCCTTTTTTGTGGCGTTCCCTCACGGCACAGCTTCGGTCGCGGGGCAGGGGCTCAAAGTTTGTATGGGTGGGGGACGCCTCCGAAAGAAGGACAGCTTGAAAATTCTTGGGGTAGTATTTGATTCGAGATTAGGTTTCCAACCGCACGCGGACTACGTCAAGCAAAAATTGTAGCGAACCACTCACAAAATTTTAGCTTATCTTCGCCTTCATTATTCCCTTCGACCGGGGACTCTCCAGAAGCTGTATCGCCAGGCAATTTTACCCATCATCACGTATGCTGCTCCGGTCTGGTGGTCGGACTGCCCCGATAGCTAGCTTCGGGACAAGGCGGAATCATTACACCGGGTTCCGCTGCTTGCTCTTACGGGAGCGTATCGTACCACGCCAACAGCGGAACTGCAGATCCTTGCCCGGGCGCCGCCTTTAACACTAGAATTGGACAGAACCCTGGCCGAGTTTCGATTATTTACATTACGACAGCCGATGTGTTTCGGACCTTTGTATTTTCACCCGGAAAACATCGGATACGGCTATGATCGGTGGACCGATCACCCGGCTGATCAATTCAGGTTTCCGTTTAGCCGGCTCACTCCCCGCCAAGCCTTCAGTAAGTCCCTTAGCCCTGCATTGCACGTCTACACGGAGGGCTCCTTTACACAGATCTCTGCGGGAGCCGCGTATGTAGTGATGAGCCCTCAGCACCGCATTCTCCACATAGGGAAATTTCGCATACGGGGAGCGAGCAGTGCTTACTGCGCAGAAGCGGTGGCTTTGCAAGAGGCATTTCACTACTTACTATTCATGCCGACATCGTTTACCGCAGTAAATGTATATTCCGATTGTCTCTCCCTTTTGTCGGCCATTTCTGCCTTCACTTCTACTGACTTGCGGATCGTGCAGCTTAAGCGTGCCCTCCGGCGTCTTTCGGCTCGCTTCTCCATTGCTCTGCATCATGTGCCAGGGCACCGTAACATTCTGCGAAACGAGCTCGCAGATCACGCTGCCGCTAGTGCTGCACGTTATGGCCTCCCGCGCGTACTGCGCACCTCCATCCGAGCCATTAAAACGAAATTCTACGCTCAGATGCACCGTGAGTGGGGCCTCAGGTGGCGGTCTGACCATGGCGATACAGCTCTAATGCACTGGGTGCCCAGCGTCGTGCAGATCCCTGCGTTTTTCCCGCCTTCCCGCTCTTTAGTTCATATTCTAACGGACCACGGCCGCTTCCCCTATTATTTGCACCGGTTTGGCCTTGCGCGCACCGCGCTCTGTCCGTGTGGCGGGCTGGCCGAAACATTTCAGCATTACCTCACTGATTGTACGTTAACGCGGGCGCTGGCGGGCCACCTGGACGTTGCCTCACGCGAGACCATTAGGGTTGCGGATTACCCGCTGCTGCTTCAAAGCGCCCGAAATCGCGCCATTCTTACCCGAATCGAACGCTTGGTGAGCTCGGCGGTGCCGGACAGCCCGCGGGACGTGCCTCCTGTCGATGCATGGTGAACGCAATGGGCACAGTGGCGTGGCCATGCACTCTCTGTTACGGCAAACCTTGTTGCAACGCTGGGCGTTCCAGCGACTGGGACAGCCGCTTGCTGCGGAGTGGCCGGTGTGGGCGCTGTGGCTGGCCCCTTATATCCAGCGACTTGAACCCCGCGCTCCCTATTTTCCGGACCCTTTCTGACGGTACTAACTATGCAGCGTCGGTTGGGGGTTCGTGGCTGACCCCACGCCCATGCACTCAGCTCCTCTACGGAGCTTCCCCGAATGGTCACTTCGCTCAATGTACGAGAACGACCGGCATTGGAGCCGTGGCTGTCTCAACGTGTCCAGCTTCTAGGACCCCGGCGTTCTCGGTTTGGTTTGCGATTGACGCTTCTCGTCCATACTGTGGCTGCCGGGTAGTGCTCAGCAGGCTACTGCTCGCCCTTTTGGTCCACTGCTGACCGTCTTGCCTGCCCTGGTTTGTGCGGCCGTTGGCGCCGCTTGCGGGGGCACCGGCTGCATACGGTAGATATTCCCGCCTCTAGGCTTCGACGCATCGGAGGCTCGGCCTCCGTGGGGTTGTCCGGGCGCCATGCACTTTCCGGGCTCTCATACTAACTTGTGTCCTGCTCTCCATGTTGCGGCCTGGACCTGGATGGTCTCGGTGACCTGGCGGTGTCCATTGGTTCTCACGCCGTGCTCTGGGTTCTGTTTCCTGGCTTCCCGCTGTCGCAGCTTTGGCGGTGGCCCTCCCGACTGTGCGGGCGGTGCGGACATGGATGCGCGCAGGGATTCCAAACCTGTTACCCCTTCCGTGCACGTCCTTCTTACACTCCGCTCCTATATTTCTTTTCCTTTTCTTTTCTTTTTGTCCTGCTCCCCCTATTCCTCTCTTTAGCAGCGGCTGTACTTAGGCGCTGGCGCAGGCCTCTGCACGCCGCATTCATGTTTGTTCCCTGCTACTTATCTTTTTCCTTCTTTCTCATGTACCTTAAATGTCCTTGTCCTGGTACAGGTACGTCAATGTCTCGGATGGAGGCTTAAGTAGCCCTCAGCGCTTGCTCATTGGGTTTTGGGGACGATGGCTGCCCGGGGACTTGTGCTGCCCGGGCAGTCACTGTCACCTCTTCTAATCACTGTTCCCTAAGCGCTTGCTCATTGGGTTTTGGTGACGATGGCTGCCCGGGAACTTGTGCTGCCCGGGCAGTCACTGTCACCACTTCTAATCACTGTTCTTAAGTCTTTCAGGTTTTCACGTACCGGTTCTGGTGCTCCCCGGCTGACCTAGGAACTTGACCGGGGTCTTCATCATCCATGCCATCTTCCCTTTTCCCTTCCGGGGCACTCAGCATGCCGATCATCATCATTCTCTTTCTCTGGCGACATCAATAAACACTCTACGCGAGGCCCTTGTGCCCTCGCTGACCTCGCCTTGGGATACTGGCTGTTACCGTGCCCTCCATTTCTTTTTCCAATTGGCTTTTCTATCCAAACTTCCGCTTTGGGCTTTTGCCCCTCTTCATTTATTTTTGATTGGTTTAAGCCTGTTATTGCGTTAGTAGGAACGGGCTTTTCCCTCCTTTCTTTTATTTCATTTGAGGGAGCAGACTTCGAAAAGGGGCGGTACACGAGCGCTCGTGAGAGTGCTTGCCTGGCCGGCTGCATCGGGCTCCGTTTTTTCGGCAATAATGTGAGTACTTTTCGTCTTACGACTTATTCGCTTATCGTGGGCTGTTTCGGAACCCCCAGGGACCCCAGTCGACGCGCGGGAGGGGGAATAAACCGTCCATTTGCCTTTATTTTCCGTCAGTATTTCCCGGCCGCAGGCGGGGAAGCCAATATGGCTGCCCCCAGGCGGGTATGAGCCCATGTCGCGGCTGAAGCAGACGCGCGGGGGATCGCCCCAGGGTAACAGGCCACAGAGCATCGGTAGCTCGCCGGGATCGGGTACCAGTATCTTTTCGTAAGATGGCGATGAGCTGATAAATATGGTCGGGCAGGGAGTCGCAGTACCGAGGGGCGCGACGGCAGGCGTCGACTTAGGAAATGAACACACTACCGGGGCTCCAATTCCTGCTAATTTCACGGCAAACCCGATCAACCCGGCTGCGGATTTCAGGTTCACCGAGAAGTGGGATGAGATTGCCTCGCGTCAGCGGCGCGTTGAAGAAATCCTTTTCGACGACAAGACAAAAAATTACCGACGATTACGTTACTTCCTAATGCGAAATTTGAGCGCAGCAAATAAGCTGTTTCACCTTTTCGATAGATTGAGGCAAAGAAGTCGAGCAACACATGTATGCGCTATCACTGGCAGATAATTTCGCAGTGGCGAACGGCAGCGGCAATTTCGGCTCGGGCGGTGCACATATACAGATCCGCCGCCACCGATCTGGCTCTCTGATTGCCACCGCAAAGGGCGAACGGCAGCGGCAATTTCGGCTCGGGCGGTGCACATATACAGATCCGCCGCCACCGATCTGGCTCTCTGATTGCCACCGCATTGGAGGAGGAGCGAAGAAAGGAATTAAGTTCGAGCCGGCGCTTTGACAACCGGAGACTCGCAGGAAGAGGGGGGAGGGGGGCGGCGTGTACACCCAGCGGCAAACGATGGGGGCAGAAGCGCGCGCAGCAAGCGGACAACACGATAAAGGGAGCAGGGAAGAGATAGCAACGACTGACTGATGCCGCTGACGCCGATAGTGAGTCAACCCCAGCTGCGGAGTTGGTTTCAGGGACAACGCCGCCGATGCCGACACAAACAATATGATACCCTCGCTTCCGCAGCGCTAAGAACCAGGTCTAGCCGTGGGAAGGTGGTCACGTATTCGTCGACGTGCCGGGGCCTACGTGAAATAACCGGCGCGTCGGCAACTGAAGAGCACCCTATCCGCCACACAAGAACAGGGGGGGGGACCCTTTCCTCCTCTTTCTGCATGGTGGCGACGGTGTTCTATGCAGTCACGTTATCTTGACTCTCTAGCGGCGTCAGCGGCATCCAGCGGTATCAGTCGGTCGCTGCTAGCGCTGGGGGGATGAAAGGGGGGCGGAGCTGGTTACGAGGCCGACGACAACGCCGACGACGACGCGAAACCCAGGAACGGACGCCAAAGAGCTGCGCTCTAAAATTACTAATCTGGTTCGGGCTCAGATCATTACAGAGTTAAATGCAATTGTCAAGAACTGTGCAGATTTCCAGGCGGCGGCGGCACAAAGAGATGGTGAGATGCAGGAACTCCGCCGGCAGCTCGCCCAGGCCAGGCAGGAGGCCATGGAATCCCGGATACAGGCGGTCGTTGCGGGTATGTCGGGGCCCGACCGCTCGTACGCTGCGGCGGTGGCCGGCCGAGTCGATTGCCCGGTCACGTCGGCGGGGGCGCCGGGGCCTGGGCATGCCTCGGGGGCGCCTGATGGTCACGGGACTACGACAAGCATGGCGACCTTACGGCAATGGGTGCAGGGACACGTGGCATTTCTGACTCCGGTAAGTCCCACCAATTCTCCAGCTAAAGACATCATAGACCCTCGTAGTGCGGGACTAGTTGAATTAACTCTGCGCGAGACTCGTCTAGGAGTTACGGTCATTGCTAAGGAGACAACTACTCTTGACAGTTTACAAACGGCAGTTAATGGGAGCCCGATAACGCGTACGGCTATGACCATGCGCATTCCAGAGAAACGAAAACCACATGTTAAGCTCACTGGCGTCGACCCTGAGGTATCCTCGACGAACCTCATTGAAGCTATTAACGCCCGCAATCCCGGGTTCGAATTGGACACTGCCGCAAGTAAAGTATTAGTATCGTTTCAAGAGCGTGGCGGTAATATGACCCACATCGTTGAGGTAAACCCGGCAGATTTTCGGGAACTCATGCAAAAGGACAGAATTTGTGTCGGGTGGACCGCAGCGCGTGCAGTTGAAGACCTCTATGTCTCGTTGTGTACGTTCTGCGCGTCGTATGGCCACACGCGCCGCTTTCGCCCCGTTAAAGACGTCGCGTCTATGGCGACATGTACGAAATGTGCCAGTAATCACCTGGCAGAAAAGTGCACTGTGCGCATGGGGGATGCGGCGGTGGCCTGTGCGGCGTGCAGGGCGGCGGGAAGGGATTCTGCGGGACACCCGACGGGCGATATTGGCTGCCCGACGCCGGCAGAGCGGGTCGCAAGATTGAAAGCCCGTACTGACTACGGCAATTAGGTGGAGTGGGGCCCGCAGCGTTCCCCTCTTGGGGTTGGGGCGCTGCGGACCCTCTGCACAGGAGCTGGGTCCAGGGGTGGGGTGCGCGCAGACGGCGTGGTCGCATGCGGCGGGGCGTAGATTAAAGGGTGCGGGGACGCATGGGAGGGCGCTATTGGTAAGGGCACTCGGATTAATTGCCGATACTGTCAATAATCAGCTTTCAGCACGACTTTTAAATGATCACAGGCAATAATCTGAAATTCATTCAAGCGATTTGGATCATGCGAAGGCGGCGACAATGGTGCTGGTCCGAGCCATGCAGACGCAGGGAATCACATTTGCCGTCGCTTGTGATCCCTTGTCACAGACCGGCGCCAACCATGTTATATATATATATTTGTTTAGAGTGCGTTTTTCGGGCATCCCGCTCAGAGGCTACGGGAGGAGGCCGCGAGAGAGGGCGGAGAGGACTGCCCGGGGTCGAGGGGCATCTGGAGACGGTCGGCTTTGTGAGCCGCGCAAGCGGCTGTCTTCGGAGGCGGCTTCGCTGTCCCCTTCGACGGAGTCGGGGTTTGGCCGCGGTGTAAAATTACCAGAGTGGAGCAGGCAGAGCGCACGGCGAAGAGAGTTGTGCGCCCTGTGTCCACTGTTCGGTCGCTTCCGCTGGTCGGGATCGCGGAGACGGCCGGGGCCATAAATCGACAGTGCGCATGCTGTCTTCGGTGGCGCCGAGAAGAAAACGCCCGTAAATAACCGATGGGCACAGCACTGCCTTTCACCAGCGTCTTCCCTCCGCCAGCTCGTTAGCAGTTCGGTGGGAAGGGACACAGTCGGTTGGAAGCAGGCAGTGAAGAAGGTTGTGTGAGTCTTTGCGGCGTGCGGGGCCGAATTCCTGACGGCGAGGCGCGCGTTTCATCGCACCGGGCCCGCCGCCTTCGAGCCATCGCCGCAACGACTGCCACACGAGCCGTCCCCGTTCTTCGCTGCGCTACGATATGGTCTGTCCGCCGGCTTGTCCTCTTCTTCTTTTCTGTTAACTCTCAATGACTCCTGTGCCTCTAAACTCCTTTGTTTACTGTTGTTGTAACCCTGCCTGATTGTGTGTTCTGGTCGTGTTCCCAATTGTGTGTACTTCTCGCCAATTCTGTTCATTCCTACTTTGAGTTCTTTGTTACCTTATTGTCCGTGATCAGTTTTGTGTATGATTAAATGCTTGTCATCCCCCTTCAACGAGTTGCTTCGTGATTGCCGACGCACCGATACACGGGCGTCTTGCTCGGGCTGACCAACCCTGAATAAATAAATGTTGTACAGAAACCTCTCGCTTGTAGGCCGGGGCGAAGCGTAAAGCGGACCCCCTGTGCTCCGTCGGCTTGCGCCTGGCAGCCGGATCGGCGAGCGAGGTGTAAAAGGTTTTTTGTGACAATAATTGGCGTCCGCGACAGGACTTGGTCAGCCGCGTGTCGGTGCTGAGGATACGAAGGAACTCGTGTGAGGGGTCGTGCTAGTGGCAAGAAGTCCACTGTTTCTTTGAGCACGATGGCAGAGGCCGAGTTTGATAAACTCGTTGATCAGGGACGGAGCTTCGGCTTCGAAGGTAAAGAATTGTTTTCTTGGATAGAGCAAGAGAGAGCTAGACGTCGAGAAGAGCGCAATGCAGAACGCACTTGGCGGAGGGAAGAAGCTGAACGCGAAAAGACTATGAGAGAGGAGGAGTCCAAATTAAAGCTCGAGAGGGAAAGAGAGGAGTCCAAATTAAGGCTCGAGAGGGAAAGAGAGGAGTCCAAATTAAGGCTCGAGAGGGAAAGAGAGGAGTCCACCTTAAGAATGGCTCTGCTTGAAAAAGAAAAGGAGGTGTTGTTGCTGAGGCAGCAACCTGGCAGTTCCTCGGAAACGGACTCTAGGTCCGGGTCGGAAGAGAGGGCAGCTATGTCGGGAAACAAAGTGAACCCGCACAAAGTTATGCCTGTGTTCAATGAGCAACGTGATGACCTCGACGCGTATTTGATGCGTTTTGAGCGCGTGGCTCGAGGTCAAGTTTGGCCACGAGACCAGTGGTCCACTGCATTGAGCCTGTGTTTGAGCGGTGAGGCACTGAGCGTTTTCAGTAGGATGTCCGCGCCAGATTGCACGGATTATGATAAGTTAAAGCAAGCATTGATGCTACGTTTTAGAATGACCGAGGAAGGGTTTAGAGAAAAGTTTAAGGGTGCATCCCCTATGAACGGGGAAACGTGCTCCCAGTTTGTTACTCGGCTCACGAATTTCCTTGACCGGTGGGTCGAGCTGTCCAACACCAAGAAGGAATACAATGATCTGTTCGAGCTGATGGTGAAGGACCAGTTCCTTTCAAGCTGCGCGGCACCACTGGAACTCTTCCTAAAAGAGAAAAAAGATGCTACTCTTCACGAAATGATAGAAAGAGCGGAGCATTACGTAGACGCGCATGGATGGCCGAATTTCGCAAGACGTCTAGCTGCGAGGAAAGAGCCGTCAGCTACAACAGATGAGGAACAAAGAGCTGAAAGGAAAGACTGGAGCCAGTCAGCTGTGAAGGCGAGAGATCAGGAAGTGCAGAAATGCTTCCTTTGCTCTCGTACTGGCCATCGAGCCGAAAACTGTCGCGTGGGCAGAGCGGAGGGCAACAACCAACCTCTGAAATGTTTCAATTGTGGCAAAAGCGGCCACACTAGTTGGAAGTGTTGGCAGAAGGGTCCAAGCAAGCCAAAAGGCACGGCAGAAGAATCAGCGTCGTTGTGCATTGAGAACGGATACGTTGAGCTGAAGAATGGGGAAAAGGTCCCGGTCGTTGGCGCGGGCCTCACAGATGAGCCCGTAAATGTCAATGAGAAACTTCCAGTAGTCACCGGGGTGGTTGGGAACCAAAGGGTTCAGGTGCTTAGAGACACAGGGTGTAACACAGTGGTAGTAAGGAGGGGTCTGGTCAAGGATGGTGATCTCATAGGATCCAACTCTCCCGTGTACCTCCTCGATCGGTCGGTTCTCCTGCTTCCAGAGGCCTGGATAAGCGTGGACACACCGTATATCAAGGGCCGCCTTCGGGCGAAGTGTATGAAGGATCCCCTTTATGACCTGGTACTCGGCAACGTTGAAGGAGTTAGAAATGCCGCCGATCCGGATCTCGACTGGAGATTGGATACGATGGCCGCGACTGTGCCCTCCTCGAAAGAAGTACAAGCCTCAAGGAGTATTAGCGCTGAGCAGGGGTGCGACACTGCTGGAAACGAGCGCTCGGCTGTCGCAGACCCGTATGGTGACCAGGCAAACGCCGTAGTGACGAGATCGCAAGCCCGTGCGAAAAGACCGTTAAGGGGTCTTCGGGTGTCGGAGAATTCAGATAACGTAACCCGGCAAGACCTAATCAAGGCGCAGACTATAGGAGTCGGATAGACAAATTCGCGGAGGCGTGTTGTTATCACTGTATAATGATGTTTGTTTTTCTCAACGTCAGGGCTTCTATGTATCCATGCCACTGACGACCTCATGCAGTGTTCTGTATTATGTTTGTCCATGTGTTCTGTATGGATGCATTAGGCTTAGCTTTGTGTAGCTATAATGTAATACGATGTGGTTGCTGTCTTTGTGCCGTGCGACATCATGTGCTTCTTAGTACGGACAATACTGTGGACTTCGCGAGTGCAGTGGGTGCTCGTCAGCAGACAGTGCCAGAGGACTGACAGTGCCCATGAGACTGGGTCCAGATCCTCATGCCAGTGGGATTGGACTATTATTTTTTTTGGACAATGCAACTGTGAAGTGTGCATAATCCACCTGTGCGTCAGTAGATTCTATGCTAGTTTTGAGAGTACATTCCTGCTCTGCCGTTCGACGCTCACAAGTTTCCTGTTGTTATTGTGTGTGATTTGTCGCTGGCCTGTGGCTAGTAAAATATTACGCTGTAATATTCTTGAGCGGGGAGCTGTGTCACAGACCGGCGCCAACCATGTTATATATATATATTTGTTTAGAGTGCGTTTTTCGGGCATCCCGCTCAGAGGCTACGGGAGGAGGCCGCGAGAGAGGGCGGAGAGGACTGCCCGGGGTCGAGGGGCATCTGGAGACGGTCGGCTTTGTGAGCCGCGCAAGCGGCTGTCTTCGGAGGCGGCTTCGCTGTCCCCTTCGACGGAGTCGGGGTTTGGCCGCGGTGTAAAATTACCAGAGTGGAGCAGGCAGAGCGCACGGCGAAGAGAGTTGTGCGCCCTGTGTCCACTGTTCGGTCGCTTCCGCTGGTCGGGATCGCGGAGACGGCCGGGGCCATAAATCGACAGTGCGCATGCTGTCTTCGGTGGCGCCGAGAAGAAAACGCCCGTAAATAACCGATAGGCACAGCACTGCCTTTCACCAGCGTCTTCCCTCCGCCAGCTCGTTAGCAGTTCGGTGGGAAGGGACACAGTCGGTTGGAAGCAGGCAGTGAAGAAGGTTGTGTGAGTCTTTGCGGCGTGCGGGGCCGAATTCCTGACGGCGAGGCGCGCGTTTCATCGCACCGGGCCCGCCGCCTTCGAGCCATCGCCGCAACGACTGCCACACGAGCCGTCCCCGTTCTTCGCTGCGCTACGATATGGTCTGTCCGCCGGCTTGTCCTCTTCTTCTTTTCTGTTAACTCTCAATGACTCCTGTGCCTCTAAACTCCTTTGTTTACTGTTGTTGTAACCCTGCCTGATTGTGTGTTCTGGTCGTGTTCCCAATTGTGTGTACTTCTCGCCAATTCTGTTCATTCCTACTTTGAGTTCTTTGTTACCTTATTGTCCGTGATCAGTTTTGTGTATGATTAAATGCTTGTCATCCCCCTTCAACGAGTTGCTTCGTGATTGCCGACGCACCGATACACGGGCGTCTTGCTCGGGCTGACCAACCCTGAATAAATAAATGTTGTACAGAAACCTCTCGCTTGTAGGCCGGGGCGAAGCGTAAAGCGGACCCCCTGTGCTCCGTCGGCTTGCGCCTGGCAGCCGGATCGGCGAGCGAGGTGTAAAAGGTTTTTTGTGACATCCCTACATCAGGGCGGGTACGATTCCGCGTATTCCGGAGCCCGACAGTCCCCGCGTAGTCATTTTCGGGGACGGGTCGGGTTTCGATGGTTTTCCCGTCATGACCAGCACCAATATCGTTGCGGTGAAACTGTCAACGCCCTCTATAACATTTCTCTTGCTCGGACTGTACGCGCCGTTTAACACGCACCCAGGAGGATAACGTAATAATAGCGGGCGATTTTAACGCTAAACATGTCAACTGGGGTCGTGGCGGCTGCTATGGCCGGGGTGCAGCGGTGATGCAGCTGATCTGTGCATATGATCTGAATATCCAAAACGATCCCGAGTCGGCAGCTACGTACGAAAACCATTACACGGAGAGTCGGATAGACATCACCTTGGCTAGTGCCAACATGGCCAACAGAGGGTACATGTGGCAAGTGGCGGAAGAGGAGACACTTTCAGAGCACCGCCACATCGTATTCTCGTTCGAGGGAACGCCAATCATGCTCAGGAAAAAGTTAACGTTCGCGGGCCGCTTACGTCTAACACGTTGGCTCATAAACGAGCCTTGGTTCGCAAAGGTACAACGGCTGACGGTGCACACTGGCCAGGCCCTTGACCACATCATCAGGAAGTTTTACTTATTGTACGACAGCCATTACAAGAGCAACTTGCAGGTGCCGAAACGGGGGCCGCACAAGGCGAACGCATGGTGGTCGCCGCAACTAACCGTCGAACGCAACCGTGTTCGCGCATAGCGCAGACGCTATCAAAAGGCTCGAGACCCGTCCCTCCGCAACGAATTCCGATTAGCATTTGTGCGTGCGCGCGTCACCTACAGAAGATTATTTGAGGTAGCCAAGTCTCAAGCACTCAAGAACTTTTGTACGGAAAGTTCACGGAAATACATGTTCGGCGTAGCGTCTAAGTCGGCATTTGATAAACTCCGCCACCCCATCGTGTTGCCGCCCCTACGCACGCCGGAGGGTACAATGACCAAAGACGGGCTCGATTCCGCAGCATTACTGCTCCACACGCAGGTCGCCTGTGATGAATGATTCTGCGCAGGACACAGCTCTGCACAGGGAATTACGAGCAGTTGCAGGTGCCCCGGCTGTCGCCAGAAGGGACGATAAACCGTTCACCCTGCCTGAGATCGAATATGCCCTTCACATTGGTCGGACCGGTTCGGCCCCGGGCCTTGACGGCATTACCCTTCCCATACTAACATTACTTTTTCAATATCACTCGGGTTTCTTTTTATTTATTTTTACTCCGGCATTAAAATTGGGGCATTTTCCTGATACGTGGAAGAAGGGCAGGGTGGTTTTTATCCCTAAACCCGGACGACCTCCTGATTCTCCGGGCTCCTACAGGCTTATTGTAATGAATTCATTATTCGGCAAAATTCTTGAAAGATCATTAAATTCCCACTTCTATTACTTCTTACATTCCTCTCACCTCATTCACGCAAATCAATCCGGCTTTACACATGGAAGGAGTGCCGTCATGGCCCTGTACGAATTGCGCCGCGGACTCCAAGTCCTCAAGCAATCTAAAACGCCGGCTATTCTGATTGCCATCGATATTAAATGTGCCTTAGATTCGGTCTGGCACCCGCAAGTACTCTCATACATGCAGCGCAACGGTTGCCCACGTAACCTATTTAATTTACTCCGCTCATTTTTAACAGATCGAACCATTGTGTATCGTTCGCATTCGGGAGAAGTGTCTGCAACGCCAACGTTGGGGAGTCCCCAGGGGTCCCCCATCAGTCCGCTTTTGTGGAATGTGGTGGTCCGAGGGCTCTTAGAGTTGGATCTCCCAGGGGACGCGTTCGCTCAAGCGTACGCTGACGAGACCGTCATTGTTGTACCGGGTGCGAATCGAGCAGACATTGAAAGAAAGGCGGCCCGGATTCTGCAACGCGTGCAAGCATGGTCTCAGGAAGGAAGGGTCGCCAATAATGTAGACAAGTCCTTTTTTGTGGCGTTCCCTCACGGCTTTGCCTCGGTTGCGGGGCAGGGGCTCCAGGTGTGTATGGCCGAGGGACGTCTCCGTAAAAAAGACCGCTTGAAAATTCTCGGTGTAGTGTTTGATTCGCGATTAGGTTTTTAACCTCACGCGGATTACATTAGACAAAAATTGGAACGAACCACCCACAAAATTTTAGCTCATTTTCGCCTGCACTACTCGCTTCGAGCGGGTACCACACAGAAGCTATATCGTCAAGTCATTCTGCCAATCATCACGTACGCTGCACCGGTGTGGTGGTCTGATTGCCCCGGTAGCCAGCTTAGGGACAAGGTGGAATCCTAACAAAGAGTTCCGCTGCTTGCTCTAACAGGCGCGTATCGCACCACGCGAACAGCGGCACTGCAAATCCTTGCCCGGGCGCCGCCCTTGGACAGTTGGACAGAATGATTGCCGAGTTTAGATTATTTACCTTACGCCAGCCTATGTGTTTTGGAGCTCTGTATTTTCATCCGGCGAACATCGTATACGGATATGATCGGTGGACCGATCACCCGGCGGATCGATTCAGGTATCTGTTTAGCCGGCTCACACCCCGCGCAGCCATAAGCAAGTCACTTAGCCCTGCATTGCACACATATGATGGCTCCTATACGCAGTTTTCTGCAGGAGCCGCGTATGTAGTGATGAACTCTCACCAACACGTTCTTCGCATAGGGAAATTTAGCATACGCGGGGCCAGCAGTGCGTACTGCGCAGAAGCGGTTGCATTACAAGAAGCATTGGACTACTTAATGTTCTTACCCACATCGTTTCCCGTGGTTAATGTGTACTCCGATTGCCTTTCTCTTTTGTCGGCCCTCTCTGCCTTTACTTCTACCGACATGCGGGTAGTGCAGGTTAAGCGTGGCCTCCGGAGTCTATCAGCTCGCTTTTCCATTGCCCTGCACCATGTGCCCGAGCACCGTAACATTTCGGGAAACGAGTTGGCGGATGATGCTGCCGCTAGTGCTACACTTTACGGCCTCCCGCGCGTACTGAGCACCTCCATCCGAGCTATTAAATACCAACTCTACGCTCAGATGCAACCAACGTGAGTGGGGCCTCAAGTGGCGTTCTGCCAATGACGATACAGCTTTAATTCACTGGGTGCCCAGCGTCGTGCAGATTCTTGAGTTCTTCCCGCCATCCCGCTCGTTAATTCATATTCTCACAGAACACGGCCGCATCCCCTACTATTTGTACAGGTTTGGCCTTGCGCGCACCGCGCTCTGTCCATGTGGCATGCCTGCCGAAACATTTCACCATTACCTGACTGATTGTCCGTTGACGAGGGAGCTAGCGGGCCAACTGGACGGTCCCTCACGTGAGACCATTCGGGTTGCGGATTACCCGGTGCTGTTGAAAAGCGCCCGCAATCGAGCCATCCTTACCCGCATAGAACGCTTGGTCAGCGCGGCAGTGCCGGATTGCCCGCGGGATGTGCCTCCAGTGGATGCATGGTAAATGCTTTTTGGCCAAGATTCGTGGCTGCACCGCGGCCACTGCTGAACCGCTGGGCGTTCCAGCGACTGGGACAGCCGAACGCTGCGGAGCGGCCTGGGTGGGCGCCGTGGCTGGCCCCCTTGTATCCAGCGACTTGGACCCCGGCACTCCCTGATTCGGTGCTTGTTCTCCTCCCCTTTCTGAAGGCACCAACTACGCAGCATCGGCTGGGGGCTCGTGGCTGACCCCATGCCCATGCATTCAGCTCCTATACGGAGCTTAACCGGATGGTCAAAGCTCTAAACGTGCGAGAACGTCCGGCGTTGGAGCCGTGGCTGGCTCAAAACGTCCAGCTACTACACTGTAAACGAAAATAAACCCACCTGGGAGTTTTTAACAGGTGATGTGCCTTAAAACCTCCCCTCCTCAAGTGTTTACTCCGATGTATCGGAGCAAAACAGCGCCATTCCCTCGTTTCACTCCGCTGGCTAGCTGCGGGAGTATTAAGGCGACATGACGCGATTTTACTCCGCTGAAAAATCTTGTTCTCCCGTGAAACTCCGACAGGGAGTTTTAAAAAACTCCCCTCCGCCGAAGCAGGTTGGTCACGTGGCGCTTCCCATGAGGCTGTGCGCCTCGGCAGCGACCGGGCGCGTTCGGCCGAGTCGGCAGTGCTCATGGCTGACGGTTTGTTTATATCTGTGAAGTGTCGTTCCGTGACAGCGTTTCGTCAATTTGTTTCCCATATTTCCTTCCAGAAAGTGTTATAAGCATGCCTGAAGCTCACGGTATCTCAGCTTCAAGTACGTTAGCTCTGATCACTTTGCTGACAACGATGAATGCAAGAGCAACGTTTTCAAGTTCGGAAAAAGACTTAGGTATACCTCGAAGCTACTCACTGGCTCGTGATGTCGGCTCAGGTTCTGTGTTTTCGTGCTGCGTGACCTTGGCTTGTGTTCTTCAGTACGTGAAATACGACTTTTATGTCCTTTTGGGTACATGCTGACAACGTCCGGTGTAATGTTTGAAAGGACCGCGTAGCAATGGCAACAGCAGCCACTGTTCGAGCGACGATGTTCCTGCTAGTCGCAAATGAATGGCTTACCACAAGTTCGTTGCGGTGCTGTGTTGCCAGTGAGAAAGACCGGAGTACAAGCAACTGTTTTCATGTATCTGTGAACGGATATTCTCGCCCGAAGAAAAACGGTAGGACATAAGTATGCGTACTGTAAATAAAGCTTTTTATTGAGCGATGTGAATCGCATTGTTATCGCGCATATAGGTTATGGTGACGTCGTTGCTTCCGATAATGCATGAATATTACGCTCTATTTGAGACTGATTTAGACGCATGCCTGCTGGCTCCGAGTTTAAGGATTCACTCGACAGGTCAGCGATGTAGCTCCTTTTCACAACCGAGAGATATTGCTTGGACGCAGAGCAAGTGGTGCGGTGTATAAAACGTATGACTGCGCATTTTTCGGTGTTACGTCGGCTGCTGCGGGTCATGCTGACACGTAATAATTTCTTGCTACACTACCACTATATCGCAAAAATTTAATTTTGCTGTGAAGCACACGCACTTACATTTTTCTTGCTTACTCTAACTAACGCACTATTTTTTGGTCGCGAACGCCGGCAGTGTGCTAAGTCGCTTCAGCACTCACAAAATGGAATGATAATTTTGAAAAATTACGCCATTAACTTTTTTCTCTCACTAATCTGAATTAACAGTTTTGTGTTAATTAAGGTATTCTGTCAATTTCAGAGAGGCAGATCTCGTATGAACGAGCATGTGAGTCATAATTCTGAAAACAGCACAGCTGCTCCCTAGGCGGTTTCGAGGCACACAGTATCGTGGCTATATATACTGGAACCGTTGCTTCTTGAGTATCGCGTATACGTGGTATGGGGAACCAGCGCTGGATAGGCGGCGCGTCGAAAAGAGTGCGTTGCACGCCGCCCTGGCGACGAAACGCGGCATATTCCAGCCACACAACCAGACGACATACACACATACGCAGCCTTATAGTTCGTATGTTTCCGTTTTCGCGCCGCTTCAAGTGGAGTTTTTGTAAAGAAGCTAGCGCCATCAAGTGAAGAAGTGACGAAAGAAGCTTTTTAAGCTTTATATATTTTTCACAGTGCGTCGCGGCGAGCACGTGTGTTTCTTTAACGGTTGCGTCGTGTATCGATGCCATGCTTGCGTGGCTGCCTGCCTCGCAAATCTAGCAGTTATGGCTCCGGTCGTGCTGCGCTATGGTTTCGTAAGTATTAGTTGGCCTGAAGATATTCCATATTTCTCTGGCTAGACAAAAAATTCTGATGTTACTTCGCCACAGCAGTCAATGGAGAAGAAAGTTTTATCGCATCACTGACACGCGCAAGCAAAGGTTTGAGTGCTCCGCTGCTTGATCCGTAACAATCCTGGCTACATTTAGTACTAATTACATAAATTTGCCGGATGCATCTCAGCGCCGAGTCCTCATCCGCATGCGCATTTTTAAAACACATAGGTGGCTTAGTCGCGCGTGCGCTGGCACTATGCGCATACAACTCGAATTACAAGGCAGCTTCCCTCCCACATAATTCTTGACAATGAATGGATAATTTTTACCTTTCGTATCGTTCAGGAGAGCCGCCAGGGGGCCAGGGAGTGCGGACGTGGTTCAAGTCGGCTCCGTGAAAAGTTGCCTTGTCTGGTGGAAACAGTGCCGATTCATAGAAATAAGTGATGTGATCGCCTATCGGAAGACCCAAGGATCACCTGGATTACAATTTTATGACTATAAGTGGACTTTTGGATGTTTTACGGCCACTTTTATGACGACCGCGTCTCCCACCTAGCTAAAGGTAAAGCTAGCGTTGAACAAACGCGGCGGCTCGGCGGCAGCCGAAGCCCCCGGCATCCGCTTCGGAACCCCGCTGTGGAGGCACGAGGACCATGGAGGTGACCGTAGAGGGTAGAGAAATTACCCCCGAAGAACTGAGAACAGTGGATTGGATCACGAAAGTGGGAAAACATGTCAAGGAGCTGCAGGACCTTGCGAGAGGCGAACGGCGAGAAAGCCAAAACAACGGCGAGCGGACGGAACGCGGAACCGCGTTCGGGGAAGGCAAGAAGGCGGCAGCGGCGAACGCCGCGTATAAGCAGCTGGGGCACAAGATCGCGGAGCGTTCAATTGCGTCGCACCTCCCGCGATTACCGCCGAACGACTACAAGATCATCCTTCGGCCGAAGAACGGGCTGGCGCTCGCAAAAGTTCCGACTACCAGGCTGAGTGCGGCGGTGCGCATGGCAGCGCAAATCCCATGGGTTAAGGGACAAGAAAAGGACGTGCTTATTGTTAACGACAAGCAAGGCACCCTGATTTTCAGCACCCCAGATATGGACACTGTCTGGAAGGTGACCAAGATTAAGTCTATCAGGATCGAAAACAAGGACTACGAAGTCACGGCGTACCTCGCGCCGCACGAAGACAACGGGCGGGGTGTGGTGCACGGCATCGACCCGACATTGACAATAGAGGAACTGACTGAGGCCTTCGGTAACGCGAGGAACCCGCCGATACTTGGAGTTAGGAAGATGGGCAACTCCAGCTCGGCAATCGTCACCTTCAAGAACGAGACAGTGCCGAGGTGGATGTACTGTTATGGCGTACCTCTGAAGTGTGTGCTCTACAAGAAACGCTACGAGGTGTGCTACCAGTGTGGTGAGCTAGGACACAGATCGGACGTATGTGTCAGCGAACACGTTCAATGTCGGGGATGCGGAATGACGTCTCCACCTGAGGATCACGCATGTAAGCCCAAGTGTATGTTGTGCGGCAAAGGTCATTTAACGGCAGACCGGAAATGCAAGGAAGCTTTCAGGACCCCTTATACGATAAAGAAGAGGCAATGGGAAGCCAAGCTGCGCTTGAAGGAGGAAGAGCGGAAGGCGAAGGAGACCGACGTAGGAAGGAGCAGATGGGAAAAGAATCAAGGCAGATCCAGGAGTCCGTCAAGACAGCGGAGCATGTCGAGAGGGAGGTCGGATTCCTTTCCGCGACTGCCGCAGCGGCAGGAAGGGGAGACGCAACCGAAGGCTGGGCGCGGGATCCGGGGACCTCCGGCAGCGCTGTCGTCAACATTCCAGCGAGATCCACGTCTCCGAACAGAAAGGTGGGTTGGGCAAGCAGGGCCTCCCAGGATAAACGCGATGAGGAAATGTTTCAGATTAAGGAAGAGAATCGCATGCTTAAAGAACAGCAAGCCGCGATGAATAGGCAATTGGAGGAGCTTAAACTAGCCCTTAAGCCTAATACAGCACATGTTAAACAACCGCAGGTGTCGCAAAAGCCAAATATCGAAGGATCAGAGGAGCAGATAGCGTCTCCGCCTCCTGCTAAAAAGAGGGCGAAGGAAATGGAGAAGCCCATGATAGATAGGGACATAGAGACAGTGATAGACATTAAAATAGCGAAACTGGAGGAAAAATTTGAGACCAAGTCTGGTCAGGACGATGAATGGCGCAAGGCCTTCGAGGAACGCATGTTGGGGATGTTCCAAAATTTGACACAGCAGTTGCATCAGCGAGATAACAATCTCACAGAGCGACTGCATCAGAGGGATAATAAACTCACTGAAGAACTTAAGGCAGAATTTGCGAAGAGGGACCGGGCATATGAACAGCTCACCCAGCAAGTATTAGGAAATCAGCTAGTTGGCAGCCATGGCTCACAGATCCAGTAAAAACACCGTTTGGCAATGGAACTGTAGAGGCTTCACGCGCAAGCGTGCGGTCCTACAGGAATTCCTGAGGAACGGGGATCGACCGGAGCTAATAGCACTACAGGAATGCGGTAAAAAGGCAAAATTGTCGGGGTACAAATCCTACCTAGGCGAAGGTGAAAGCACGCAGGTGGCCGCCCTAATCAGGCGAAACGTCACAGCGGTGCAGCATGACACCGGGAATGCACAAATCGACCACGTCCTCGTAGAACTGATACCGCGAAGAAAGAAAGATTGTAGCTTGTTTGTATTAAATGTGTACAGCTCTCCCAGACAAAGAAAATGCGACTTCGGGGATCTCTTCGCGACGACGCTACGTAAAATTAGGAACAACCCGCTGTTGATCGTGGGGGACTTTAACGCTCACCACACGGCATGGGGATATAAGCGGACTTCGATTAAAGGTAGGCAATTGTGGGACGACATACAAACTCATAATCTGGATTTAATAACCGACCCGATGCAGCCTACGAGGAAGGGAAATAGTGTCGCGTGTGATACGACACCGGATCTCACCTTGACGGGGAGCGGCACTAAAGCCACGTGGTGCAATACAAACGAAGACTTAGTCAGCGATCACAAAATCATAGAAGTGGTGGTAGAAGGAGGCCCGACAACCTCCCGAAAAAGGAGGGTGGAAGCTGTAAATTGGGACTCTTTCAGGGCACTCAGGGGAGACCCGGCTCCCATCTCTAATATTGCAGAGTGGAGCGATGGCGTAGTGCGCACTGTTAAAGAGGCCACCGAAGTGGTGGAAACGGAGGGGGACAACGAAGCGGTAGACAGGAGATTAGTTAATCTCTGGAGGAAAAAGAAAAGGCTGGAGGAGCGACTTCGACAGAGGAGATGGGATCGAAATATCAGGAAACAGATAGCGGCTTTAAATAAGGACATTGAAGAGCACGCCATCACGCTCACGAAGCAAAATTGGGGAAACGTATGCGATCAGATGGAGAGGAATATGAGTACCGCGGGGACGTGGCGACTTCTTCGCCACCTCTTAGATCCGGATAGCACAAAGTCAGCGTCAAAACAACAGCTGGAAAGAATGGCACATCAGTTTGATGGCACTAAGGAGGAACTCTTAGAAGAAGTTAGGAATAGGTACATCAATCCCGCCGGACCTGAACCCCTCCCGGACTACGGAGGGGGAGAGAATTCGGAATTAGACGCCCCCATCACACTGGCTGAGGTCAGGGCGGAGATTAATCGGCTACGGACTAAGTCAGCGGCAGGGCCGGACAGAGTGAGCAACAAAATGCTCCGTAATTTAGACGACAGCTCAATCGCCAACCTCGCAACGTACATGCAGGACCTCATTTCATTCTCATTCCCAACCTCATTTTCATTCCCAAGCCGGGCAAAAAACTGGGCTTCGAGAACCTCAGGCCTATATCGCTCACCTCCTGCGTGGGTAAGCTTATGGAGCACGTCGTTCTGACGCGGCTCAATAGGTACATGGAGGACAATGGTCTGTATCCGGACACCATGATCGGTTTTCGACCAAAGTTATCGGCATGCGACGTGATGCTGCAGCTCAAAGACCAAACTATAGACAAGCAAACGCGAGACACGAAAGTGATCGTGGGGTTAGATGTGGCAAAGGCATTCGACAACGTGAAGCACGTGTCCATCTTGGAGAATTTGAACTCGCTCAATGTCGGGAAGAGAGTGTACGATTACATCAAGGACTTTCTTACCAACAGGAAAGCCACTCTCAAGATAGGGGAAGAATCTATAAAGAGCATTGACCTGGGTAACGTGGGGACGCCGCAGGGCTCGGTCTTATCACCTACCCTCTTCAACATTGCCATGTTGAAACTCCCCGAACGGTTGGGGGAAATTGAGAATCTAAACTTTACCATATACGCGGATGACTTAACACTATGGATAAACAAGGGCAGTGATGGGCAAATTGAAAGCTCCCTGCAAAATGCAATTGACATTATCGAGGAATACCTGAAACCCAAAGGACTTAAATGTTCGGCCGAAAAGTCGGAAGTACTGTTCCTGATGCCCCCCGGAAAACAGCGGCTTCACCAAAGGCGCGAAGCGGGCATCCACCTGTACGTTAACGGCGCCGAGATCCCCGCGGTCGACAGTATCCGCGTCCTCGGGCTGAGGATTCAGGCAAACCGGAAAAATTATGAAACGCTTGCTAGGTTAGAAGCCAGTTCAAATCAAACGTGTCCTCTTATCAGGCGAATAGCGAACAGGCACGCTGGGATGAAGGAGGCGAATCTCCTGAGGCTAGCACAAGCCTTTGTAATCAGTAGGATAGTGTACGTGGCACCCTACCTCAAGCTCAGTTCTGTAGAACGGAACAAGCTCGAAATCATTATTAGGAAAAGTGTCAAGGTCGCGCTCGGACTCCCCCCGAACACGCCCACCGGCAAACTTATGCAGCTGGGTGTGTCGAACACTCTCGAGGAACTGATTGAGGCTGCCGTTACCGCGCAGCACCAAAGGCTACTTGGATCTAAAACAGGTAGGAAAATTTTAGAGAAATTAGGCTACGAGCCAAAACATGAGCAAGTGCGCTCAGGCGACATACCCAGACAGATCAGGGACAGGATAAAAATACCTCCGCTACCCAGAAACATGAACCCTGCCTTTCACGACGGCAGACGTAAAGACAGGGCAGAGGCATTACAAGCTAGATACACTTGTCGACAGGACGTCCTATATACGGACGCTGCGGAATATGCAAGCAAAGCGGCACACGCGGCCGTGGCGGTTAGAGAAGATGGAACACCGGTGGCGTGCTGCACAGTCAGTGGCGTCGAGACGGTTGAAGCTGAGGAAGTAGCCATAGCCTTGGCCCTCAGCCAAAGGGGGGTAAATGTGGTCATCAGCGACTCCAAAGACGCTGTGAGAAATTACGAATCAGGGAGGGTGACGGAGACTGCCATCCGTATATTAAACAGGGAAGGAGGACCCAGGCAGCTTGTTCTGCTCGTTTGGGCACCAGCTCACCAGGGACTTAGAGGGAACGAGGAGGCTCATTCGGTCGCCCGAGGTCTCACTTACCGGTCGACCCCCGGAAGCCCCCAAACCACCGAAACTATAATCAGAAGAGAGGATATGCGCGCATACCATGAAATCATAGCATACTACAGACTAAATCGCCAAATCTACCCGGGAGCGGACAGAACGCTCAGTAAGAAAGATGAGGTTATGTGGAGGAAATTGCAGACGGGGGTTTTTCGAAACCCCGTACTCTACAGCAAGTGGCATCCAGGAGTGTACAGGTCAAAGTGCAGGTTCTGTGATGAGGCAGCAAATCTGGTTCACATGGTGTGGACATGTCCGGCTAAACATGATAGCTCGAGAACTCTAGAATCCTGGGAGGCTTTGCTCCGCAGCCCAGACCACAACGTCCAGCGGGACATCATCGGTCAAGCCCTTGCTGCTGCTGCGTCTCAAGGCATTCCGGCCGACGGCTAGGGGCGAAGGGGGAGAAGCATTTCTCTTCTGACGTTCATTGACTGGTGCTTTTAATAAAGTTCTTCCTCCTCCTCCTCGTATCGTTCACTTGGTGCGGTGGCGTTGGAAGGGGCTTGGCGGTGGCATTGCGAAGGAAAAATGGTACATATGCCGGATGGTGCATGCTATTGCTCATTTTGTTTCGGACGAAATACCGACTGCAGATTCTGCTGATTGGTACTGTCTGCCATGGCTGACCGTCTTCACTATCTAATAAACCAAGGATACACGCGAAATTTGATTTAGAAACCAGCCCGATACCGCTTGACAGGGCGACAAGACGGGAGCTTACTCCGCTCGCCTGACTGCCTGGATCCAACGCCGCCTCCGTTCTTGTTCGTAGGGTTTAGATAGAAAGACGCAGAAGGATACATCCTCCCTCATCCCGACTTAGTTGTGGCACTTGTATACGCAACAGTATCGTCGGCGCCCTTTTGTTTTCCTTCGACTTTAAGGGCACGCAACGCAATTTTCGTCCGCGGGGGAGGCTGCATTGTGCACGTTCTGACCGCCAGGGCGGCGCTGCAGGCGCCGCGAATACTCCAGCGCTGGTTCCCCATGTAGTTCAAATTTCTGCATTGGGCGTTTCTGAAATGTTTATGTGTGTTATGATATATGTGCTTTCATTCACGTGTTTCGTCGAACTTGACGCGGTCCCTTGTGCATATTTCCAAATTTGACCAGCAGCCTCTGTATGTAAAGATGTTCGCGCAAACTCACGCGATGCCTCTTTTTATAGTCCCGTTGCACCTCGAAAGAGCTCCGCCATTGCAAAGCAATAAATAAAGAAAAGAGAGAAAAAACTCCCATAATTCCATTCAAGAATTCCGCCCGCACGGAGTAAAATTTCTACTCCCATCATACGGAGCATAATAAACTCCGAACCGGGGGGTCGCTATAGGACAAGCATTATACTCCCACCTCGGAGTTATTTCAGTTTACAGTGCTATAGGACCCCGGCGTTCTCTGTTTGGCTTTCTGGCATTGACTGCTACCAGCACAATAATGGCTGCCAGATTGTGCTCAGCATGTTGCTGCTTGCACATCTGCTCCTCTGTATTTATAGACCCTACTGCATACCCTGCCTTATGCGGACATTTAACGGCGCTTTCGCGGGCTCCAGCTGGGTGCTGTGGATACTCGCGCCACTATGAGCCCTTTCGAGATACTATTGGTCACTTCTGTCTCGGGCTAAATGCAGCGGTCAGAATCCGGGTGGTCTCGGTGACCTGGCCATGTCCATTGGCTCCTTTAATACGCCAAGCCCCGAGTTATGTTTCCTGGCGTGCCGCCGCTGCGGTTTTGGGTGCAGCACTCATGCAAGCACGGTGCGGACCTAGGTGCGCGCCGGGTGATTACAAACCTTGCCAACCGTTCTGTTCACGTAGTTTTGCTAATTCGTTCCTTTATTTCTTTCCGTCCTCCGTCTCTTCATACCATTCCTCTTGTCCGTTTTTCTTCATTTTAGCGTTCTCCATTACCAACAATTCTGTTCTTTGTTCTCCTCCTCACATTCCTCACTTTAGCAGCGGATTTACTTTGGCACAGGAGCAGGCATCTGCACGCCGCATTGACAATTGTTCCGTGTGTTACATATACTTTTGCTTCCTTCTACTCTGCCATACGTCTACATATCTCGGATGGAGGCTTAAGTGGGCCATTATAGCTCGCTCTTTGGGTTTTGGTGACGGTGGCTGCCCGACGCTTAGTGTTGACCGGGCAGTCATTGTCACCACTTCTAATCAGTGCTCTCAAGTCTATTTTCAGCTTTTCACGTACCGGTTTTGGAGCCAACCGGCCGATCCAGGGACATGGCCGGCTTTTTCACCATCCCTGTCATCTTACCTCTTTCCCTACAAGGGCACTCCGCATGCGGATCATCATTATTAACTTTTCACATGAGAAATCAATGAACGCTCTACGCGAGGACCCTGTGCCCTCGCTGACCTCGCCTTGGGATATTAGCTGTTACCGTACCCAACCTTTCTTTTTCCAATTGGCTTTTCTATAAAAAATTTGCGCTTCGGGCTATTGGCCCCATTTTATTTATTTTTGATTGGTTTAAGCCTGTTATTGCATCAGTAGGAACGGGCTTTTCCCTCCATTCATTTATTTTCTTTTATATGAGGGAGCAGACTTCGAAAAGGGGCGGTACACCCGCCACATGGTAATTGAATAGCGCCAGCGCAAGCTCGGCGCAACAAACAAGGCGGAAACCTCAGCCCTAGATATTTTTCTTGTTTGAAGGTGCGGTTGTAGACCGCACGGGTAAGTGCCTCGCGAGCGCTGCAGTGACCACAGGACACACGGAGGCGGCCGAAGAAGGCGCAATAGCCGTATAGCACTGGCCACGGTGCCTAGCGCTGCGATCGTGATCAGCGACTCGCAGGCGGCAATCCGTGGCTTCGCGCGCGGTCGCGTCTCGCGGGAAGCGGTCCGCATACTCCAAATTTGTGACGACGGCGGCTCGTCATCGCCCTCGCAACCCCAAAATTCTACAGTTTTCCTCCTCTGGACCCCGGCACACACCGATGTCGCGCTCGCGGGCAACGAGGCGGCCCACGCCACGGCTCGAGGACTCACACGCCGAGCCGCCGCTGATTATGTGGCCGCCTCCGCCCCCGAGAGCGGGGCATCGGATATGCCGGATCGGGACACTACAACAGAAACACAGCAACAGGAATCACAATGGGCGTGGGGCGATCGCCTGACCACGTTCAGAGATCTCACCCAACACTACAGACTCCAAAGACGCACATTCCCGCCACCACACGACAAGTTAAACAGGAATGAGGCCGTAACTTTACGCTTGCTCCAGACGCACAGCTACCCTAGCCCCGCGGTCCTACATCACTTCTACCCAGGTTTATATCCAACAGATGCCTGTAAAGCTTGCGGACAGCGAGCAACGCTGCGACATATGCTATGGGAATGTGCCGGCAACCACGGTAATGGGACCACAGCCGTTCGCGACGCGTCCGTAATCGCGGCCGTTACCACAGTACGGGAAGCCTCGAGCTCGCTTCTCCCCGACGCCGCCCCAGCTGCGGGTCCCGCCGGGGACCTTCTCCATCGGCGCCGCAGCCGCTGGGAGGCGGCTCTCAAAAGTTCAGAGTTGACAGACCAACTCTGGGCCGTCCGTGAAGCCAAAGATGCCGCCCGAGTCCAAGGACTTGGAGCCGCCACCTGAGGCCACCACAACGAAATTGCCGGCCATTCATTAATAAAGTTTCTTCTCTCTCTCTCTTGAAGGGGCTGAGGTAAACGCGAGAGCGGGTTCCAAAAAGGACTTTTGTACGGCGTTTTATAAGAGTGCGTGACCGGACTAAGGCGTCAAAAGCGCTGCCACGTCCAGTGCACCGGACGTGGGCGTTCCTGCGGCTATGACGACTGGCCCGGGGCCCGCTGGTCGCGGTCCCGCCGCGTCTGCGGGTGCGGCGGCCGCGCTCTCGGGCGCTGGCGGCCCGGCGGGCGCGCCCGCGGGCCGCATGGACTACGCGGCCGCGTTGCGGGCGGGCCTGGCGCATGCTGTCGACGCGGCCCGCGCCGGACCCGGTGGTGCTGTGGCGGCGGGCGCCGAGGTGGCGGGGCCCGTCGCGCAGCACAAGCACGTCGCGTTCCTGACACCCGTGGCGACGACCCAGACGCCGGCTCGCGACGTGCTCCGGCTCCTCAAGACCAACGTGGACCCGACGGCCAAGGACATTCGGGACGTCACCCTACGTCAAACGAGGTACGGGCTGACCGTGTTTACCGATAATGGGCAATCGCTCAAGAACCTCGAACAGGCCATAAGCGACAATGCAGTCACGCGCGCGGCCATCATCGTGCGTGTCGCGGAAAGGAGAAAACCTCACGTCAAGTTCTCGGGGGTCGACCCTGATGTCGGCCCCGACGAGTTTCTAAAGCTATTAAACGAACGGAACAAGGGGCTCGACTTAGATCTTGAGCAGTGCAAGGTCCGTGTCGCGTTTCGCGAAAGGGCGGGCACGCGCGCATACTTGGCTGAGGTGGACTCGGCGAGCTTTCGAAAGCTCATGTCGCGACCGCGCCTGTCGGTCGGCTGGAATTCGGTGCGCGCGCGCGAGGACTTGCACGTCCCGACGTGTACCTACTGCGCGACTTACGGCCACGGGCGCACGACGTGCCCGCACCAGACAGACCCGGCAAAGGCGCAGTGTATGAAATGCGGTGGCAATCATCTGGCAGTCACGTGCAAGATAAAGATGGGTGACGTTGCGGTGTGCTGCTCAGAATGCGGCAGGGCGGGCCGCAGTGATAAGAGCCACCCTACCGGTTTTCCGGAATTCTCGATTCTTGTAGAGAGGGTGGCCCGCCTCCGAGCGCGCACCCAGTATGGCGAGCCCCAGTGAGGAGAGCGCCGCGGGGTGGGGGGGAGCGAACGGCGCGGCGCGGCGGCGGGCTGGCGGGCGTCGCGGACACACACGTTCGAGCGTCAACATGTCACCACCGGAAACGGTCGTGGTGATGCAACTTAACCTGGACCACGCGAAGCGCGCGCTGGCGGCCGCGACGCGTCGGATGCAGGACCTTGACATCACCATCGCGGCAATCAACGACCCGCCCTGTACCGGCAAAACGAAGCCACAACTGCCGCCGGACTTCGCTTATTTTGCAGTGGAAGAGGAGCCGCTAAGCGCAGTCCTTGTTCGCCGCCCGCGCTTTGACGTTTTCCCGATGTACGTTTCCCGGGGGGTGGTCGCGGTACGATGCACTACAGCACAGCGCGAGTGGTTGCTCGTCGCGGCGTACGCGCCGCCGCACTGCTCCATCGAGCCGACCCTGGACGAACTCTCGGCGTGCTTGGACAACTATAACCTGCACGAGATCCTGGTCATGGGCGACCTCAACGCGAAGCACGCCATGTGGGGCCCGCGTGGCCACGACAACCGCGGTTCCCGCGTGATCGAGTTTGCGGCGGCACGGGAGTTGGTCGTCCTGAACGACGCGGCGTCCCCCCCCCCCCCCCACCTACTGCAACATTTACACGGACAGTTGGATTGATGTGACGTTGGCGACCCCCGCGCTCGTCCGTCGTGGCTACAAGTGGAGCGTGTCGTCTGACGTCACATTCTCGGAGCACCGCGCGATCGATCTCGTGCTGTACAGCGGATGCGAGCGCGAGCGACGCCTGACAAAGTGCGGCCGGCTGCATTTCGTCGCCGAATTGCGCGACCACCAGTGGTTTGAGCGGGCCGGCGGAGCGAACATCAGCTCGCCGCAGACGCTTGAAGCGATGCTCAGCCAAATGTATACGGTTATCGAGAACGTGCGCCGCAAACATCTCAGGCCGGTCCTCCCGCACAAGCGTGGCAAGAGTTGGTGGACGCCGGACCTGCAGATAGAGAAGAGCCGAACGAGAGCCCTGCGGCGTCGTTTCCAACGGTGTCGGGACGACGCACTGCGGCCACTCCACCGCCTACGATACAGCGAGGCCCTGGCTAAGTTCCGACGCAGGATTGAACACGCGAAGGCGTCGGACGCACGCGAGAGATGCGACGATTGCAGCCGCAAGTCGCTGTTCTCGGCGCCGTTCCGGGCGGCCTTTGGTAAGGGGAAAGGGCAGCTGCATTTGCCGCCGTTGATAACACCTGACGGCGGTCGGACGGAAAGCGTCCTGCAGTCGGCTGCCCTGCTCTTAAACTCCTTGATAGCCAAGGACGACGCTCGAACGGACCTGCCAGAGCATGCAGCGATACGCGAGCAAAGCGCGCGGCCCAGCGTGTCACGTCTGCGGGACCGCCCTTTTACCGCCGGGGAGCTCGCTGCCACGCTTGCCAAGCTTGTCAACGGCTCGGCCCCAGGTCCGGACGGTTTAACGACTGACGTGGTCGTCGCCCTCTGCTCGTTCCACCGGCGTTTTGTCCTTAACATCTTTAATGCCGCACTAACACTGGGCCACTTCCCCAAGCTGTGGCGGAAGGGCAGGGTCATCTTTATTGCGAAACCTGGCAAACCACTGGACACGCCGCAGGCTTACCGCCCCATTTTCGTGACGTCTATCCTTGGGAAGGTGCTGGAGCGCCTGCTGTTCAGGCGCCTTTACCACTTTCTCCTCACGGGGAATTACTTGCATCCCAATCAATTTGGATTCATACACGGGCGTAGTGCAGTTCAGGCGCTGACATCTCTCTGCCAATACATCGGCGAGTACAGAGCGCGGGGCATGCCAGTCACGCTAATCTCTCTGGATTTTCAGGGGGCGTTTGATAGCGTGTGGCACCCCCTCGTGTTACAGTACTTCAGGGAGCGCCAGTGCCCCAGCAACTTGGTGGACCTGCTGCGGACGTTCCTCGGCGATCGCTCGGTGGCATTTCACTGCCACTCGGGAGTCGTCGTGACGGACGCGACACTGGGCAGTCCCCAAGGGTCGCCACTGTCCCCCCTGCTTTGGAACGTTGTCGTGGACGGCCTGCTGCGCTTGGAAATGCCGGAGGGAGTCCGCATTCAGGCGTACGCGGACGACACCGTGGTCCTAGTCCCGGCGAAAAACCGCCTTGAAACCATGGCGAAAGCCGCGGCCGCCCTGACCTCAATCAAGGCATGGACAACCACCACCAAGGTCCGCCTCAACCATGACAAGACCGAGTGTGTCCTCTTTTCATTCGGCAGGGGGGGCATGGAAAAGAGCAAACCGACCATCAAGATTGACGATAGTAAGAAGGGTCTTAAATTCAAGAATTCTGTCAAGATTCTCGGCGTTTTGGTCGACCGACGATTATCGTTTTTCGACCACGCGGAATACCTGCAACGCAAGGCCGAGACGCTCGCGATGAAGTCTCTCACCTTCATCCGCATGCACGCGTCCCTCGATGCCAAGATCCGCCGGCACCTCTACCGCCAGGTCCTGTTGCCGGCCATCACGTATGCTTCGCCCGTGTGGTGGAGTGCGCAACCCGACTGTCGTCTCCGAGCGCGCGTTAACACGGTGCAGCGCACGCTGCTGCTGGCGCTTACTGGGGCGTACCGCACCGCGCGCACGGAGGCGCTGCAAGTCCTTTTAGACCAACCACCACAGGAGCTCGA
The DNA here is from genome assembly GCF_038994185.2 of Dermacentor albipictus. NCBI lineage: Eukaryota > Metazoa > Arthropoda > Arachnida > Ixodida > Ixodidae > Dermacentor > Dermacentor albipictus. The sequence goes on from NW_027225569.1 coordinate 9,130,990, forward strand.
ACTAGATCGATTAAACACCGAGTTCGACCTCTTCCAACGGCGACGACCCGTCACTTTTGGCCGTTCCAGTTACGCCCCGGCCGAAGTGTTGTGCCCGCGAACTGTTGGCGCGACCACCCTTCGGAGGCGCGAGGCTTCGGCTTCGAGCGCCTAGAAGCACACGAGGCGGCGGGCGCCGCCAGACGTCCGGGCACCCACCTTTACACGGACGGGTCGTTCACGTCCCGGTCGGCTGGAGCCGCAGTGGTAGTGCTGACGCCGCGTGAGCGGATTGTCGCCGTGCGGCGGTACCGGCTGAGCGTCGCGGCTAGCTCGTACTGTGCTGAAGTACTCGCCTTTCAAGAGGCGCTTGACTACATCCTTTCGCATGATCCGGCGCCACCGTTTTATGTCTACTCGGACAGCCTGTCTCTGCTCACGACACTCGAGCGCCCTACCACCAAGGACACCCGGATGCACGCCATCAAACAGAAGCTTCTGCGCCTGGAGAAACGCGCCCCGTTCGTTCTACATCACGTCCCCGCCCACAGGGGCGTGTATGGCAACGAACTGGCCGACATGGCGGCGAACGCGGCGGCATCACGAGGCATTTTGAGGCGCACGCAGTTCACGTTTCGCGTCGTGCGTTCCTCGTTCCACAGAGAGACGACGGCGCGATGGAACGCTCGTTGGTGGGCTGATCACAGGGATACGGCGTTATTTCAGTGGGTCCCTGTGACGTTCTGCATCCCGCGTTTCTTTCCGCCGTCGCGTCGATTGACTACCCTGTTTCCGTATTACTTCGCCCGCTTTGGACTGCAGAGCGCACCGACCTGTCCCTGCGGAAGGAAGTGCGAGAGCGTCGCACACTTCCTCACTGAGTGCATCTTGACGCGCGAAGTCACGGACGAGATAAAACAGTGTGCCATGCAACCACTAACGCCGCAGGTGTATCCTCTGCTGCTACGAAGCGCGCGAATACGGGCGCTATTAGAACGACTTGCACGAGCGCTCGTGCAAGTGTCTGGCCGGCCGGTTCCATCGGGCTCTTGATTTTCGCTGCAAAACAAGGTATTTCACATTCGGCATCTCTAAATTTTAGCAGGGGTTCTTTTTAAACGTGCAGGGACTCGATTCGGCGCAAAAACCGGGCGGGGTAGGGCTTTATTTTCGGTTTACGAGTGAATCCTTGATCGGCCGGCCACCGGGCACAATATGGCTAGGGCTCATACCCTTTGAGCCCCGGCCATGCCCCACACACGCAAGAGCAAGCCCGCGTCGCCGTCCCGCTCGCCCCCGCGGCCCTCGGCCGCCGGGGGTTCGCCCCGCTCGCGGGACTCCGAGTTTTCCGAGGACGGCGACGCGCTTGTTGCGCGTTTCAGTGCCCTCGTGGACCAGCTCCACGTCACCGCGGAGGAGAACCGGCCCCCGGCCGGCGATGGCGAGGAGGACGACGTCCAATCCTCCGTTTCGGAGGCCACGGCCGTGGCCGCGGCGCGACCGGCGGGCCCTGCGGGCGGTGCCTAGCGGCGGTGCCAGGACATCCAGGCCGAGCTGCTCGCCTTCTGCTCGGCGCCTGCGAACAAGGTGCCGGTGGACGCTCGCGTCTTCGTCATGCGCAAGGTGTCCGAGCTGGTCGCCCTGTGCTCCGGCCTGATGTCCGAGGCGGCCGCGGAGCGTGGCGCGGTTGCGGCCCTGCGGGGCCAGCTCGCTGAGGTGCGCCGGGAAATGGCCGCGGTGCAGCGAAGGGCGGGCGTCGCCGAGTGCAGGCTGGAGGGCCTTGTCGGGGCCGCGACTGACCCTGCGTGTGCCGGCCTTCCTGGCGCCGGGTTTGCGGCGGCGGTTGGCGCCGCGGCGTCGGAGGCCGGGCGCCTGTCGTCTGTTGGCGCCGCGGGCGCGTACGCTTCGGGCGCCGGGCCGATGGCGCCCGGTGCGGCGAGTTACGCCGCCGCCCTGCGGTCGGGCGGCTTCCTCGATGCCGGCGGGGCGCCGGTTGCGCCCGGAGGCGCGGCCCGGGGGCCCGCGCTACCCCTGCACGACCACGTCTGTTTCCTGACGCCGACGGCGCAGACGACCGCGCCGGCGAGGGATGTCGTCCGCCTCCTCAAGGCGAACATCGATCCTGCGGCCAAGGGTATCAAGGACGTGTCCCTCCGACACACACGGTACGGCGTTACGGTTTTTTTCGGACATAAAGCAGTCCATCGACAATTTACACAAGGCCATTCAGGAAAATGCAGTCACTAGAGCCGCGCTAATCGTCCGGGTTGCGGAAAAGCGTAATCCGCATGTGCGTTTTTCGGGCGTGGACCCTGACGTCGCGCCTCAGGATTTTATTGAGAGGCTCAACGACCGCAACCCGGGCCTTAACCTCGACCCCGCCAAATGTAGGGTGCGCGTGACCTTTAAAGAACGGTCGGGCACCAACGCCTATATTGCGGAGGTTGATCCGCCGGCTTTTCGCGCTCTTCTCAGTCGTCAACGCCTCTCCGTAGGCTGGACTATGGTGCGTGCCAACGAGGACCTTCACGTCACCACGTGCACCTTTTGTGCCACGTATGGTCACGGCCGCACCACGTGTCCAGTTCGCGCCGACGCTGCGAAAGCAGTCTGCATGCGGTGCGCGGGCAATCACCTGGGCGACACATGCCAGGTGCGCATGGGAGACGAGGCCGTGCGCTGCGCGGAGTGCGATCGGGCCGGTTTATCGTCTGCGCACCCTGCAGGATTCCCGCAGTGCCCCATCCTGATGGAGAGGGTGGCGCGGCTGCGCGCGCGCACTAACTATGGCGGACAGTAGCACGACAAGCGCTGCGGGAAGGGGGGGCGGAGCGCGCGTGGGGGAGAGGGGTGGCGCGGCGGCAGTGGGCGGGCGGCCCGGCGGGGCTAGCGCCCGTCGGGCCGCGGCGCACGCGGACACGGCGGTCAGCGTCGCGTTCATTCAATTAAACCTCGATCATGCCAGACTGGCCTCACACCACTTGGTCGATCGCATGTCGGAGACGGGCGCCTCTCTGGCGGCCGTATCCGACCCGTATAGGCCCGGGGGCAAGCTACCTCGTATGCCGCCGGAGTTCACCGTGTATGCCATCGACAGGGATCCGGCGGCGGTGGTGGTTACGCGACGACCGCCATACGACGTCTCCCCCCTTTTACTTTCCAAACTGGTCGTGGCCGTTTACTGTGAGGCACGCGATTTTCAATTCGTGTTTATCTCTGCATACGCGCCGCCACACCGACCGATGGACGACACCTTTCGCCGCATCGAAGAGGCTATGGCGAAGGCCCGCACGCCTAACATCGTCGTCGCGGGCGACTTCAACGCGAAGCACCCGGCGTGGGGCCCCTGTGCGGGGGATGAACGCGGCGCCCGCCTCATTGCGTTTGCCGGGGCGAACCGCCTCGTCGTCCTCAACGATCCCCAGTCGCCGCCAACGTACGAAACGCGCTACGCGGCCAGCTGGCTTGATGTCACGCTGGCGACGCCGGCCCTCGTCGCGGCTGGGTTCGATTGGACCGTTCGCGAGGACATCACGTTCTCAGAACACAAGAACGTTGCGGTTCGTATCGGCGCTTTTCGCGACGGCCGTCCTCGCCGTCTCACCCGCTATGCGCGGGAGGAATTGTTGACCGCCCTCTCAAGCGAGCCGTGGTTCGCGCGGGTTTCGGGGGCTACCCTGCATTCGCCTGGCGCCCTCGACGAGATCCTTGCCGGGTTCCAGCGCCTCTTTGACCGGTTTTGCCGGGCCAACCTCCGCCCTGTCAAGGGCCCGGGGAGGCCATGGTGGAACCCGGCGCTGGCGCGGGAGAGACGCGCCGTGAACGCGTTGCGGCGCAGATACCAGCGCTGCGCGGCGGACGATTTGCGGGCGGATTTTCGCACGGCGTACAGCAGGGCCCTCGCAGTTTTTCGCTGCCACGTTCGCGCGGCCAAGGCCTCGCACCTCCGCGGGTGGTATACTAGTTGTACGCGACGCTCCATCTTTTCCGCCGCGTATCGGGAAGCGTTCGACAGGGTGCGCCCGCGTCAGGGTGCAGGGTATACGCCTACAACCTGCAGGGTGTAGACACTTGCACGAGCGCTCGTGCAAGTGTCTGGCTGGCCGGCTGCGTCGGGCTCCGCGATTTCCCACGAAAAACCAGGTATTTCCTATTCGGTATGTCCAAATTGTAGCTGGGGTTGTTTTTAAGCGCGCGGGGATCGTATTCGACTCAAAAACCGCGGCAAAAAAGGGTTCAATTTGCGATTTTCCGCGACTGCCTTGTTCCCGGGTATTGAGCCCAATATGGCGTGGGCTCATGCCCGCTGAGCGCCGGCCATGCCCAGAACGCGCAAGGGCACGAACGCGTCGCCGTCTCGCTCCCCCCCGCGGCCCTCGGCCGCTGGGGAGTCGCCCCGCTCGCGGGGACCCGATTTATCGGAGGACGGCGACGCGGCGGTCGCTCGCTTTTCGGCTCTTGTTGATCGGATGCAGGCCGCTGAAGACGATCAACCCCCGGCCGCCGATGACGACAGGGACGAGGTGATGTCCGAGGCCTCGGCGAAAACCGCTGTCACGGCCGTGGAGGCAGCGGACCCTAACGCGACCCTGCTCCAGTCGATGAAGGACATGGAGGCCATCGAATGCGCGGTCCTCGAGTTCGCGTTCTTGCCGACCAACCGAGTCCCCACGGAGGCGCGCACCTTCTTCGCGACCAAGATCGTGGAGTCGTACGCCGTCTGCTCGCGCGTGACGTGCGAGGCGTCCAGGCAGTCTGCACTGGCCTCCTTACTGCGGAGGCAGCTCGCCGAGGCGCGGCGGGAGGCGGCCGAGTTGCGGGAGCGCCTGGCGGTCGCCGAGGCCCGGCTGGGCGGTCTCGTGGTCTCGGTGGACGGCCTGGAGCGTGGTGGCCGTGGTCCTGCCGTGCTCGCGGGCGGCGTTTCTGCGCCCTCGGCCGCTGGCGGCTCGGCGGGTTCGCCCGCCGGCCGCATGGATTACGCGGCTGCTCTGCGGACGGGCCTTGCGCCCTCTGCTGGCGCGGCCCGCGGCGGACCCGGTGCTGTTGCGGCGGCGGCCGCCGCGGCGGGGAGGCCCGGCGCCCTGCACAAACACGTCGCCTTCTTGACGCCTGTTTCGACGACCGCGACGCCGGCGAGGGACGTGCTTCGCCTCCTCAAGTCGAAAGTGGACCCGCGAGCCCAAAATATCCGGGACGTCACGCTGCATCACACTCGGTACGGACTGACCGTGTTTACGGATAATGATCAATCGTTAGCCAACCTCGAACAGGCTATAGCCGCCGACCCAGCCACGCGCGCGTCTATCTTCATGCGCGTCGCGCCGCCTCGCAACCCCTGGGTCAAGTTCACGGGTGTCGACCCCGACATCGGCCCGGATGACTTCCTGCGCACGCTGAACGAGTGTAATGAGGGTTTAGATCTCGACCTCGACAGGTGCAAGGTCCGCGTGACGTTCGGGGAACGGGCGGGCGCGCGGTCGTACGTGGCAGAACTCGACGCGGACGGGTTTAGGCGGGTCATGTCGCGGCCGCGGCTCACGGTGGGGTGGACGTCGGTGCGCGCGCGCGAAGACCTACACGTGCCCACCTGTACGTTTTGCGCGACGTATGGGCACGGGCGCACGACGTGTCCTCACAAGGCGGACCCGACTAAGGCGCGCTGCCTGAAGTGCGGCTCCAACCACCTCGCCGCCACGTGTAGAGTGAAGATGAGGGACGCCGAGGTGCACTGCACGGAGTGTGATAGGGCGGGCCTCGGCGACGCGTCCCACCCGACCGGCTTCCCGGCGTGTCCCGTGCTCGTTGAAAAGGTGGCGCGCCTCCGCGCGCGCACCAATTACGGCGACCCGCCGTACACTCTAAGCCAAAAAGGACTAAAACGGGTATGGCTGTTAGTCTCTTGGGGGACTAAATGACCTGCCACACATTTTGAACCAATTTTGGACTAACTGCGGGAGCAAATGCAGCGGCCTAACTGGGGGAGCAACTACGGCAGACTAAAAGTGAGGGCAACTTTTAGACCCTCCCAGTTAGTCCCTAGAGGATCAACGGTTAGTCTGTTAAAGTTAGTCTACAGGAGTAACTGCAGGAGCAACTTTTAGTCCCTCCCAGTTAGTCCCTAGAGGACCAACAGTTAGTCTGTTAAGGTTAGTCCACAGGGAGTAACTGCAGGAGCAACTTTTAGTCCCTCCCAGTTAGTCCCTAAAGGACCAACAGTTAGTCTGTTAAGGTTAGTCCACAGGGAGTAACTGCAGGAGCAACTTTTAGTCCTTCCCAGTTAGTCCCTAGAGGACCAATGGTTAGTCTGTTCAGGTTAGTCCACAGGGAGTAACTGCAGGAGCAACTTTTAAGCCAGGGAGGACCGTTGGTTGGGCTGGTTAAGTTAGCCCAGAGAGTCCTTGGTATACAGTAATGACATATAGATACAGAAGATTTAAAAAAAATTGACTGAAAATATGCAGCAGTTCAAACAAAATAAAACAACTCCAAAGTATACAGCAGATGAAACGTGTCATAGCCAGAGTAAAATCATGAAAATGAAATTAAGTCAGGAGCAGTCACAGTCAAATATAAGTTAGAAGCACTCTACAACCCCCGAATGCAGAGATCTAACTTGGCTCGAACTTGACTTCTGGCAGTCTCAAGACAGCTTCGCCGCGCGTCGTAAATCGTGCTTGATCTTGCGGACGACTTGGGAACGACTTGGCTGCGTCGAAGTCCGCTCAAGTTTGAAGTCTGCTCCCGGGCTAGCTTGAAACTGACTTCGTGTGTTATTCCAACATGGCAGCCTCCCGAACGGACGTCGCGCGGAAGTTAGCTGCTTTCGAGTTTGCTTGCTACGCCCTGGATACAGCATTTTCAGAGGCGCAGCCCTTGCCGAAAATTCCGCGGCTTGTATCCTACGTGACCGAGGGAATTCGATGGAGCTGTACGACGACGAACAATTCCTCGGTCGCTACAGATTCACGAAGAACGCCGTGCGACTTCTCGCTACGTTGCCTATCCGGGTAAGCGGGGACAATAGAGGACCGACTGTGTGCCCCCCATGCTGCAGTTGCTGATGCTTGTGATGTTTTACGGCGCTGGCACGTTTCAAACAGTCACCGGAGGTCGGGTCCGCATTCCTCAGTGAACAGTGTGCCGCGCACTTGGAAAGGTGACTCTGCTCATCGCGAAGCACCCGCGCCCGACGCTGGTGCGCTTCCCGCAGTCGCGGAAAGATTGATTGCGAGCGTATTTTCTCATCTCCGATGACTACACATAATAAAAAGTAGCCCAAATAAGTCAGTCATGCAGAACATGTGCGCTTACCAGTTTTGTGGCGCTTTCCCTTTTCTTCCGCAGCTTCCTCTTTCCGCTTTTGCTTCAGGTTGATCCAGCATTTTTTCAGTTGCAGGTGATCGCGCCGCGTAATCCCGTGGTTGGCATCCAAATGTTTTGCTATTTCTTTCCATGTCTGATTCTTCTTGGTCAACGACGCGACGTAAGTTTTCTTGCATTCCACAATATGCTTGTAGCCGTTCAGGAGTGTCGTCGGCAGGCTCCTTTCGTCTTCTTTAAAACGGGCTGCCGTCTTGCGTTGCGGTGCATTCTCTTAGGAGGAGACCGTACGTGAGTGCGACATTTCAGCGTCAAAGCCTGTTGACAGAACAGCAATTTCGTACCAAATGCGGCACGCGGCCGTCGCGCGAGCCCCACAACTTGTTTTCCTAACAGACGACACTTTCCTAGCAGACGACACGCACTGCCAATTTGCGATGTCTACGACCGTGCCGCACTCTCCCTCTCGTTGTTCTCGACAAACCCTCCATGCGAAGCAGACAAATCGTTTGCACGTGTCATTTTATTTATTTATTTTGTTTTTTATCGGGTGTTGTCACCCATATGGGTCCGGGCAGGGGACTCAACGGCGCTCGGTACTCTTTGTTCGCAGCACATGTTGCAGTTTTTTTCTTGTTTGTGACTCCGGCCTAGTGCGTTCGAATAGGTTGGCTTTTTCTTCAAAGGGTCACGTAGCCCTAGCAGAACACGGGCCGTCGCCTTCCTCCTGGAAAGCCTATAGGCGAAAAGGGACGCGCGAGCTCCCTCAGAAACCGACCGTATGCCTCGTCTCGGCCTCTTGTATCCGGTTGCCGGCCCAGACGGCGCATGAACGCCTTGCGGCAATCGAGACCAAAGGCCGTTTAAAGACCACCATACGAACCAACCATTTCGTTCGCTTCTCTACGGCAACAAACATGCAACAAGACCTCTGAGTTAAAGATAAACTAAAACCAAAATAAATGTGACGATAAAATTGATTTGCACTCAAATACACTGTCGCCTAAAAGTGTAGCGGCGACTTGAAAAGATGGTGAAACCTGCAACTCAAAAAGCGCGCCAAAACGCCGAAACTTGAAGACCACTTAAATCCGCCGGGAACGCGCGCGTTCCGCAAGCAACACTGCCCATCGCAGCGGCGGACGTAGCCAGATAGAATAAGTTTACGCAAACTATACTTCAGCACTTATGCCCTGGTGGAAATTTGGAAAGATACATACTTTTTTGCTGTACAACGTGCCTTACGCTAATAAATTTATTGTTAACCTCGAACACAGACGAGCAACCTGCTTTTGTATTGAAGCACAGTCTTGACTTGACGAAGCAAGTCAGCTTGAGCGTCTATGAAACGCGAAAGCCGACTTGGGCGTTTTGAAGTCCGCCTCTTGCTTCGGGCCGACTTCGTCAAGTCAAGTCCAAGCCCGATCCAAGTTAGATGTCTGCATTCGGGGATTAGTGTCTCTTTAATATCCTGGTGAGATGCGCAAACTTAGGGCACCTTGAGTGAATTTAATTTACTTCGTTGAGTGTCACTTCAGCAGCAGGGTGCTAGGTGGCAAACCAAAGTGCCATTCAGGTATACTGAAAATGATCCTACAGTGAAATCCTAATATAATAAACTTCAGGGGACTACAATAAATTGTTCGTTAAAATGAAAGGTCATTATAGCAAAAGCCCCCGAATTAACAATTCCGTGCATTAAGCCATCAGTGTGTTAAGTTTTGACTGTGTGGGCCATCCACAAAAACTTTGGAGTTGGTCCTCTGCCTATTCTGTTGCTATTTTCCATTGACTCGGCCACCATGTACCACCAAAGCACCGGGGCGCACATGAAAGAGACGCTGTCGACAAAAACACAGACAAGCTCCCAGACGCCTTCAAAGCACAATGTTATTTTTTCTTCTTTTCTTTTTTGTCACTTTCATTGCCGCATGCGGTCACAAAACCTATTATGTCGTCACCTCCAGAAAGAACAAAATAAAAATTTGTGGTCTCCTCGCTACGCTCACGGCGCGCACGCTGCGATTCCGCGCGCGCCGGACGACCACCGCGGGTTCGAGCACTCCGAGGCGCCATGCGTGCAGGGCACCGCGTCCGCGCCTGCTCCGGCCCGCTCCTTGTGCCGACGCGCAGCTGCGCGCGTACGCGCCCCGCCGGCCCCAGCTTAGGGGGAAGGCGAGACCGCGCGCGCAGCAAGGGAGACCCTAGGCAAAGCTCTCGAGAAGCCAGAAAGTACATTTATTAAACTGGGAGTCAATACAAACATCAATTTTAACGTCCCGTCCGAATCTGAAGCTAGTTACACAAAACATGGCCGAATGGTCGCCGGTGGCCACTAACGGCGCACCGCGGCAGAGAGAGAACAAAGAAACGAGGAACAAAGAAAAAAGAACCCCAGCAGTAAGAAGTTGCCTATCCTTCGGTCAGCGCCTGCCATCGCGCGCCCCACAGCAGAGAAAAGGGAAATAGAAAGAAACGACAGACGAACAGACGGGGCCACGATCGGCAGACGCTGCCTCAAGACATCGAGACGACGGAAGAGTGCGCGCGTGCCCGCCGAGGCCAGGACCTCGACGAGCCGAAGTAACCATCGGCCGGCGGCGGACAAAGGGGGCCACCGCCGGCAGAGAGGAACACGTACGCACCTTCAGACGCCCCGATGTGGTCTCCCCGGGACCCGACTTGCGCGCGCTTACCCGGAGTGCACGCAAGCAGGGCCTGAATCCCGCCAAAATGTTAGCCAATGGCGAAAGCCTAGTGACCTTCGTGTGGGCGGGATGACAGCAGAGCGACACTGTTTTATGACCCCTGCCACCCCTTCCAGGCAGGGAGGAGAGGGAGTCAGAGGACTAAATTGTGCCGTTGATCCCCACCGTCGACCGTTACCTTGCAAGGACGAACACTTAGTCCCTCAAATTTGCGCACGACACTTCGCCTCTTCACACGGCACGCACGGTGGATTAACCGTTGATCTAAAGGTCTAACGGCTGCCGTTAGTCCCCTTTTCCCTGTTTTCGGCTTAGAGTGTATATGGCTCACTAGAGGCGAACAGAAATAAAGTTTACTGGGGCGGTACACCTGCCACATAATAATTCGATAGCGCCAGGGCATGCTCGGCGCAACAAACAAGGCGGAAACTTCAGTCCTGGATATTTTTCTTGTTTGAAGGGGCAGAGGTAAACGCGAGGACGGGTTCCAAAAAGGATATTTGTATGGCGTTTTAACGCGATAGCGTTAAGGAGCTCGGGTCGCAGAAAAGCCGGTGTCGTCGGCGTCGGCGTTTGCGGCGTTGACCGTGAGCGATAAATCACGGCAGGCGCTTCATAAATAAAAAGCAACTTCCAAGATTGGCCCGGTGGGAATCGAACCAGGGTCTCCGGAGTGTGAGACGGAGACGCTACCACTCAGCCACGAGTTCGATGCTTCCAAGCGGTGCAAACGCGCCTCTAGTGAATGCGGTGTTGCCTTCGAAACGAGCCGTGGAAAGTTATACTGCGGTGTATATCGGTAATTATGAACATGTAACGTACAGAAGTCACAATTACACGAGTTGCGAAGTGCGTTTCCACTGCTTCTGCGCTTTTTATTAGAGTGCGTGATGGGACTGCTGTGTGAAAAGTGCTGCCGCGTCCAGTTCGCCGTGTATGGCTAACTAGAGACCAACAGAAGTAAAGTTTACTCAGGCGGTACTACCGCCACATCATAATTGAATAGCGCCAGTGCAAGCTGAGGCCAACAAACGCAGCGGAAACTTCAGTGCTGGATATTTTTCATGTTTGAAGTGGCAGAGATAAAGGCGAAGGCGGGTTCCAAAAACGATTTTCGTATGGCGTTTTATTAGAGTTCGTGACCGGACTAAGGTCTCAAAAGCGCTGCCGCGTCCAGTTCACCGTTATAGCTCACGAGAGGCCGACAGAAATAAATTTTACTGGGAAGGAATGGTCGCAAACGGCACAATTAAACTTGAACCATGATAAGTCCATTTGCGTCCTTTTTTCTTTCGGCAAGGGCGAAATGGAGAACAGCTTGCCTCCCATAAGGATAGACCGAGAGAACAAAGGCTTGAAGTTCCATAATGCCGTAATGTTACTGGGCGTGATGATCGACCGCCGATTATCCTTTTTCGACCTCGCAGACCATCTTCAACGCAAGGCCGAGACGTTGGTGTTAAAAGCCACGTCATACCTCCAAATGCACGCAGCGCTCACTCCCAAAAACAAGCGCCAATTATATCGGCAAGTTTTACTGCCCGCCGTGACGTATGCGTCGCCCGTGTGGTGGACGGAGGGGCCCGACTGTCGCCTTAAGGCCCGGGTAAATACCCTGCAGCGCACGTTGCTCCTTGCGCTGACCGGGGCGTACCGCACGACACGCACAGAGGCACTTCAGGTCTTGCTCCACCAGCCACCGATTGATTTAGAGCTGGACAGGTTAAATGCCGAGTTTTCCCTATTTCTAATTCGCCGTGAAAGTCGCCGTCCTCTTCGTACACGCATGTACGGGTACGGTTCAACAATCTAATATTTGCTATTGTGGACCTACGCCACTTACCCCCGGCATACGAGCGAGGCGAAGCCCCTCCATATCTGGTCGAAAGGCCCAGCATGCAGTAGGGGCAAGGGCGTGACGTTCAACTAATGTGTTTGTGTCATGTAACAGAAAAGGAAATGGAAAAGAAATAAAAAAACAGTGTTCGCCGTGGTAATCGAACCACTGACTTTCGATTGCCCTCTTAATGCTGCTGGTAGTCCTCTTTCCCTCTCGCCCGGCGCTGCGACGACGATGTAACTTGTCAATAAGACAGACATCGACCTGGCGGACAGCTACCACCTTACTACGGCCTAAGGTCGCATCCGTCGCTACGACGCCCGAGGGACTCTTGAACTCCACCGTGCGGTCGCTAAGAAATATCCGCAGTAGATCCACGAGGTTGCTGGGGCACTGGCGCTGTAGGAAGTAATTCAAGACGAGGGGGTGTCACACGCTGTCAAATGCCCCCTGGAAATCCAGGGAGATCATCGTGACAGGCGTGCCCCTCGCTCTGTAGTTGCCGATGAATTGGCACAGAGATTGTAGCGCCATGACTGCACTTCGACCGTGCGTAATACGGAACTGGTTCGGGTGAGCGTAATTTCCCGCGAGGAGAAAGTAGTGCAGTCGCCCGTACATCAAGCGCTCCAGTACTTTCCCAAGAATGGAAGACATGCAGATGGAGCGGTATGCTTGCGGCGTGTCGGGTGGCTTGCCGGGTTTTGCTATAAATATGCCCCTGCCTTTCCGCCACATCTTGGGGAAGTAGCCCAGGGTAAGCGCCGTGTTAAAAATGTTTAACATGAATCGCTGCTGGGACGTGCAGAACGCGACCACTATGTCTGTCGTCAAGCCGTCAGGACCCGGCGCCCAGCTGTTCACTAGTTTGCCGAGCGTCGCTTCGATCTCGCCGGCGGTGAATTAATGGTCTCGCTCTTGCGATATGTAGGGCCGAGCGCTCTGCTCGCGGATTGCTCTGTGTGTTGGCAGGTCCGTGTCGGCGTCGTCTTTGGCAATCAAGGTGTTTAAAAGCAGCTCGGCCGACTGCAGAACGGTTTCCGTACGACCGCCATCTGGTCTTTGCAACGGCGGCAAAAGCAGTCGTCCTTTGCCTAGCGGCTTCAGTACAATAAACGCACAACGCGCGGACGTCGATGTAAACGATCCGTCTGTGAAGACGTGCGTCCTCGACTCCGACAACCCCCTGTTTCCTTCGGGCACGTCGACTCTCCTCAACGGAAAACCGCGTGCCTCCGAAGGGTGAGCCTTCCATGCGTCGTATGGATAGCGCGTCTCTCTCGTCGGGTGTGAATGTGTGTGCTTAGCACGTCACCACTCTTCGCATCTGGAACAGCGCGAACTCTGCATTGAACCTGTCCAGCTCCAGCCCGATGGGTGGCTGGTTGGCAAGCATTTGATGATGATGATATGTGGTGTTTTGTGGCGCAAGGGCCAGGCTTGGCCAAAGAGCGCCATGACAAGTGGTGATGTTGACGATGTATTGCGGAAGATGTGACTTGGCTGTAAAGTGGCCTAAAAATAGTCGCTGTAGAGTGCGTAAAATCTACTTGCTATAAAATTATGGCGATGACAGATAACGAATACTATGAACATTGAAATCCATCGTAAAAGAATGATGCAGAATAAAAAATATATGAGATTGTAAAATGCCTGGAGCGCTGTTGCCTCGCCAGAGCCCTTGAAACACTAGGGCCTAGAGGCACGTGCTACACGAAAGAACTATCACAGCGCCATCCTCTGAAGAGAGGAGACGCTACGAACATGTGGGGCTAACAACATGCAACACAACATCTTTCAGATAACTTAGGACTGCGTTAGTGTCGAAGAGCGGTTCTGGGCCGAGTAACATTACAGGATGAAGGGGAATATGCTGCCGGTATGCTAACGGAAAATGTTTCTGTCAGATTCGGCTTCCCGACACTCCAGGAGGACATGGAGGACGGTCAGCCTCTCTCCGCATCTCCCACAGGTTGGGGGATCATTTCCAGTGAGTAAAAAATTGTGGGTGCCAAATGTGTGTCCTATTCTTAGACGACAGAATAGGACATCTGTTCGGCGTGATTTTGTAGCAGAGGGCCAGAGCCCTAACTGTGGCTTAATTAGGTGGAGCTTATTATCTGTTTCCGCGTCCCACATGCGTTGCCAGTGGCCGCGCATCCTCCTTCGCAAGAAAGGCCTGAGATCTGTGACAGGCACCTCAGCGGTAAGGTTAACTGCTTGCGATGCGATAGACGTGGCCATCTCGTCCGCCAGAACGTTGCCCTCGATGCTCCTATGGCCAGGCACCCAGCATATAATTATATGCTGCTTAGATACGTACGCTTTACACAAGGCGGTGTAGAGTTCATTAAATACGGGATTTTTATGTTTGCTGAGTGACATTAAGGCCTTCACGACGCTGAGAGAGTCTGTATAGATCGCTGCTTTCGGAAGTTTCGATTTTCTTATGTGCTTTACAGCAGAGAGTAGTGCGTAGGCCTCGGCCGTAAAGATACTTGTTTCCGGATGCAGTACATCGGATTCCGAAAACGATGGGCCGACGGCTGCATATATAGGATACCCCGGCATTTGACTTCGAAGCATCTGTGTAGAACTCTGCGCAGGAGTGCTTGTGCTGGAGCTGTAGGAAATGCATTCGGATTTCGGCCTCTGGAGCGTGCTTTGTAACTTTTATAAAGGATATGTCACATTGTATCACCTGCCACTCCCAAGGAGGTAAGAGCTTGGTTAGGTGCATTAGGCGATGCTCGAGGAGCGGGACATGCATTTCATCGCTAAGCTGCTTCACACGCAGCGAGAAAGGCTGTCTTATGGAGGGACGATTGCTGAAAAGTGTAGCGCACGTCATATCGGTAACGTAGTGAAAACATGGATGTTCAGGATTGCAGCGTACTTTAAGGAAATATGTAAAGCTAATGTGTGATCTCTGTAGGTGAAGAGACAATTCATTCGATTCGGCATATACACTTTCTATCGGGCTTGTTCTGAAAGCGCCAGTTGCTAAGCGGATGCCCAGATGGTGGACAGGATCCAGCATCCTTAGCGCGCTCGGGGCGGTAGAGTTGTACACTACGGCACCATAATCCAATCGTGACCGAATTAGGCTCTTGTAGATATTCATTAGACACTTTCTGTCATTACCCCACGTAGTCTTAGATAGAAGTTTCATTAGGTTCATTGTTTTTAGACATTTTTCTATCAGATATTTAATGTGTGGTATGAAAGTAAGTCTATCGTCAAGTATAATACCTAGGAATTTGTGGTCCTTGTTTACAGGTATTTGGTGTCCACACAGTTCTAAGCAAGGATCCGGGATCAGGCCTCTCTTTCGTGTAAAAAGAACAACAGAACTTTTGTTAGGATTGATTTTAAATCCATTTTTCTCTGCCCATTTTGATACTTTGTTCAAGCCATGCTGTACCTGTCTCTCGCACACTGCGAGGTTACAGGACTTAAAACCTATTTGAATGTCGTCCACATAGACAGAATAGAAAATAGTTGGCGGTAATGAAGCACGAAGCGTGTTCATCTTCACGATAAAGAGCGTGCAGCTAAGCACGCCTCCCTGGGGTACACCAGTTTCTTGTATGAAAGGACGTGACAGTACATTGCCGACTTTTACCCGGAATGTACGATTGGACAAGTAGTTTTCTATTATGTTTAGCATATTGCCATGAATGCCCATTTCTGACAAGTCTCTTAAGATGCCGTAGCGCCACGTTGTGTCATAGGCCTTCTCCATGTCGAGGAATATGGATAAGAAAAACTGCTTGTGTACAAATGCGTCCCGGATATTTGCTTCTACACGTACAAGATGGTCAGTTGTGGAGCGCCCTTCTCGGAAGCCGCACTGATAAGGATCAAGCATTTTGCTCTGTTCAAGGAAAAAGATGAGTCGCCGATTTATCATTTTTTTCAAACACCTTACAAATGCAACTTGTGAGGGCTATTGGGCGGTAACTTGCTACTGAGGAAGGGTCTTTTCCTTGTTTCAAAACAGGGACCACAATGGCTTCCTTCCACGCAATTGGAAGGTACCCTGCATCCCAGATGTGTTGAAAAGTGTGAGTAGTGTGTGAGTAGTCGGCAGGTGAGCCCGTTTTCCGGCCACTTTTCGAAGATTTTCCGCGTCGCCACGTCGGCACGACAGCCAGGCTGGTAGACAAGGCACGGTAGGCCTAAGCGTCAGCGGAGCCCCGATCCGCTGCGTCGGCTTCCGAGATGGAAGTCGTGCAAGTCGACGGGGAGGAAATATCGCCGACGGAGCTCGGAGAACAGCAGGGATGGTGCGAGATCAAGCGTAACACCAAGAAGGCGGCGGGAGACGCCGACCCTGCGACGCACCAGCAAGCCGCGACAGCGTCTTCCAAGAAGGCGGCGTCTATAAAGCAAGCGACGCACTACGTGCGGAAGATCACCATGGCGAGCCGAATGCCCAACCTACCCACGGACGACTACAAGATCATCGTGCGGCCCCGGGACGGCATCAACGTGTCGAAGTACCAGAAGGACCGCGTCCATTGCTGCATACGCAACGCAGCAGGCGTGGGACGCGAGGCAGCTGAGGAGGACAGCGTTTGTCTCAATGAGCGCCAAAACGTGATAGTGGTGAGCACTCCGTCAGAAGATCGCGCTAGACGATACGGCAGCATTTGCAAGCTGCGCATTGGCGACCGCGAGTTCGAAGCAAGCGCCTACAGAGCGGCTCCGGAGAACACATCCAAAGGTGTTATCAGGGGCATATCGCTAGACCAAAAGCCGGCGGACGTCGTGAGAAGTCTCGTGAACCAGCGAAACCCGAACGTCCTGCATGCCAAGCGCATGGGGAACACGAGCAACGTGGTCATCCTCTTTGACGGCTACTACGTGCCCCGTTACGTGAACTACGGCGGGATGTTGATGAGGTGCTCTCTCTACAAGAAACAAATCGACATGTGTTACGAGTGCGGTCGTCTGGGACACAGGACCGACGTGTGCCCCAACCCGAACGACAAAAAGTGCCGCGGGTGCGGATGCAGCAACCCACCCGACGACCATCGGTGCGAGCCGGTGTGCCAACTGTGTGGGAAGGGTCACCTTACCGGGGACCGCAAGTGCAAAGCCAGGTACAAGACGCCGTACCTAGTCAAGCGACGACAATGGGAACGCAGAATGCGCGAGGAGGCTGAGGCCGCTTACGCCAGCAGCAGCACCTACGACTGCAGAGAGGAGAGCTACCGACAACGCCCCACACAGAGACGAGCTAGCGCCGACAGCCGCTCGGCCTCGAGGGAGAGCCGTGCACGTAGCCGCACTCGCTCCCGCACTCGTTCTCGAGCCCGCTCTCGCACCAGCTCCCGCCCCCGCTCGGTGAGGCCTCGCAGCAGGTCGACGGCCCGTGCCAGCCATGCAGCTGCAGCGGAAGATGGACGAGGATCCAACCCCCCACAGGTGAGCTGGGCGGCGGTCGCCTCCGGAGGCGCACCTCGTGCGCCGCTATCGCGAACCGAGACTGCCATTAATAGAAACCCCGGAGCAACTAGAAGCAGCAGTAGCGCTCAGAGTAGCAACTACGGAACAGAAAGCGTGTTACAGAAGCGACTGGATCAGTTAGAATCCGTCATCAAAACACTACAGCAGGAAAATGCTAGGCTAAAGAACGAAATTACCACGTTAAAAGGGGCCCCAGCAACCCCCTCTCCTCCTCCTCTGACCAAACCAGTCGCCGCAGACGCAGCTGCTCGAACGGTCGAGAGCGCGGAGGAAGTCATGGAGGCGCAGGACGCACAACCCGCTCCTACTAAACGCAAGGCGCTAGACCCGCAACAGACCGAGACCACATTGCAAACGCGCGAGCAGAAACTCCGCGAGCGAGTCGACAGACTCGAAGACAAAGTAGACGCGATGATGACGCAACAAGCGCATCAAACAACGCAACTGAACCGCGCAATCGCTCAGCAAACCGCGCAAACCGAACAGCTGAGCAGTGCAATAGCACAACTCACTCAAATGGTTGCGGCGCTCCAATCGCGCATAGACAATATTGAAATGCGGCTCCCGGGCGCAGCGGGTCGCCCGGTACGGACGACTGGGAAACCGTACCTTAGGCCGATACCGGACGAAGAGGTGCAGGATCAGCCGGACGGCAAATAATAATGCGGACAGTCACGATGGCTCAACACACCACACAAACACAACGCCCACGACCGCGTAACACACAGAACACGTTCACAATCTGGCAGTGGAACTGCAGGGGGTACAGGAGGAAACGGGGGCATCTTCAACAATTCCTACGCAACCGGGAACGGCCTGACGTAATCCTATTACAAGAAACCAATGACGCGGTCAAGCTGGCCGGTTACAAAGCGATCGATGAGGCCGTGACCGCGGGAGCACCGCCGGCCGCTGCAACGCTAGTGAGACGCAACCTCACCGTGGCGCAACGCGAACTCAAGAACGTTAGAATACCGCACGTGCTGATTGAGCTTATTCCGACGAAAGGGCGCGGTCTGTTTGTATTGAACGTGTACAGTAGACCTAAAGGCAAACACCGCTTTAGCACGTTACTGCGAAAGGCGTGCGAGGCAGCCGGCGACAGGCCCTTAATCATCGCGGGTGATTTCAACGCGCCTCACGCGGCGTGGGGGTACAAATACGAAACGCCGAAGGGTAAGCGCCTGTGGGAAGACGCGCAGAATGAGGGGCTGGAGCTCGTTACGGACCCTTCCGCGCCCACACGCAAGGGCAACAGCGTATGTGCGGACACTTCGCCCGACCTTACGTTTACGAAGAACGTCGCTGGCGCGCGGTGGCATAACACCCAGGAGGACTTGGGTAGCGATCATTCGGTGATCGAGATCCAGGTCGATGTGGGACCGCACTACCATCACCACGGTCATCGGGACGGCACCAAGGGCAACCACTATCGGCTGGTAGAATGGGACGCGTTTCGCAAAGCCCGGAAGGAGCATAATCGCGGCAGCGATGCTATCGACGACATCGAGAGCTGGACCGCGACGCTCAGGAGGGATGTCGAAGCGGCAACGCGGGAAGTACCGCAGGAAGCACACCTAGAGGTGATAGATAGTAAACTCCTACACATGTGGGAAGCCAAGCGCAGCTTACAGGACAGGTGGAAGCGTCAGCGACACAATCGAACGCTACGCAGACGCATAGCACGGCTAAACAGAGACATAGAAGTCCACGCATTGCAGGTATGCAAAACGCAATGGGAGGAGACGTGCAACGGTATGGAAAATCAGCTAGGAATGGCCAAGACATGGCACCTCCTCCGGCACCTCTTGGATCCTGAGGAGACCAAATCAGCGCACGCTCATAAGATTAACAAGCTAGTACACGACTACGAAGGCACGTCCGCGGACTTTCTAGAAGCCGTGCGAACCCGTTACGTCAAGGCAACTAGCCCCGTCTCGCATCCGGCGTACGCGGGGAAGAGTAACGTGCAGCTAGATAAAGACTTTAGCGTAGCAGAGGTGAGGGCGGTACTGCACAAGCTCAACAGAAAATCGGCGTCGGGCCCGGACGGCGTAACCAATAAAACGCTCCGCAACTTGGACGACGAGTCGATAGAACGGCTGACGGATTACATTAACGTGTGCTGGAATGCCGGCGCGATACCGAGCTCGTGGAAAACGGCGCGCATAATTATGATCCCCAAACCGGGCAAACGGGTACAAATCGACAATCTTCGACCAATATCCCTGACGTCCTGCGTCGGCAAGGTCATGGAACACGCGGTTCTCACTCGCCTTACCAACTACCTCGAGGACCGAGACATGCTGCCGCACACGATGCTGGGGTTCCGTCGTGGCCTTTCTACGCAGGACGTCATGATTCAACTCAAACACCACATCGTAGACAATCCCACGCGATCCACAAAAGCAATACTCGGTCTTGACCTCAAAAAGGCGTTCGACAACGTAAAACACGCTGCGATACTTGAAAGCATACGAGCATTGGGACTGGGCGAGAGAACGTACGACTACGTACGGGACTTCCTTACGGGTCGCCATGCCCGCATAGTGATCGGCGGACTGGAATCGCAAGACATAGACATAGGTTGCACGGGCACACCGCAGGGCTCTGTCATCTCGCCCATGCTCTTTAACGTCGAGCTTCTCGGATTACCCCAGAAACTGGCAGAGATAGAAGGCCTCCACCACAGCTTGTACGCCGATGACATTACGCTCTGGGTTGCTGAGGGAAATGACGGCCACGTAGAGCAAACCTTACAGGCGGCCGTCGACGCGGTACAGGAATATCTACGTGACACGGGCCTCGAATGCTCCGCGGCCAAATCGGAGCTCCTGCTTTACAGACCCACGCGCAGGGGTCGCAAACCCAGGAGCTCCGATTCCGCAGCCGAGCACGCCGACAGAGAAATTAGAGTAGTCACATCTGACGGCACCATCATCCCGCATGTTCACAAAATTAGGGTACTGGGCTTGCACCTGTCGGCCAACGGCCACAACGGCGAAACCGTACGCAGACTAGAGCGTGCGGTCAATGAAACTATCCGGTTACTGATACGCATCACGAACAGACATAGCGGAATGAAAGAAAGCAATACGATCCGCCTGGTACAAGCGTTCGTAACCAGTCACATAAAGTACGTCGCCTCCTACCTCAAGTGGCAGGTGGCCGAACGAACTAAACTAGACCGCCTCATCCGCAAGGCGTACAAACGTGCCATAGGATTGCCGATCAATACCAGCACGGATAAATTTCTCGAACTGGGTTTACACAATACCCTAGACGAGATAATAGAAGCGCACAACATCGCGCAGTACGAGCGTTTGTCAAAAAGCAGAACCGGACGACACATTCTCGAGACGCTGGGCATCAGCTACTACACACAGCAGGGCGAAAAGGTTGCGATACCCATACCGATTCGCGAGCGCATCGCCGTTTCGCCGTTGCCCAAGAACATGCACCCGACGCATCACGCCGGCCGGCGCAACAGGCGCGCGCGAGATTTACAAAAGAAATACGGCAGCAACAAAGAAACTGTCTACGTAGATGCGGCCCGTTACGAGCGGCAGCGTGGTTTCGCGGTTGCAGTCACGGACCATAGCGGAACTTGCGTCGCGAGCGCGACGATACGCACGGAAGAGACGGAGGCGGCCGAGGAAGCAGCGATAGCCCTCGCGGTGGCCACCACGGATGCCGAGGTGATAATCAGCGACTCGCAGGCAGCGATACGCAACTATGCTAGCGGCCGGATCTCCCGGGAAGCGGCCCACATTCTCCAAATTCAACAGGGCAATATTTGCCGCAAAAACGACCGTTTCCTCGTATGGACCCCCGCCCACACGGACCCTCCGCTCTCGGGAAACGAGACGGCCCACGCCACGGCTCGAGGACTTACATGCCGAGCCGCGGCGCCCGCCGGCAATCCCGACGTCTCGCCCACCGCGAGAGCGATGCAGGAGTGGACGTGGGGGGATCGCATGACCACTTTCAGAGACATCACGCAACACTACAGATTGAACAGATGTAAATACCCACCACCGCACGCCAACCTAAACAAGAAACAGGCGGTTGCCTGGAGGCAATTGCAGACACACACATATCCTAACCCGGTGATCCTTCACCTCTGCTACCCCGACATATATCCGTCCGACGCCTGTAAAGCGTGCGGAGCCAGAGCGACGCTGCAGCACATGCTGTGGGCATGCGCCGGTAGCCAGCAGCAGGAGTCTCCGACGAACGGGATAGAAATGGCAGTCTCGGACCGAGGGGCGCGTTGGGAGGCGGCGCTGCTCAGCCACGACCTCGCCGATCAACTGTGGGCCGTCCGGCACGCCGAGGAAGCCGCCCGGGTCCAAGGACTCGAGGCCGTCACCTAGGCTGGGGTGCTTATGGCCCCACCCCACCCAAATCGCCGGGCATTTTCAATAAAGTTTTTCATCATCATTTCATACATAATTCGATCCGATCCTGGTGCGGAGCTCTTGCATGCGCTCAAGGCAGCTCTCAATTCAGCAATACCAAAAGGATGGTTGTAAGGCTCATTCTCTCGACCTTTTCTTGTTAATGGCTTACGTTCTTCTGTTTGTTTGTATTTGAGAAAGGATTGTGTATAATTTGTTGGACTTGACACGCTCTCAAAATATTCCCCAAGTGAGTCTGCCTGATCTTGTAGGGTATCGAGTTCTGTGTTTACCGAAGGGAGTGCATGTGCTTGTTGCCCTCTTATCCTATTGACCCTGTTCCAGGCTTTCGCCTCATCTCTGAACGAGTTAATATTCGATATAAACTTCTGCCAACTTTCTCGTCTGGCCTGTCGGCGGGTTCGCCTGCCTTCGGATTTTACTTTTTTAAAGTTGACTAGATTCTCTGCAGTGGGAGAAGCGCGTATCAATCCCCACGCCCTGTTCTGTTTTTTACGAGCGATCCTACAATCGTCATTCCACCATGGGACACGCCGTTTGCAGGCCAAGCCTTTTACTTCTGATATGCATTTAAATGCGACATCTATTATGAATGCTGTAAAAAACTCGGCTGCAGCGTCAATTCCTAACGAAGACAGGTTAGCCCATGAGATACTAATTAGAGATCGAAATTTCTCCCAATCAGCTGTCTCAATCTTCCACCTAGGAGCGTATGGTGGATATTCGTTTTCTTTATGTGATCTTAGCAGTATAGGGAAGTGATCGCTACCGTAAGGGTTGTCGGTAACTTCCCATTCAAGTTCAGGCAGTACAGACGGGGAGACTATACTAAGATCTATTGACGAAAAGGATCGGTTTGCAAGAGAGTAATATGTGGGTTCTTTCTTATTGAGAAGGCACGCTCCAGAAGAAAAAAGGAACTGTTCAACAAGGCGACCTCGCGCATCTATACGAGAGTCGCCCCACAGGGCGCTGTGCGCATTGAAATCGCCAAGAACAGCATAGGGTTCTGGCAATTGATCGATCAAAGAGTTTGTTCATGTTCATTCATGTTTGTTCAGTTGGTAATGCGGGGGTATGTAAAGGGAGCAAATGGTGATGAGTTTGTTTAGTAGGACAACTCGAACCGCCACTGCTTCAAGGGGCGTTTGTAGCTGTAAAGGTTGACACGCAATACTTCTACGAGTAAGAAACGCAACACCACCCGATGATGCGACGGCATCATCGCGATCTTTGCGGAATGTAACATACGTACGGAGAAAGTTTGTGTGTTTAGATTTTAAGTGTGTTTCCTGTAAAAACAGCACTTTTGGATTATGTTTGTAGATGAGTTCTTGCAAATCATCAAGGTTTCTACGGAGACCTCTGACATTCCATTGAATGATTTGTGTATCCATATATTAAATTTAATCGGTGCTGTGTTTACGGAAACGGAAGGGATGTCTTAGATTACAGAGCCCTTTCGAGGCCCTGTAACCGGGGTTTCGCTCTTTTTGAAGCGTTCGAGGGAACCTCGCCGCTCCTTAGGCGCCTGAGGCGCCTTGGAGCGGCGTGTCCATTGTAGTGTAGTGTCCATTGCCTCTTGTGAGGCGCCGGACACGTGCTCTTGTGAGCGAGAAGTTACCAGGGAAGGGCCGCCCGCCTTGGAGGGCAAGACCCCTGCGCCCACCAGCCCGGAGGTCGATGGGGTTCCCTGGGGGATTTGGCTGCGCCGGCCATTGCCAGCACTGGAAGGGACCTGGGAGGTTGAGGAAGCCTCGGCTGCACCCACCTTCGGGGTCGATGGCCCCTTTTCCTCGGTTGGCGGAGCAGCGCTAGCTGCAACCACCGTGGGGGCAGATGGCGTAACTGCCGACTCACTGCGTGTGGGTCGGACAGTCGCCGGAGGCCGTTGTGACGCTGCCCCCTGACGCGCCACTTCGGCAAAGCTTTTCTTTGGCAGGTATGCTACCCGCCTGCGTGCCTCTTTGAACGTTATATTTTCCTTAACTTTAATTGTTACAATTTCCTTTTCTTTTTTCCAAGAGGGGCACGACCGCGAGTACGCGGCGTGATCCCCGTCACAATTTACACAGTGGAGAGCGTTCTCACAAGCTTCAGAGGTGTGTTCTTGATTACTACATTTGGCACAAGTTCGGCGGCCTCGGCAGCTCTGCGAGCTGTGGCCAAAGCGCTGGCATTTGAAACAACGGAGTGGATTGGGCACGTACGGCCTAACATGGAGCTTGATGTACCCGGCATCGATTGACTCGGGCAGGACACTTGAACCAAATGTGATTATTAGGCGCTTGGTCTGGATCTCTTTGCCATCTCGCCTTATCTTAATTCTTCTGACATTGATAACATTTTGCTCACTGAAGCCCTCCAGGAGTTCCGCTTCAGTCAGTTCAAGCAGATCGTCATCCGAGACAACACTGCGGGTGGTGTTCAATGTACGGTGCGGGGTTACTGTTATGTGGGTCTCCCCAAATGACACTAGTTTCGGTAGTTTTTGATATTGTTTCAAATCGCGGAGCTCCAAGAGGAGGTCACCGCTTGCCATCCTGGACCCCTTGTAACCTGGACCAAAAACATCAGTCAAGGACTTTGACACAAGGAATGGTGAAATGTTTCGCACTGCTTTGTTTGGCTTTTCGGAGTGAATAACATGGAACCGGGGAAAATTCTGGATTTGGTGTCCAAAAAACTGAAATACATCTTCGGTGCGCCCTCGTTTCTGAGGGCGATCGGGAAGTTTGGGGAAAGAAGTTTCCATGAAAATATATAAAAATTCGGCAACAGCGCCGACCGCCCACCACGGAGCCCAACGAGGGGACGCGGCAGAGCTTGCGTGCAAGTCTGCACGACGCCAGTCGTACGCCGCCACTATAACCAAATATGGTGTACCCAAGGTTGGATAGCCACACAGGGTTAACCCTTGACGCCAAGAAGAAGGAAGTAAATAGAAGAGAGAAGGAGACAGGAAAGGTGGAAAGTAAGGGAAAGACGAAGGTTGTAGGAAGAGAGAGACAGGAAGAGGCGACTGCCGATTTCCCCCGGGTGAGTCAGTCCGGGGGTGCCGTCTACGTGAAGCCGAGGCCAAAGGGGTGTGTTGCCGCCGCCGAGGGGCCGTAAAGGTCCAAACACCCGGCATTGGCTCAACTCCCAGGATCCCCTTTTTCCCGGACACGGCTAAGCCGCGCACGGCTACGCGCGGGAGGGTCCAACCCTCGTGTGCTCGGGTACGTGGTGTCGCAACACAGGCAAGCATTTGTAATGCGGCCGTTCTCGCCGTGCGATAAGCGCCGGTGACGGCCAGGAACATGGACCTCTGTACCGAACCATGCGGGCTTTCAGCCTGCAGCACGGTGACTCCGATCACCAGATTGGATACGCATAGATTACCGTCAGCAATAGCACTTTCCTACAGAGACGGCGTCTCATCGGCGAGCCCACTAAAGTATACGATCTCAGGAACGTCAGCGACTTCATGGCAAGCGCCTCCGCTTTCTGTTGGAAGTATTCGGCGTGTTCAAACAATGACAAACATGTGTCGATCACCACTCCCAGGAGCTTGATTGATGTCTGGAACGTAAGCCCATTCTTGCTACCGGACGTTCTGATGGTGGGGTTGCTCTTTTCCATTCCTCCTTTCCCGAGGGAAAACAGGACGCAGAACGTCTTCTCTTGACCTTGTTTGCCGTGGTCCATTTTTCTATCGATTGAATTGCGTCCGTTGCTACCGCTATGATATATGTGATATTACTGCCCGGCACTAGCACTACCGTGTCGTCCGCGTACGCTTGGACGCGCCCTCCGTTCGGCATCGGCAAGAGGAGCAAACTATCAATGATGACGTTCAACAATAGTGGAGAAAGAGGCGACACCTGGGGACTGCCTAGCGAAGCCTTTGTTGACACGGAGCCGGCATTCAACGCATATTCCACGGATCGTTTCACCAGGAAAGTGTCGAACACCTTCCCCAGATTTCAAGGGCATTCGTGGTCCCTGAAATATTTCAACACCAAAGGGTGCCATACGTTGTCGAATGTCCCCCGAAAATCTAGCGAAATCAGCACCACCGGCATGTGCTCCTCCTTGCGCTGCCTAAGGACGCTGCTCAACGCGTGCAGCGCCATCAGTGCGCTCTTGCCGTGGGTGAAGCCGCACTGGTTCCGGCGTACGTGTCCCTGCGAAACCATGAAGTGATACAGGCAGCCCTACCGGAGCCGCTCGAGCACTTTCCGCAGGATTGAGTTCATGCATATTGGGCTGTACGCGCTCGGCGAATCCGCCGGCCTACCTGGTTTGTATATGAATGTGATCCTGCCCTTTCTCCAAATCCTTGGGAAGTAACCAAGCCTCAGCGCCGCATTCAGCAGCAAGGCCACTAAACGCGGGTGCGCGGCGAAAATGCGTCGTGCCACGTCCGTCGTCAGACAGTCCGGCCCGGCAGCCGAGCCGAGCGGCAACTTGCGAAGTATACCACATCAACCTCGGCCCAGCGAGAACAGCCTCCCTTTTTCTTTTGTGTCGTACGGCCGGCCAACCGCCGCGCGAATCAGTGCGTGATCCGGGGTGTCCGTTTCCGGCTTGTCGCAATGTGAGGTGCTGCAGGAGCAGCGACGCCGACTCTAAGACGCTTTCTGTCTGGCTGCCGTTTAGCCTCGTCAGCGGCGGTAGCATGACGCGCGTGTGGATCTTTCCAAACGCCAGACGGAATGCCGCTTGAAACGGTTTTTTACTGCATTGATTGTAGTACTCCCTGTCTGGTGGTTCCTTGGCGCGATCTACCTCTTTTGTGTACACTGCGAGTGCCCGGCTGTAGTCGTAAGCGCTCGCAATTCGTCACATCGGCGTCGCTGGAACCTGCGCCTGATCGCGTCGACCACTCTTCTCTTGGGGGTCCAGTTCTGGCGTCCACCACGACTTGCCGTTGCTTCCTTTCTCCCGCGCAGGACGGAGCTGTCTCCCGCATTCTTTTGCCACGATGTCATAGAACTTCGCGAGGATCGCGTCCAGAGCACCCGACGAAGCGACGTCCGCACTGCTCACGCTCGGGAACCATCGCGTTTCTCGGAGGGCCGTGATCCACTGCCTCCTCCCGAAGCTGGTGAGTCGCGTGCCCTTCGCCCTATCACCGGTGTGTGAGGTGCACTTACCGGTGCTCCGACATCGTCTCCTCCTCCGGCACCCACCACGCGTACCCGCGCTTCGCGAGCGATGGGCATGCGTGGTCCGCGCGCCCGCGCAGCCCATCCTTACACCCGGTACACCGCGGGCGCAGGGACCCCGACCGCACGCTCGCCAGGATCGCGCACTCGTTACCAGGCGCCTCGACGATGGATCCGTCGAGCCTTCCCTCGGCGACGATGGCTCTCCTTTGCAGTCCCGCGGTCTCCCGGTGCGCCTCAACTAGCTGGCCCTGCATGGCGTGGACCACGCCACGTCGGCACTGAGGTCCGCACACAGGGCCATGATCCCGTAGATCCGACTAGTGAAGAAGTTGTGCGCGGCGACGGGCACATTGTTCGCAGCGTTCGAACACTACTGATAGATCTCGATCTAGAACAGTCGCGCCTGGACTCGCCCGCGGAGGTCTCCGGCAAGCGCGGGAGCAGCCACCACGGTCGCCTGCGAGATCGAGGACATCGCTTGGTCCTCGTCGTCATCTGCCACCATTAAGTCTTGTCCGTTGCCTCTGACTTCACCTGCAACGCCGCGGTGGCGTAGATGTCGCCGTCATCGGACAGATCCCATTTCGGCGACGAACTCACGCTCACGTTGTTCGCCGGGGACGGCGAGATGTTATTCACCTTACGTGTGTTGGGCACGGACAGCTCGAAGGGTATCAGTCATGGCCTCGTTAGGCTCCGTGGCTGTCCGCGTTGTATGTGCAAGTGAACGACGGTTGAACCTGCATTTTGCTCTCCGGCGTTTCAACCGATTTTAAAGGTGATATATATTCCGAGTGTCAAAGTTTAGCTGTGGGTTGTTTTTAAAAGTATAGGGACTGTAGTAGCTTCGATGAGCCGGCCGGACGTGGGACCTACGACATGAGGCCTAACGGCCGGTGCCCGGAGCGCCGCAAAAGCAGAGCCGGACAGCTCGAGTGCGTGACCAGACAAAGAATCCCCATAGATAAAGAATCAACTTTAGAGTAGGGAAACAGCACCTCAGCAGTGGTTCGAAAATAAGCAGCGGCAGCGCAGGGAACTTACTTAGGTGCACGTCAGATGGGGCTGCTCAAACCAGAAGCGGAAGTCTTCCTTAGAGAAAAACCCAATATGGCTGCTTTTTGCCGGTAGCGTACGCTGGTACTGGTACGTGCCCTGCTTGCCCTGCCGGCTATGTGGCGTGCCTCAATGCCTTGGCTGCCTCATAGCTGGTGCTTTCTAATTGTCAGGAGACCAAAGAACGTGCACTTTATTGGCAGAAGACAAGCAGTGTACAATAGCAGAATTACTCGTGCTCGTGCAATAGCAGAAATAAAATTTGCATGTCGAGATATGCTTGAATCATTGACCCGAGCTCGTAAACGGCTTACCGTCGTCGTCGCATATGGCGGTCTGGTAACGAGCGACAACCAGCGGCGCAAGCAGATTAGACTGTGTCCCACCTGTTTGCTGCGGCAGTCGCCGTTAAAGATGAGCAACTTGCGTTGCGATGCTATCGGGTGCTGCAGGCATCTGCTGCCGCAGCCAATACAGCGACATGGATTACTCGGCATTTTAGCGTTTACTCCTTTCCATCCTGCACGTTTCTTTTCTTTTGGAGGCCGCTAATGTGTGGCTCACACTTGGTGTCCCAAATTATCTCAATATGAACAAGTCGCTTTCGTGGGCATCCCCTTCATCAGCCACTTTTGCGGGCCTTTCCACCCATGTGGCTATCAACTTCATACACGTCGGACCATGTACGCACGTATGCTGGTCTATGCTCGTGCTTAATCGCAGCGGAGAAAGGTCCTAGGCACAATTTGCCCATGGCTGCAGTAGGAAATGATGAACGGGGAGCACGAATCACCGTGTGTGCAAATTGGGGGTCTATGTGGCAGTGTAGAGTGCAGGAGCAAATGCTTACTTCGAGAGACTGCTTTCTAATGCAACTTAGCAGGCTGCCACATCGGAGAAGCATAACACGGCGACCGTAACCTATCAGATAACAGCAAAATTAAACAGCAATCAATCGCCACATAGGGTTCAGAAATACATTATACATTCGCTACGAACCATATGGCAACAGTGAACATTCACATACACGGGTCTCTTAATATACATTCAGCTGCCTACTCAGAGGCATAATGCTTGCCTCCGTCGCATGTGGTCGTCTGGTAACGAGCCACAACCAGCAGTGTAAACAGATTGCACCGAGTGTCCCACCTGTTTGCAGCTACAGTCGCCGTTAAATGAGCAACTTGCATTACGAAGCAATCGGGTGACGCAGGCATCTGCTTCCGCAGCCTACACAGCGACTTGGACTACCCGGCATTTTAGCGATGACTCCTTTCCAACGTGCAATCTTCTTTTCTTATGGGGGCCGCAAATGTGTGGCTCACACTTCGTGTCCCACGTTATCTCAATATGTACAAGTCGCTTTCATGGCCGTCACCTTCGTCAGCCACTTTTGCGGGTCTTTCCACCCATGTGGCTATCAACTTTATACACGTCGGACCACGTAAGCACGTATGCTGGTCTCCGTTCGTGTTTAATCGCAGCCGAGAAAGGCCACAGACACTATTTTCCCATGGCTGCAGCAGGGAAGGGTGAACGGGTAGCAAGAATCACGGTGTGTGGAAATTGTGAGTCCATGTGGCTGTGCAGACTGCAGAAGCAAATGCTTACTTCGAGAGACTGCTTTCTAATGCAACTTGGCAGGCTGCCACATCCGAGAAGCATAACACGGCGACCGTAGCCTATAAGATAACATCAACATTAAACAGCAATCAATCGCCGCATAGGGTTCAAAAATACGTTATACATTCGCTAAGACCCATATGGCAACAGTGAGCATTCACATACACGGGCCCCTTAGGATACATTCAGCCGCCTACTTAGAGGCACAATACTTGCATTCGTCGCATGTGGTGGTCTGGTAACGAGCGACAACCAGCAGTACAAATAGATTGGACAGAGCGTCGCACCTGTTTCAACTGACAGTTGCCGTGGAAGATGCGCAACTTCCATTGCGAAGCACTGAGGTGACGCAGACATCTGCTGCCACAACCAACACAGCGACATGGACTACCCGGTATTTTATCATTAACCCCTGACCAACCTGCACGTTTCTTCTCTTTCGAGGGCCGTTAATTTGGGGCTCACACTTGGTGCCCCACTTTTTCTCAATATGGACAAGTCGCTTTCGTGGGCATCTACTTCGGCAGCCACTTTTGCGGGCCTTTCCACCCATACGGCTATCAACTTCATACACTTCGAACCATGTAAGCACATATGCTGGTCTCCATTTTCTGCAAATCATGGCCGAGGTAGGCCACAAGCACAATTTACCCATGGCTGCAGTAGGAAAGAACGAACGGGGAGCACCAGTCACGGTGCGTGTATACTGGGAGTCTGTGTCGCTGCGCGGACTGCAGGAGCAAACACCTCGAGATACTTCTTACCAATGCAACTGACCAGGCCCCCGCAACCGAGAAACGTAACACGGCTACCACAACCAAGTGGGGCAGCAAAACCAGATTCTGCAATCGATCACTTCCGTGTAGCTTGCGCTAAGACCCAGGCTATCGAGGAAGAACAGCAATCATCAACGTGACTAGGAATATGGAAAATGAGAAAGCTTGCATTCAAGAGGGAAGCCACTCTGCTCTGGAAGCATTGAAGGCTAAAACATCAAGAAAAGTAAAATTATTCATAGCACACGGTGCGTAGGTTAATGCGAGACGCATGCCGATGCTGCATCAGCTATTTCAGGAGAGGAACTGTGCATAACAACATACACTACAAGATACTGCTACAGATATGTTAGGCTACTAGACAGTGACTGGTATTAAGTATCAGCAAAGAATCGGTTGTCCTTTACATTTGGATGAGGATCAATGATCTCTAACGATAATGGGCAATGAAAAAGCTTGAATTTATAGAAGAAAAATTACACTTGGCAGAAATCGAATTGTAATGGCCAGGGAGCTGATTAAGGGCAAACTGACGGAACTCTTTTGCCCAGAGTCGTCCGTGCTTGGGCAGAAGTTGCAGGTGCATCTGAAGACGAAGAATTTCTAGAAAGTCCCTTTTGAGTTACCTGGATGACTCAGCCAAACGTCCGTGCTGGTGGAATGGTGGCTGAAGCTCTTTTCATTCTTGACACAGTCCTCTGCAGACTTGATATCTCATACGAATTCTTCTGCATGCGCTTCTTTGTTTGTGGTGCAAAAGCCTTGTAAATTCGGCTCCAGCCCCTTCCTGTTGGTGTAGATAGGATCCTGTGATGACCAACATGTGCTAGGCATAGGCTCTGTTGGGGCAGAACAGTGACACATGAGATACAGCACAAATTAGCCAAACTCATGTGTGTTTAGTTTATGTTCGAACCAATTATACTGAACCTTATATATGAACAAACATTCATAACTGCTGCAAACAAATGAAATGTATCTCAAAACTAGCAAGCCAATACAGCATATATCAAGCATATTTATTTCTGAACCACGTGTTGTTTACCTTGTAGTAGCAGCCAACGTCTACACAATGGCCTTGTTGTAGCAGGCAGCAGCTTCTGTTTAGTGCGTGGGGTATGTTGCTTTATACTGGTGCCGTCGTCATTACTGCATGTCTGGAATAGAAATATTGAGTAAATCAGAAATTGAAAAGGCACAATTTTGCAATATGAAATGCAAGAAAGTGTGACATATATTGTAATGGTTTGCGACTACAGAACACATACGAATGTACACTGTCTGTTCTAGGGTGCTAAAGAAGCATGTTAAATAAATATTGCTTTTGTCCATAAAATTGATGTCTCGCTAACTATAATGCATGTCAGAGAGCTTAAGTACGTATTATTAAGATCACAAATGAGAGCATTTGTGCGATCATTTATACACTAGAAGAGATCAGATTGCTGGTTCTACAAGCAAATGCATGAAAGTCATGAAGATATTAGAACTAATTGATTATTTTTCTGTACGAACGTGATGCACCACTTCACTATTGCAAAAATAAAGGCCCTACGGTAAACCAAACTGAACAGCAAGAACTTTTGGAACCAACCAGTACGAAATATGGGTGAATTATCATGCTTGCAACTGTTTAGTACATTAAATTTTGTACTTTCACTTAATTTTACCAAAGCACTATTCAGTTTTGTGGACGAAAGATGTTGCCGGCGGATTCGAAAAAAAGCTTTATATGCATATTGATAAGGCTACTCAGTCATCTGTGGCCACGGCTACAATAAGATGAAAAATGACACGCGCGTTCCGATATCCCTCTCTCTTTCCTGATTGTGTCTGTATAAAGACAGCTTCGCAAGCAAAGGTTTAGGTAGGAAACAGCAATTAACTGAGTATCCTGACTGCCCACATGTAACGCTGGATCTAGTACGTTAACTTGTCCCCGCCTCCAAGCTAATAAGACGGGTATTATATAACGATTAAAGCAGCGGTGTTAAACGACTCACCGTTATTGCCGTTGTCAGTCGCAGCAGATTCCAGCTCCCGTTTCGATGCAGGCTTGTTCTGAATGGCTGACGACCGAAACCGAACTTTCGGGCTTACATGCTCACTTGCAAACACGTCACTCCACCCCAAGGTAAATAACGCGAGACATTGAATCGAAATAAACTAGTTTTAGCAGCAAAGAAAGCAGTGAGTGTACGAACGAATGAGTCCGTGCCGCCGTGCACTCAAAAATACCGGTAAAATTTTTAAATTTAGGCCAGAGGTCACGTGAAAGATCGATGATGCTGAACGCTATTTGCGTTTATTATGTCAAAGAAACAATATTCTTACTAACAAACAGTACAATATCTAATCAGCAATAATAATTTTGCCCTATTTCTTATGTAATAAAAATGCTTCGGTAATTGTAAGAGAAAGTTTGTAAAATCAAATTGCGCCTATTACGGTGCCTTTAGCGGCAAATGTTGGAACTAACGTAAGCATCCCGAAGTGATTTTACTATGCTGGTTTTGTTAGCAGCAGCACGCGGTTGATTTTGTCGCCCTCTGTGGCTATTTGTTGAACTTGAGAGTGTGCAGGGGCTGGAATCGCTTTATGCCAGCGAGGGCACATGCAGCAGGCATACTTACAGCGTTTGGCGCAGAGTGGCACCCTGACGTAAACGATTCGAAACCGAAACTGGAAGCAGATACAGGACATTACATTACCTCTCCCTTGAATGAAAATGCGCCACTCCCTCTCCTCGCAACAAAAGCAAGTCATAAGTTACAGAAGAGCACAGAAGTCTAAGCGTTACACAATGAAGATTTCCCAGTGTATGTTTTGGACATGTCATCATTTGTCATTATGCAATGAATAGGATTTTCTACTAGTATCAGTTATGGACATGCATCATCTACACATTTTAGTTGGCGTTGGCCAAAAGTAAAATAATCTCAGTGGAAATGCTGCTCACTACATGCCATCTTATTAACTTGAACTGAGTTGATTAATGAGCACGTTAGCACTTGTGAACCCGTGTTTGGTGATGACATCCTTATAAAATAGAAAATTCAGGGACATGTACCTATCACAGACTCTTGTTTTTCCAGGCGGACATCTTTGGCTTCCCCATTATACGAGCAACACACAACATGAGTGAAAATGAACACGATAGCACTACAGTTCTGAAGAGTACCCGTCTTGGGAAGACAACGACGAGATGCACACTTGCCTACACAGATCACACGTGATAAAGAGTTCACCGAGCGCAAGAAGTAGAAAATGCCAACGTGCGTGTGCCTCCTGGGACAGCACTGATGGGTGGCTCATTCGCTCTGAGCCTGACTCGAGACAGCCTTGTGGCTCTCATGGATTGAAGATTGTGCGTATAAAGCACTTTACACTCCAAGATATTGCAGCACCTAAGTAATATGCAATATACTTTTTGGCATAAAAAGACGAATTCGTATAACAGTCAGTACCGTGGTGATGATGCGCGTACTGCATGATTACGCTACAAGAAATGTAACCCCTATACCAGTAGGAACTGGAAGATGGGAAAGCATCATCAGGAAATGCGTAGTCACTGGAATGACTCCTCTCAGTTAAGGTTTCAAGACAATCCTGTCGCTAAGGGCATTACACAAGTTTCGACGAATTTGAGCGTTTGCCATTTTCAAGATTGGAAGTATTGCGACCTACCCTACAGTAAACCTTAAATGAACCTGAGTACTT
The DNA here is from genome assembly GCF_038994185.2 of Dermacentor albipictus. Lineage (NCBI taxonomy): Eukaryota > Metazoa > Arthropoda > Arachnida > Ixodida > Ixodidae > Dermacentor > Dermacentor albipictus. The sequence continues at coordinate 9,165,064 of NW_027225569.1, forward strand.
CGGACCAGACGTTCTCGAGTTACGTACTCAGACAAGATCTCCTGGACAAAATTGAGGGCATTTTGTTGCGCGACGACGGTCCACGTACGTCTGGACATTTTTGGCGTATGAGCCGAATTCGCATGCAACCACTTAATAGTCTGGAAGCTGTATTCAGTATCCTGATCACAGAAAAAAGTTGTCCTTGCTTTAGCAGTTTCCTAAGCGGTTCTACCAATTCAGCGTACTGCGGGATTAGTTTAGCATAGTACCGCGAGAGACCAAGAAATGAATGCAGCGACTTCTTGTCAGTTGGCTGCGGTGCATCAACAATTGACTTGACTTTGTTTTCCACCGGCGAAATGCCGTTTGAACTGAACCTATGTCCAAGAATAGTGAGCTCTGAGACACTGTATAAACACTTTGCATTTAGCTCTATGCCAGCAGCTGAGATTCAGGAAAGCGCAGTTTGCAGATTTTTATCATGCTCAGCTTGTGTGCGGTCCCGAATCAAAACATCACTTAGACAGCACAAGGTACCTGGACAGTCTTTTAAAACAGATGCCATTATCTGCTGAACAGCGGAAGGCACAGATGCCAATCCGAAAACCACACGCTTACAGCGAAAGAGACCGTCATGAGTGATGACTGTAGTAAGCTCACGGCTTTTCTCGTAAAATAAAACTTGATAAGCGGACTGTAAGTTCAACTTACTGAAGACAGTAGCACCAGCAGGTCGATGCAACAGTTCGTCAGCCCTCGGTAGTGGAAAAAGCGTCATTGACAATAGCCTTGTTGGGTTCTCTAAGATCGACGCAAGGTCGAATGGAATTGTCCTTCCGAACCACGACGAGCGGATAAATCCACTCGGACACCCACACTCGTTCAATGATGTCAGCTGATTCTAGCCGTTGCAGTTGAGCGGAGACTTCCTCACGGAGAACCAAGGGTAGAGGACCCAGCTTCACTGAGACTGGTTGCACTGAAGCTCGAAGACGAACGTCGTGAATGAAGCCCCTTGAAAGTCCCAATCGTCCTGAGAACACATGGGCGAACTCTGTTGGAGCGTTGTGCGGAGGAGACGAAAGCTGAACGCTTGGGTCAGCTGGAAGTCCTGATACTTGTTGACATGTGAGCGAAGACCCTTGAAAGTCAATGCACAAAGCTTGAATGGCGTCTAAGCCCAGAAGAGAAGTGCCTTGGTTCGTGACGTGAACTGTCACTACTGCAGCACTGTTGCGGTACTTGACGAGCACAGAGAATTGTCCTGAATGCAAAATTTCTTGCTGCGAATAATTCTTGAGTCGAAGACTCGAAGGAGATAAGGAAAGAACAAGAACCTTGAAATGTTCTTCGCACAGGGAGCTGCTCGTCAGCGACACCGTAACCCCTGTATCTACGAGCAACTTGAGTGTAGTACTCACAATGAGGACTTCGGTGCAAACTGTTGCCGGACGGAAATTCGGTGCTTGAATTGCGAGCACAGACATGACTGTAGTGGGCGATTCTGTATCGGCGGTAGCGGAAACAAACTGCGTTCCAGCAGGAGACTGTCGCTGAGTTCTGTTCCTCGAACGGCAAACTGAAGCGTAATGTCCCACTTTTCCGCACGCACGGCAGGTAACGTACTTGGTCAAACAGCCTGCATCGGACGCGATGTGGTGAGGTGAACCACATCGGTAACAATGGACTGCAATGTTTCGACTGGCTTCACGGAGCTCGGGCCGGGCGCCATGTTGGCCGGCCTCCCCAGGTTGCGTCGTTCCGCCATGCCGTCGAGCGCCATACTGAAGCCCCCGGGTCGAGGGAGAAGGATGGCGGGGACCGCCATCTTGCGCGCCCGGGTGAGGAAGGTATTGGCTGTTGACGCAATCTTGACGTTGCGTCGAGACGCGTTGGACAAACGAGTTGTTGAACATTTGAAATTCCTCGTGGACTTGCTCCACGCTTCGTCCGATTTCTTCGGCTTTCTTCAGCGTGCGGAACGATCCTTCGTACAGTAACTTTTCTCGTATTCTTGCTGATGCAACGCCATGCAAGATTTGCTGACGAAGGGACTCGTCGTACCAAGCGGCGAACGCACAAGCAGGCGCTAGCATTTGTAACGCGGTGTTGAAGTCCTGAAAGGTTTCCCCGGGTCGTTGCTTTCTATCCCTGAATGTAATACGATCCACCAGGGGATTGGTGCTTACCTCATAATATCGGTAGAAGAGGCGCAGAATGTCTTCGAAAGTTGCAGTTGTCAGGTCTATTCGCGACGCCAGGTCGTAGTAGAGAAGCTGGCCCTCGAAGCCTAAGTTACCGAGTAAAATTGCTTGCTTCCTCTTGTGTTGTAGTGCCTCGCATCCGGTCGCCTGGAGAAACTTGCGAAAAGGACGCTTCCACGTGAGCCACGGTACCGGAAGAGTACCGGGTAGCGCAAGCAAAGGCGGTATGGATGGTTCAAACGCCATGCAGGCCACAGAGCACAAAGGCGCAGAAGTTGCTGTGGACAGAGAAGCAGACGTAGTTGACGCGTCTTGCATGTCTGAAGCAGGAATGGAACGGCAGAGGCAATAGGCAGAAGAACGCTTTACCTCGTCGACAGTTTAGTGCGCGAATAGCGACGGAACGCGCTGCGCAGCTGGACGTTGCACAAGTGCAACGCTAGCCGCGTGCAGGCAGGAACCGGCGTCTGCGGCAGCATAACGGCATGGCAGCGTTGATTCTCGTCGCCAGATTGTAGTAGCTACGACGAGGCGGCTGGACGCGGAACCTACGGCGTGAGGCCGAACGGCCTGGTCGCGAGACGCGGCCAAAGAGCCAGACTTCTCGAGTCGGCGACCGGGCCATAGAATAAAGAACAACTTTAGAGAAGGGAAACTGTACCTTCCACAGTGGTTCCAAAATAAGAAGCGGCAGCGCATGGAACTTAGTGGGGAACCCGACAGATGGCGCTACTTAAACAAGAAGCGGAAATGCTTTTTTTTTTAGTACACTATTCAATATGGCCGCTTTACAGCGGTGGCCTACGCTGGGTACGCGCCGTGTTCGCCTCGCTGGCTTTGCGGCATGCCTCAGCTGCCGCGTTTTAATGGCCAGGAGACTAAAGAGCCTCTACTGACGCCCATACAAACAAGCCACAAGTGAGTGAACAGGACGTGCGACTTTATTGGCAGAATAAAACCAGTGCACGTTCTCATACAAGATCAGAAATAAAATTTGCATGTCGAGATGCGCTGAAACCATTAACGCGAGCTCGTAAACTGCTCACTTTCGTCGCCGCACATGGCGATCTGGTAACGAGCGACAATCAGTAGCGCAAGTAAATTGGGCAGTGCACCACCTGTTTGCATTGACAGTCGCCGTAACTTGCATTGCGAAGCAATCGGGTGACGCAAGGCATCTGCTGCCGCAACCAACACAGCGACATGGACTAAAAGGCATTTTAGCGTTCCCGCCTTTCCAACCTGCACGTTTCTTTTTGTTCTTTCGGGGGCCGCTAATGTGCAACTCATAGTTGGTGCCCCACATTCTCCATGTGGGCATCACCATTTTGCAGCCACTTTTGCAGGCCTTTCCACCCATGTGGCTATCAACTTCGGACCATGTAATAACGTGTGCTGTCTCCGCTCACGCCACATCACGGCCGATGAAGGCCCACAAGCATAATCGGCCGGCGGCTGCAGCAAGAAATGTCGAATGGGGAGAGCACCAATTACGGTGCATGTAAATTGGGAGTCTTTGTCGCTGTGTGGACTGCAGGAGCAGATGGTTACCTCGGGAGACTGTTTCCCATGCAGCTAACCAGGTCGCCACATCGAAGAAACATAACACGGCGACCATTATCAAATTAGACTCTGCATTCAATCACCGCATAAGGTTCAGACAATACACTGTACATTGGCTAAGATCCACATGACAACAGTGGGCATTCACGCACTACAAGTTGCATACAGCACATTCAGCTATCCGACTTCAGGCCCAGTGCTTGCCTACGTCGCACATGGTGGTCTAGTAACGAGTGACAACCAGTAGCACAAGCAGATTGGACAGTGCCCCACCTGTTTGCAATGACAGTCACCGTAACTTGCACTGCAAATCAATCGGGTGACGCAGGCACCTGCTGCCATAGCCAACACAGCGACGTGAACTACCTGGCATCCTAGTGTTACCTCCTTTCCTACATGCACGTTTCTTTTTGTTCTTTCAGTGGCCACTAATGTGTCGCTCACACTTGGTGCCCCACCTGCTCTCAATATGGATGTGGTCTGTTTTGTGGGACTCGCCAATTCGCAGCCACTTTTACAGGCCTTTCCACCCATGTGGATATCAACTTCATACACTTCAAACCATGTAATCATGTATGATAGTCTCTGTTCACGCCAAATCATGTACAAAGAAGGCCACAAGCACACTTTACCCATGGCTGCAGCAGGAAAGGACAAACAGGGAGCACCAATCACAGTACATGTAAACAAGGAGTTCGTGTCACTGTGTGGACTGCAGGAGCAGGTGCTTACCTCGAGAGGCTGTTGGCCAATACAACTAAACAGGCTGCCACATCCCAGAAATGTAACATGGCAACCATGACCAAGTGGGACAACATTGAAACAAGATTATGTAATCAAATCACTTCAGCATACTCTAACATAACGCTCAATCTATACATTGGCACTATGCATTGGCTGCGATCTACATGACAACAGTGAGCATACACGCACATGGGCTGCTTGCGGCACATTCAACCGTCCGACTGTAGGCATAGCGCTTGCCTTCGTCGCACACTGCAGTCTGGTAACAAGCAACAACCAGCAGCACAAGCAGATTGGACAGTGTGTCCCACGTGTTAGTATCGACAGTCGGCGTTGAATATGAGCAACTTGCATTGCGAAACAATCGGGTGACGCAAGCATCTGCTGCCACAGCCAACAGCGACATGGAGTGCCCGGCATATTAGCGTTACCGCCTTTCCAACCTGCATGTTTCTTTTTGTTCTATTGCATGCCACTAATGTGTAACTCACACTTGGTCCGCCACATTCTCCATATATGGACATGGTCGGTTTTGTGGACATAACTATTTTGCAGGCCTTTCCACAAATGTGGATATCAACTTCATACACTTAGAACCATGTAATTATGTATGAGAGTCTCCGCTGACGCCAAATCATGGCTGAGGAAGGCCACAAGCAAAATTTGCACACGGCAGCAGCAGGAAAGGACGGAACGGGGAGCACCAACCACGGTGCGTGTAAATTCGCAGTCTATGTCACTGTGCAGACAGTAGGAGCAGGTGCATGCCTCGAGAGACTGTTTCCCAATGCAACTGACCAGGCTCCCACATATGAGAAACGTAACACGGTGACAAGTACCAAGTCGCACAGCGCCGAAACCATATTCTGCAATCAATCTCTTCAATGTAGCTTGCACAAAAACACAGGCTGTCGAGCAAGATTAGCAATCCTGAATGAGACTAGGAATTCAATATGGGAATGAGAAAGCTTGCATTCAAGAAAGAAGCCACTCTACCTTGCAAGCATTGAAAGCCAAAAACATTAACAAAAGTTAAATGCTACATAGCACACAGTGTAAAGGTTAATGCAAGACACACGCCAATGCCGCATCAGCTATTTCAGGAGAGGAATTGCACATGGCAACATACACTAGAAAGAACTGCTACACATATGTTATGCTACTAGACAGTGACTGGCACTAAGTATGAGCAAAGAATCGGTTGACCTTTAATGTTTGTATGAGGAATAGGAATGATCTTTAACAAAAGTGTGGAATGAAGAAGCGTGCATTCATTGAAACAAAATTATACTTGGCAAGAATTGGCAAGGCCAGGGAGCTCCCTAAGGAAGGGCAAGCTGACAGAACACTCTTAGCCAGCGTCGTCTGTGCTTGTTCAGAGGTTGCAGGTACATCTGAAGACAAATAATTTTTGTTGTTGAGGTACCTGGATGACTCGGCCAATATCCGTGCTGGTGGAATGATGGCGTAGACTCTTTTCACTCTTGAAACAGTCGTCCGTAGACTTGATATCTCATCCAAATAATTCTGGAATGGCTTCTTTGTTCGTGGTCTTGTGAATTCAGCTCCAGCCCCTTCCTGTTGGTGTAGATGGGGGCTCCCGTGATGACCAAGATGTACTTGGCACAGACTCTGTTGGGGCAAAACAATGGCACATGAGATACAGCAAAGGTTATCCAAACTCATGTAGTGTTTTCTTTTATGTTCGAACTAATTATGCTGAACTGTAAACATGAACAAATGTTCATATCGTCTGCTACAAACAAATGACATGTATCTCAAGACTAGCAAGCCAATACAGCATATATCAGGCATATTTATTTCTGAACCAGGTGTTGTTTACCTTGTAGTAGCAGCCAAAGTCCACACAATGACCTTGTTGTAGCAGGCAGCAGCTTCTGTTTAGTGCATGGAGTGTGTTGCTTTATACTGGTGCCATCCTCATTACTGCATGTCTGGAACAGAAATTTTGACTGCATCAGAAATTGAATAAGCACAATTTTGCAATATAAAATGCGAAACGGTGCGACATATACATTGCAACGGTTTGTGACTACCGAACACATGCAAATGTACACTGTTTGTTCTAGGGCGCTTAAGCAGCATGGTAAATAAATATGGTTACTCTCCGTAAAATCGATGTCTGCGTAACTACAATGCATGTCAACAGCTTAAGTATTATTAAGATCACAAATAAGAACATTTGTGCGCTCGTTTATACACTAGAAGAGATCACACTGCTGATTTCACAAGCAAATAGATGAAAGACGTGAAGCTATTAGAATTGATGCATTCTTTTTGTGCATGAACGTGATGCACCGCTTCACTACTGCAATAATAGATGTCCTGAGGTAAGCCAAACTGAACAGCAAGAACATTTGGAACCAACAGGTACGAAATATGGGTGAATTATCATGTGTGCAACTGTTTAATACATTAAATTCAAGCTTCAGTTTATCAAAAGGTTATTCGGTTCTGTGAACGAAAGAAGTTGCCGGCGGACTCGAAAAAAATATATATATTGATAAGGTAACTCAGTCACTTATAGCTACGGCTAAAACGAGATGAAAAATGTGACGCGCGTTCCGATATCGTTTCTCTGTCGTGAATGTGTGCATAATGATGGCCTCGCAACTGAAAGTTTATTTCGGAAACAGCAACGGAGGGTCCTGACTGCCCTTATGTAATGCAGCATATAGTTCGTTAACTTACCTCCGCCTGTAAGTTAACGAGACGAATAAATTACATAGCGATTGAAGCATAAACGACTCACCGGTATTGCTGTCCCCAGTCGCAGCAGGACCCGGCTCCCATTTCGATGCAGACGTGTTCCACATGGCTCACGACTGAAACCTAGCTTTCAGGCTTACACCCCAAGTTAAATAACGCGAGATATTGAAGCGCAATAAGCTGGTGTTAGCACAAATTAACCAACCAATGTACGAACCAAGGAATCCGTACCTGCCGTGCACGCGAACATACCGGTAAAAATTTTAAATCCAGGCCAGAGGTCACGTGGGAGGTCGATGATGCTGAACGCTATTTTGCGTTTAAAATGACAAAAAACAACAAAGTTGGTAATGGAAAGTACAATGTAAAATTAGGAATTATACTTTTGTAGTCTTTATCATGCGATAAAAACGCTTCGTTTACTGTTGAAGAAAGTTTGAAGGTTAAAATTGCGCTTACTACGGCGCCTCTAGCGGGAGATAATGCGCTCAACGGGGAACCTTTTTAATTGGCGTACTATGCCTGTTTCTTTAGCAGCGCCGCGCGGTCGATTTTTTCGCCCTCTGTGGCCATTTGTTGAACTTGAGAGTGTGCCACCCCTGACCGGGCAAAGAACGCGTTTGCTCCAGTGAGCGGGAACGCAGCAGGTATACTTACAGTGTTTGGCGCTGAGTGGCGCGCTGACGTAAACGATGCGAAACCGAAACTGGAAGCCCGCAAAAGATATTACAGGGACCTAATTCGACGCGCGGGGCAGCGCCTTAAAGTGGTATTTTCTTTTTTGCGAGCCCTTGTTGCGGGTGGCGACGGAGCCTAACACGGCCATGGCTCATACCCTTTGAGCTGGCCATTCCCAACACAAGCAAGGTGAATAACATCTCGCCGTCCTCGACGGAGAACGCGAGCACGGGTGTGTCGCCGAAATTGCATTTTCCCGATGACGGCGACGATATCCGCGTCACGGCGGCGTTGCAGGTGGAGTCGGAGGCAACGGACAAGTCAGCGGGCGGCAGATGGCGAGGGGACGAAGCGATGTCCTCGGTCTTGGTGGCGGCTCGTGCGCTTGCGCGAGACTTCTGTTTGCGAGTCCAGGCGCGTCTGTGCGAGATCGAGGGTGAGATCTATCAGTACTGTTCGAACGCCGCGAACAAGGTGCCCGTCGGCATGCGCAACTTCACTGTAGTCGCTTCGACGGCGGCCGGGCGCGGGATCCACGGCATGATGCCGAACGGCCTGGCGCGAAGCGTGGCAAGCCGGACTGCTTGTGTCGGGGACCAGACAAAATAAATGACTTTATCCCAGGGAGAGAAAACGCAGCAGGTATACTTAACAGCCCTCAATCTCCCAAAGTAGCGCCATTCATTTCCCTCCTCCTCCGCTCGGCGCGGCCTCGACGGTGGCGCCGCCGGTGGTGGGCCTGCCGTAGCAGACGACGGCTAATGCCTGTTTCACATGATGCGATTTTCGTCGCACCGGAAGTGCGATTTCCGTCGTTTGCGATGAAAATCGCAGTCGCGGTGCCGACCCCCCGATTTTCGGCTGCGACCAACCGGTTGGTCGCACAGTCGCACCGTCGCACCGATCGCTGCGATTTTCCGTCGAAATTGCGCGGAGAGCTGCCAAAGGAGCTATTTCGCTGGTTTGTTTTGGAAAATGGCGTCTCGATCGACATGCGCGGAGACGTGGATCGTCGAATTCGGTACGTACGCGAAGGGACAATAAAAAACTTGTACCGCAGATTGCATTCTCCGATTTCTATGCGTTTGTTGACACTCTGCACAGGAAATGAAGTGCATTTTCACGTTTGCTTCGTACGCCTTTGCGAGTTGTCAGTGCTAGGAGGTGTGCGATCCCCAGCAGACGACGAGGTCGCTACAATGTTTTGTTGAGTAGCATGCAAAAATCGTGCTTACGGAGCAGCTTGAATTATTTCAACCTCGGCAAGGGCAAATGACAAGATAGCAAAGTACCCGAAGTTTCAACGTTGCGCTGAACGCGGTACCGTTCAGTTGCATTTTCTTGTCGGTTTTTAAGTACGAATTTCCCGATGCATCTTGAAAGCTTATCTTGCCTCTTATTAAATTTGACATAGCAAAAGTGTAGGCTATCGTAATGAATTTGCTACCATAGCATTAAATCCATGGCTTGAATAAAATATTACATGCACGTTTAGTTGCACCTCTTCTCTGGAGAATTTTTTTTTCTTGCACAGAAACCAATAAACATTGACTATGTTGCGGAATTTGTATCCTTACTGCATCTGTATGAACGCTTGCTCTGCAAGGTAATTAACTGTACAGCTAGTAGATTAAGTAAATACAGTGACAACGTACCCTCCTGCACAATTATGTAGAACTCGTGCAACAATGCGAAAAGCAGGCAAACGGCCTGTTCTTGTGGGGATAAAACAGTATAAAACGACACGCTGAAGAAAAGTAAATCAAAACTGTGCAGTGAAGTCAGCCAGTACAAGCAGTTCTTGCACGTTCACAGCTGATCAAGTGCGCAGAAACATTCATGCCTTACATGTTTCTAGTAAGTTTCTAATAAGATTGTGATCACATATATTAGTGTGTAAACCCATATAACGATATCCGCTGCGATTACTATCTTTATAAGTAATGAAATACCATGCTACTTGTAAGAACATATATTACCTGAGGATTTTAGAACAAATTTCTGCATTTCAACTATACACAATATGTGGTTTATTCAATAAAAGAACACAAACTGGGCTTTTTTGCAATGACAAACTTATTCCAAACTTTACTTACATACAGGCAAGAAAAAAAATTATAGACAGAAATATTGTTCTTCAATTTGTTCACCTGCCACTGTGGCTATAGCATTCTGCTGCTAACACAAGGCGAGGGAATGATTTGCCAGCCATGGAAGTTGCATTTCGATGGAAGTCATAGGTGCTAAAAAAAGCTCTTGCACTTAGATTTAGTTCATCACCTTTTATTGAACCCTTACACTTCAAAATGCTATTGCACGGGGTGCATGCTTATGCAAAATCTAACACCAACAGAAAGCAAAGCGCAGAATTGTAAAACAACCATCTTTCATGATAATTCAAGTGTGTAAATATTCATTGCATCAATATGTATTGTTCAACAGCACTGCACAAGTAAGCATGATCAGGTATAGCAAGTACTCGGTCAGGAAGCTGGTTCTACAGGTGTATAAATGTCAAGGCATGAATGCTCATGCTACGTCGCACACATAGCACAAAGAAAACCTTTTTCAAGAGTTGTCTCTTCTGGCAGATATGAGTGGGCCATAAGCAGCAGAAACTTTATTGCAGGACATTGTGTAATACAGCTTATGAAAGAATGAACAGAGTGAAGAGGCTTTTAACAGCAGTACCTCATGCTGCTCTAATAAGAGGAACGATGAGCAAAAACATTTCTGGTAGAGCACTTAAACTAACTTTCTGAAAGACAGAAAATTCCAGGTGAGAGTTGGAGGTACGTTTAGCCCACACACACCAACAACACGGGCATACTACAAGAAACACTACAGCCTATGGTGTATTACAGTCTGTGGGAAAGCTATCTTATACAGAAATCAAGAATGATGCAACAAGCCCTCGACAACACTGCAGACTTTCTTGGCTAGTCTGGCCTCTCGCTTTCTGATAATTCAGCTCATATCGACGTCAGAAAAAAAAGAAAGACTAGAATCAAGAACTACCCCAGATTGCACATTGTGATCCACATAGCTGTACAAATATGCCCGCAAGTCAACATCCACAAATCCTCAGCTAGTGTAAGCCCATGACGGCAGAGCCAGCATGTGGGTGAAACAATTATGCAATGCCTGGACGCAACTTCCACACCTGGTGAAAAGAATAATCTCGAAATAACGGGGGTGGGCGAGCGGATACTATAGAAAATCGCAGATGCTGTGCTTGTGTCCAAGGTATGGTACGGTATGAATTACCAGCAGCACACAAAAAAGACAACTCATCGAATACAGGCATCGGGTAGTAATAACAGGTCTTTCCAACTGTACCATGCTTGAAGACCTCTATGAGAAAGAGCTAACGAACAAGCACCTAGACAGAGTAGAGTTGCAGCCTGCAGCACAAATTCTTTGTCTCAAGAGCTCAGAACCTCCTCCCAAGATACTATGCCAGCTAGCATATGAGATGCAAAGACGACTACCCCTCCCTTCAGAAACACAACCTCGGGAGTACCTGAACTTGAAACACAACAGGCCCATACCATGGAATATGGGGGCAAACAATTAGGCCAGGAGACTATATGCAACTGCCAAACACACAGAGGAGGTTGCTAGTCATGAAGATACAAGTAAACATAAGGCACATATAGTACACTGATCTGGCAATAGCAGTGTAACAGTAGTATGACACTACATAAAACTAAACCCCATATAAGTGAGTACCATTCCAGGTCATCCTACACCTAGAAAAGCTGAACGGAAAGCAATCAAAGCAGCACTTGTAATGCAGATTACACCCTGCACAACACCCTGCATAGATTCACCAGAAACTGTCTGGGCCTGCACATCACACAAGATTGTCAGGAAAATCAGGAGATTAACACGCGACTTGCCAGCACATGGCCAGAAATTAAATTACAGGATACATAGCCATGCAGATATTCCAGGACACAAGCGGGCTTATAAGCCTGACATAATAACTGAAAACTAGATGAGTTTGTGTGTATTCATTATTAACTAAAGTGCAACAGATAGACAACACACAAGAACGAAGCACTCTATGTGTTCACTTCGTTCCTGTCCATCGCATTTCTGTTGCAGTATAGGTAATGAATTCATATGGCTGCACAGGAGAAGAATGATACCTCTGCCCAAGGGCCCGATCGTGCATGCAAATCCACGCGTGTGCACACACACACACACACACACACACACAAATGTTGCAAAAGTGCATAGCATGAAGCAGTATCAACAGGATGACACTAGATATGGATGAGGACTAACTTTCAACTGAGGTTCATTTGTAAAAATGTGGCGAGTTGTAAAAGGGCGATGAGCAAAATGAGAACAAGGTGAAAGCAGGAGCCAACGTTTCGACAAGTGGACTTGTCTTCTTCAAGGTCCACGTGTGGAAACGTTGGCTCCTACTTTCACCTTTTTCTCATGTTGCTCATCGTCTAGAATTTCCATCTCCTGCCTTCCCCGAGTTTTCCCCAGAAAAAGAAAGACATCTTTGAAGGATAGATAAAAATTGGTGCTTGATGCAGCCAAACATAAATAAAAATGCTACAGAAAGAAAATAGAGAAAAATTCCAAGTGCAGGAAAAAATAATTACAATTGCCAATCCTGCATGCCAGCACCTTTCAAGAAACACTGTTGTTATTCCAATAGAAAGACTGACAGCTTGCTTATGCAATGCAAGCACATTCTTCCAGTTCCATGCCATTGGGGAAAAAATGAGTTTCCTGGAAGGTAGCCACTTGCACACTTGGTGATCACTGTTTTTTTTCCCTGGACTTGTATATCTATATGTATTTTCCCCCTTTCCTTCTTTTATGCTTGGTTTCATCAAGCACTAGTCTTTATCGGGTTTTATTGCTGTACTACTTTGTGGTAACCTTTATAGATCACTGCATTTTCACAATAAACCTTTTAATTAGAAGTTAGCATACCCTATTCTTACTGCTTCACACTGTACATTCTTGCTACATTGGCCAAATAAAAGATTTTATAAGGTATCATGAGGGCCATTAAAGTGACTTGCTGCAGTCTCAAAAAAAAAACGAATAGCCTGGCTGCAAATGGCACCAAAGAACACATAGGACAAACAAGAAAACCGTGATGATCTAACAATCAAAAGTAAACGCTTGCTGACAAGCAATAGACTGAACATACACAAAAAGGAGAAGCAAAAATTCATGTGCATTTCCTGACGGGAAATGCATCCATTTCTAACGGAGGCCGTGATGACAAGATTAACCCAGAATTTTTAGATCTACAGCTTCCGTAATTTCTCTAGGCAGCCGATCTGCACAGAATGCTAGCTTCTTCCTCTACAATGCACACTCACATGTGGAGAGTGCATTGTAGAGGAAGAAGCTAGCATTCTGTGGAGATCGGCTGCCTAGAGAAATTATGGATGCTGTAGATGCAAATACACTGGGAGAATCTTGTGTCAGCATGGCCGCTGTTACACTTTCAGAGATGGATGCGTTTCCTGTTGGGATCTGTATGGACACGCATCAGATCTTGCTTCTGCTTTTTGTGTAAATTCGATTTATTGCTTGTCGACCAGCATTTACTCGGCGTGGTCAATAAACTTTCATTTGTTAGTACACTCATGAGATTATCTTGGTATCTAGCAGAAAGCTGTTCATTCTTTTTAGAGTGAAGCTGTGTATGCCTAGGCAAAACACTCATGGTCCGATCACAAGAACCCTAGCGTAGGGGTATGAGCCATTGTTTCGGGGGTTGTGAGCCATTGTTCGTCTTACATGAGGGACGGAGACATTTCCTGTTGGGTAGACATAGAAATGCTTATGCATTTAACACGTAAACATTTATCTACGCATTATTGCAAGGAAGGGACACAGAGTGGGACGGGGTTAAGACAAGATCATGATGTCATTATTATCTTGCAGCAAAGGTGTGGCGGGCCATTGGCTACACCGATAGTGACGTTGTTTCTCTCTAGCAGCAGAGCGCGCGTGCAGAAGTCTCTCTCAGACTTCCCTATAGGTTCAAAAATGTGTCCCTGTATTTAATTAAATGAAATGTGCAGCCCCGGTGTGTCACTTGGTAACTACAGTGCATAACTGAGTTATAAACATTATGATTAACGCATTACAAAACACAAATGCGTAACATAATTCAGAAAGACTTCGATGGACCACCTGGATTAACACAATGAACCGCTGCTCATCGCACTTTCGAAGATGGTGATCTTGCAAAGTGCAATGTGCGGCATTCCAAATAAACAATGTGATAAACCCAAGCCAAACATGTGCATAACCTCATTAAGAAACACAGACATAACCAATAATATAGGAAGACTTGAATAAGCCATTGGAATTAACCCAGTGATAAAAACCGGGGCTGCACATTTCAGCTTCGCTGGTTTTCCATCTGTACAGGGTGCATGGGCAGTAACTTTTTCTGTTATTGTTTGTTAAGTATTGTATAATGTTGTGCCAGTAAAACACGTTGGGCTAGTTGGTGCAATGTAGTGGTACTGCTTTTTTTGCTGGTTTTTTTCTTAATGTTGTGCCCTTCTTCCTTTTGTAACAACTTTTTTATTCCCCCTTGCATGATACTCCAACCTTGCAGCCTGCGAGGTATATAAATAAGTACATAAGCACGTCATTCATTCATCTGCATACACCTCGCACCATTCCTTGCTCAAGAAACGTCACTGTGTTGATGTCTCGCAGCGTGCATCTACATTAACTGCCGTTTGCGTTTTGGTATGGTTTGTGAACAGTGTAATGCATAAAGATTACATGACATTAAGGTTGTGACCTATGCGGTGCATAAGCAAACCTTGCAAAAGATGACAAGTTGGATTGTTGAAAATAAGACAAATTGTATATATCGCAGTTACTTTAACAGCATTTAATTGACCACTTGACAAAAACTTCACTTCGCATAGATTCCAACACGTACACTGAATGCAGTTTTCTTTTTTGCTTATTAATGCAGTCGTTACTGCATGGCCACATTGTAGATTTGAAAACAAAGTGAAATAAATTTGTTTGTTGCAATATAACAATATGTGCAGATCACTGCGATTGTAACCCCAGAACTTAATACAAACATGCACACTATAGGACGCAGACAAATGTTCAGGACAAATTTCAGAATGTTTGCATCCTGATACTTATGAAAGTCAACGGTTTCATTCCATGGCTGTCAATGAGAGGGAGAGAGAAAACTTAATTGTGTTCGTGGAACAAAAACGCATTGATAAGCTTAGGCATATAGTCATTGCTTAAAACTTTCGAAATGAATAATTATAGCTTGCTATCGACATTGAAGCAGCCTTTCGACAGCAAGAAAAGGAATCAGTTTTTTCAGCTCTGAACATTGAATTGCAGGAAATGCAAGCAGGCATAAAATTCTGCCAATATAATCTGTTTAGGAATACCAAATTCGAATAAACATTGAGACTTGCATTTGTACTTTCTCTGGCTGAGCAATCTAGTTTGAAATGACTCCCATAAACATGTCGTAACAATGTTGACCTAATACAGGTTAAATGCATGACTAGCTTAAGAAATCTGGATGATTGCTATAAATTACAGTGAAGAAACTATAATATCTAATAACATTAATAATATAATAATAACATTTATTTCCACAAAACAGGCTAACCGTGAGAGGCGTGCGAGGCTGAGCAGAAAGCTGAAAGATTCTACGGCAAGTGCGCCTGCCGTGGGCCTACGATCCTGCATTATGAATAGCGCATATTGATATGGTCTTCTTGTTAGAAGTTCCGAGTATACTACCAGCGCGAGACACGGGACAACAAAGTGGACGAGAAGCGTGTCTTTTAGAATGCTACGTTACAACGTACAGGTCTCTACAAAAGTGACGGCAACTGCTCGAAACATTTGATGCGTGGGCTTTTGCGCCTTTAGAAATATTGAGAGGGGGCTCCCATATATATATTCGCAGCGCAAGCACGGCGATGGACGAACCAGGCTAGCGCTAAGGTTGAATTTCACAACACAATTTTCATTCCACGTCGTATTCACACAGATCGTTTGAGGCTTCGTTCAGGGGCACACGCGGGCGTTCAGGTTGGTGCTTCTTGTTGCGTTTGGCGTAAGAATATGGCTAGGAGCAGGCACCACATATGCGCAATGACAGGCAATATACACGCATCATTTCTCTAGACGCTGACGCCGAGCACGGGTAGCACGAGGATCTTGTTGGGCTGATACGACAACTTCGTGGCAGCCGAATTCCGAATACTGCATATACGGTGAGGGTAGCTATATGAACTTGTCGATAGGTCATCTTGCAGATTGTTGTAGCACAGGCAGAACGAAACGGTCATAGAAGGTAGATAAGACAACACACATCGCTGAACCACCTGCGAACAGCTGTTTACGTGCGCGATGTCGCACTGAGATACGGAAACCGCCGTCGCGCACCACAAGACAAATCTTAACTAACGTTTTTAAATGAGTAAACGTACATATTATTTGCTTATAATCAAGAGAAGTCAATAATATTATAGTGTAAACGTTTTATTCACTACAATAAAAGAATTATGCAGCGTGTGCCACGACACCTGGCACCAAGCAACCCTGGGCATCGCACCAGTCGCATTGTTGAAATCGCAATCATGTGAAATGAGCCCTCTAAAAATCGCATTGCGACGCGTGCGACAGCACCGATTTTCGTCGTTGCAGTCGCAGCATGTGAAACAGCCTTAACACGCTACGGGAGGAAATCCACAGAAAAGTTCGTTCGAGCCCTGCGGAGCAGTTTTAGAGCGCAGCTCTTTGGCGTCCGTTCCTGGGTTTCGCGTCGTCGTCGGCGTTGTCGTCGGCCTCGTAACCAGCTCCGCCCCCCTTTCATCCCCCCAGCGCTAGCAGCGACCGACTGATACCGCTGGATGCCGCTGACGCCGCTAGAGAGTCAAGATAACGTGACTGCATAGAACACCGTCGCCGCCATGCAGAAAGAGGAGGAAAGGGTCCCCCCCCCTGTTCTTGTGTGGCGGATAGGGTGCTCTTCAGTTGCCGACGCGCTGGTTATTTCACGTAGGCCCCGGCACGTCGACGAATACGTGACCACCTTCCCACGGCTAGACCTGGTTCTTAGCGCTGCGGAAGCGAGGGTATCATATTGTTTGTGTCGGCATCGGCGGCGTTGTCCCTGAAACCAACTCCGCAGCTGGGGTTGACTCACTATCGGCGTCAGCGGCATCAGTCAGTCGCTGCTATCTCTTCCCTCCTCCCTTTATCGTGTTGTCCGCTTGCTGCGCGCGCTTCTGCCCCCATCGTTTGCCGCTGGGTGTACACGCCCCCCCCCTCCCCCCTCTTCCTGCGAGTCTCCGGTTGTCAAAGCGCCGGCTCGAACTTAATTCTTTTCTTCGCTCCTCCTCCAATGCAACCCCTGTGCGGTGGCAATCAGAGAGCCAGATCGGTGGCGGCGGATCTGTATATGTGCACCGCCCGAGCCGAAATTGCCGCTGCCGTTCGCCACTGCGAAATTATCTGCCAGTTCTTTCTGAGCCATGAGCGAGACGACCGATGGAAGTCCTCCGTCTGCTGCTGCTGCTGCTAAACGAGCTGCCAGAGCAGAGGCCCAAGCGCCGTCGCCGTCAGAATCCAGAGGTGCGTGCCGCCGAAGCAGAAGCTTAACGTCGCCGCCGTCGAGATGATCCAGGAGTACGCGTCGCCGAAGCAGAGGCTAAGCGCCGCCGCCGAGAAGACCCTGCCGTTCGCGCCGCCGAAGCGGAGGCTCATCGCCTCAATCTATCGAAAAGGTGAAACAGCTTATTTGCTGCGCTCAAATTTCGCATTAGGAAGTAACGTAATCGTCGGTAATTTTTTTTCAATCGAGATCGTTATTCGTCAGTCGGTAACTGGCCTTTAGAATTTCGTGTTGGAATTGCGGAAGAAATAGAGAAAAGGACCATTATTCAAGGCGTATTTAAGGCGTAAAGCACGCGACGTTGAGAGTTCGTGTTGCTGAAACACGACGCAAGCACGCAGTATACTCAAACACGCGTGTAATTACCAAATTTTCAGGTGTTGGCAGCGTGAAAGTATGTGTACGTGGTTTCGTAGGCTCATTTGCGTACCTGCAGGACACTATTGTTCGGCCGGTGCGTGAGAGATTCCGGCTGTGTGCGGTCAGCAACGACTGGCAACAGGGCCGTTTTGTTTCATTGCGGGGTGCTTTGGTAATCGAGACGATATACTGTTTCTTTTTATAAGTATTGCTGCAAGAGGGCTCTTGTAATGGCTAACGGAGGCCACTGCGCAGCACGTGAAATTACAATAAAGCAGGCGGCGCAGGGAGTGTTCGCATACCAAATTGGCTGTCCGCGAACTTATACCCCCTTGGCATGCACAGGCTTCGGCGAGCCCCATCCAGCCCTGGTCCTAGCTTTGGCGCTCCCGTTGCCGCTTTGGTGCCCTGGAGGCGCCGTCAATAATACGAAATAATGACAAGTTGTTACAACTAGTAAAGAAAATTTATTGAAGAAATACAATCGCGCCGAGGCGCCAACTTCTAAAGCAGCGCTAGCGCGCCCGCACGAGTATTATGAACGCCAACGAGAAATTTACCGGCCCACGTACGACTCTACGATCAAAGTGCACGTTAAACATCCCCAGGCGAGCCAGATAAAATTATCCGGAGCCATCCACTACGACCTCCATCCTAGCTTTAGTCGCTTCGGAACGTTGAAAGCGTTATACACCACAAACCAAATCAGTGCATGCGGGCGTACATTCGAAGCTAAAAGACTGCATCGTTAAGTCATAGTGAGCCTTGCAAAAGCGTCGAGAATGTGCAATCTTCTGGTGGAGCTCAAAACACACCCTGAATAATGTAGCATTTATGTCACAGGCCAGCTGCAGATGCGTGCATTTCACCGCAAGATGAAACTACATGAAACAAAGAGAGCACATTCGAAAAAAAAAAGGAAGTCAGCCAACGCGCTAAAAACCACGCGGAGCATGAACACACACTTTTTCGAAGCGGAAGGCATGAACTACACTCTTAAGCCGAAAACGGGGAAAAGGGGACTAACGGCAGCCGTTGGACCTTTGGATCAACGGTTAATCCACCGTGCGTGCCGTGTGAAGACGCGAAGTGTCGTGCGCAAATTTGTGGGACTAAATATTCGTCCTTGCAAGGTAACGGTTGACGGTGGGGATTAACGGCACAATTTAGTCCTCTGACTTTAGTCCCTTATTTTCTCTATATCACTCATGGCTGAACCCCCGTATACATGCAGGGTGTCCCGTGTAACTTAGCCAAACCTTAAAAATATGCAAACGCCACGTTGCTGGACCGAACCAGTTAATGTTCTTTGCAGTCGCTTGGAGATTATGTAATTATATAATCAGTCTTAATTAATTATTCAGTTGCTTATTTATTGTAATTAAGTGAAAGTGTCAATGAGAACATGGTAGAGCTACACAAATACTCCCGATGCAGCTTTGTGTTGCTCAATACGGGCTACAGAAAAGTGTTTTTCCGGGCGTCAAATTAAAATAGTCTGCGAACACACGCAAAGTGCCTCGAGCGGCCAGTCGCGCGGCAATTTTTTTCTGTATTCGCGGGCTTCTTTCACGCTCGGAAAAGCACTCTTATGTCGCACGTATTGAGCAACACAAAGCTGTATCGGGAGTTTTTTCATGTTGCTGTACAATTTTCTCGTTCACGCTTTCATATCTAATTATATTATTTGAGAAGTTGATTAATTATTGAAGCGGTCTGCGCTGGACGCATGAAAGAAGACAAAGGAATGGGCTAGGAGAGAAGTGAGGAGGAAGAAGTTGGAATAAAATGGCGGACGACACCCGTCTCACTTAGATTATGTCATTTCTGTTGCCGTTCTAGTTAGGAAAGCTACATTTTGGCGCAGCCAACAGTTTTCGAAGACCAGCCATGCGGGTGACGTTTTTCGTCGACCAGGCGTCATCGGAGTATGTTGTGTTCACCCGATACCAAGTGCACGGTGAGCCAGCGACGGAACTTCCTCTTGAAGTTAGTTCTACCACGCTGATCAACGTGGTGCTGCAACAAGCTGCAATCAGCCGCCAAGCCCTCGTGCAAACAGGATCGGTGACAGTGAATCTACAACTGCAGAGACTGAGCGAACTCGTTCTGGAACCCATACGACGTGGCACCCTCAAAGAGGAAACGCCTGCCGGGAAGGTGAGCCTAGACTTGAGTGTTATGGAACTGCAAAGGAACATTATACAACAGATCGAAATAATGAGAACTTTCGTCCAAGCGCTTAGTCGAGAGCAGTCAGCACGCAGCATTGTTGAACCAGATGTTTTTGAAGGAAACTCGCAAAATGCACACTACTGGCAGTGGTTTTTCGAGTACGCCTGTGACAAGAATATGTGGCACTCCGACGACACAAAGATTTTGAATATGCGCCGCTATTTGGGCGGTATAGCCAGAAATTGGTATGATGTGCACCTCATGGATCATGGAACAACATGTTGGGAACTGTGGAAAATCAACTTTTTAGGGGCTTTCGAAGGCAACGCAGTGGAAAGATGGGATGCGGCACTGCGGTTCAGTTATACAGGTGGCTCTCTGCTTGAGTACTGTCTTGAGAAGCGTCGCCTATTGTATTCTGCAGAACCGAAGCTGTCTTCTGCTGTTGTAGCTTTGATAACGCAAGGGTTGTGTATCGAGATACGTAGTCATGTCCAGCTCAAAGGTCCAAGAAAGTTTGATGACCTTCTGAACTTTCTACAGACCTCAGTGCCAAGAATTACATCGAGAAGACAGCCAGATGGTAGAACAGAGCAACTTGTTTCTCGTGAGTTGAGTGAGCATCTAGAGTCGTGGCCGTCAACTGAATGTGAACACAGCTTCATAAACAAATCTCTGGGAAGCGTAAATCATGACTGTGAGGATGGTGAAGAACCAATTACCGCAGTTCACGGCAACCTACTTCCACATAATCTGTCTTCCGTGCATCACAAGCCCCAGAAAAAGAGCTTCAGTGAGACAGTGTATTTGGTGTCGTCAAGCTTATTGTACGCCCCCATTAAGGTAGATTGCATTGAAGTGAAGGCTCTCGTTGACAGTGGCGCTTCGGTATCTATCATCAACAAGACTCGAGTGGATGCCAGTCGTCTGCACGCTGGTAGAGCATTGCGTGTCCAAGCCTACGATGGGTCAGTGTTGTGGATTGTTTTTCACGAATAGATCTCTGCAAGGGCTTTTGGCAGATTCCACTAAGTGAAGAAACAAAGAAGTACACCGCGTTCATAACCCCATTTGATTTGTTTGAGTACAACCGCCTACCATTTGGTTGGAAAAACTCCCCTGCGTGGTTTCAGAAGGTTATGACGGACATTCTGAAACCTTACCTGGGCATATTTTGCAATGTGTACATCGACGACATCATCATCTACTCAAAGACAAAGGACGAACACCGTAGTCATCTTTCAAAAGTTCTTCATGCCCTCAGTCTCGCCCAACTCAAAGTCAACTTCAGGAAAAGTGCGTTCTTTCAAGATACCGTAGTATTTCTTGGCAGGGTGTTTGATGGACAGACTAAAAGCACCAAGCAAGAATCGGTAGAGAGAATCTCCAAGCTGGTAAAGCCTTATGATGTGCACTCCCTGCGCGTTTTTCTTGGCCTTGCAGGACACTTCAGGGCGTTTATCAAAGACTACGTACTGAGAACAAGGTGCCTCACCCGTTTAACACAGAAAGACGTGCCTTTTCATTGGGACGAGAAGTGCGAAGCTGTCTATCGTGAGCTTGTAAAACTAATATCGTCGGACCCCATCTTGCGAATACCGGATTTTTCTTTGCCTTTCGTGCTGAACACGGATGCATCACATTATGCTACCGGTGCAGTTCTATACCAGAAGCCATCCAAACAAGCTGATCAAACCAAACACTACGTCGTGGGGTACTACAGCTATACCCTGAAACCCGCCGAAATCAATTACTGTACCACAGAAAAGGAAGCTCTGGCCGTCTTAAAAGCTGTGCAGTACTTTCGTTCTTACCTGGAACGGGCCAAATTCAAATTCATACTTTTCACGGACCATCAGGCACTGACTCAACTTCTGAGCATGGCCCAGCCAAGAGGCCGCATTGCTAGATGGGTGAACTATCTGCAACAATTTAATTTTGTAATTTCGCACCGCCCTGGCCCACTCCTCACTGACGCTGACGCACTATCAAGATTACTTGCACAGGAATCAAGCAATAATCCAGAGACAATCAGTCATATTAAGCTAAGGGAAGGTACAGAAGAGCTCCAGTTTATCAATGGAAGGTATCACGTACCACCAACTATGATTCCAAGGATTCTTCATCTATGCCACGACACCCCTGAATCGGGTGAACATGATGGCTTCTGACGCACTTATAAGAAATTGCTCATGAGATTCACATGGCCGGCCATGAAAAACGACATTAGCCATTACATCCGCACATGCCACCTCTGCCAGGTGAACAAAGTTAAATTCAAGCAATCGACAGATGTTATGACCAAGCCTGAATATTCAAGCGTCCCGTTCGAAGTAATTCATTTCGACTTCGCGGAGCTCAAAAAGGGGAAGGAGTAAAGCGAACGCAAGCTTTCTTGCTCTCCATAGATGAGTGCACTAGGATGATTGCGGCTAAAGCTGGCAAAGAAGACGCAAACATCGTAATAGACCTGCTCAAAGCTGAATGTTTTAAACCCACAAAGACGCTCGTCTGCTACAACGGGCCAGCTTTCCGGAGTGCCAAATTATCAAAGTGGGCACAGGAGCATGGCATAATGATAAAGTATTCTTCTCCGTACCACCCGGCAGCAAACGGCCTAGCGGAACGTGCCATACGAGACATCAAACAGTATCTGAAGATGTATCCAGACATTGCCGGTGGCTGGAAGTGCTGTCTCGAGGCCGCTGTGAAACATCACAACAGATCATACACCACGGGTTTAGACTGCAGCCCTCATTTTGTAACTTCGGGTACAGCGCCCATACTTTCTGCAGATCGTGAGCTAGGTCTCCTAGATAACCTCAAACTTGCGGAAGTAAGGAAAACTGTCAAAGAACAGGAGGTCTACAAGCGCCGCATGAAGCGAAACTTTGATAAAAGGCACAGTAGCGAGGTACCGGACATACAGCCTGGAGATTATGTCCTTGTAAGGTAAGGAGCTGTGCCCTCAAATTCAAAATTTTGCGGACCATTTCAAGTTATTAAGACTGCATGCCAGCATGGAATATTGAAGAATGTCTGGTACGCCGGAGCCTCGGGCCAAACGGAGTGCGCCGCTATTGCAAACGTATTCAAGTATTACCCCACGAGGTGTAATTAAAATAAATCCGGAAGAGTGAAGCGGTCTACGCTGGACGCATGAAAGAAGACAAAGGAATGGGCTAGGAGAGAAGTGAGGAAGAAGAAGTTGGAATAAAATGGCGGACGACACCCGTCTCACTTAGATTATGTCATTTCTGTTGCCGTTCTAGTTAGGAACGCTACAATTATGACTAATTATGTAATTAGGCAGAATGAAAAAAATAATCGAGCATCAAACATCCCCACCTCGGTTCTGTCCAGCAACGTGGCATTTGCACATTTCTAAAATTTGGCTCCAGTTACGTGGGGCACCCTGTATATATGTCTGCGAAACACCAGCAAGCGTCATCTGCGCAAGCCGTTTCGTACTCCGCATTGCTCAGTTTTTACCGCACTGCGACGATCACGACAATAATAACAATAACGATAGCGATTTGGTCACATTGGTCATAATCCACGGTGTGAATGCAGTCGGTACTCAGCGGCGAGTTCCAGATTTGGTAATCGCAAGCGCATTCTTCGCAGGCGCGCATGACGCCGTTGGTTAACATGTCTCTCATCTTCGGCTGGCTGTTTCGGTGCGCTTTTCTTCTTTGGCTGACATCGGAGCCACCAGCCTTGCATTGGTAGGGAGCATTTAAGGAGGGAGGGAAGTGGGGTTTCTGGCTCTAGCGGCATTTTTCAGACTCTGGCGATGGTTGTGTAGAGGCCATTGCGTTGTATTGCCGGGGGGGCTCCGTGTCCCTCTCCTCCCTGCCTGGACGGGGTGGCAGCGGGTCATAAAACACTGTCGCTCTGCTGTCATCCCGCCCACACGAAGGTCACTAGGCTTTCGCCATTGGCTAACATTTTGGCGGGATTCGGGCCCTGCTTGCGTGCACTCCGGGTAAGGGCGCGCAAGTCGGGTCCCGGGGAGACCACATCACGGCGTCTGAAGGTGCGTACGTGTTCCTCTCTGCCGGCGGTGGCCCCCTTTGTCCGCCGCCGGCGGCCGATGGTTACTTCGGCTCGTCGGGGTCCCGGCCTCGGCGGACACGCGCGCACTCTTCCGTCGTCACGATGTCCTGAGGCAGCGTCTGCCGATCCTGCCCCCGTCTGTTCGTCTGTCGTTTCTTTCTATTTCCCTTTTCTCTGCTGTGGGGCGCGCGATCGCAGGCGCTGACCGAAGTATAGGCAACTTCTTACAGCTGGGGTTCTTTTATGCGAAGCATATTACGAGGGCTCAACCCAGCTCCTCAGGCGCGGCGGTGACCATGAAATCACGTGACACCGTGACGTCACGACAGAGGAGAAGTGGCTTTGGCTCAACTCTTGCAATACGGGCTGGGTGGGAATCGAACCAGGGTCTCCGGAGTGTGGGACGGAGACGCTACCACTGAGCCACGAGTACAACGCTTCAAAGCGGTACAAACGCGCCTCTAGTGAATGCGGTGTTGCCTTAGAAACGCGCTGTTTCTAAGGCGTGCGTCTCTTGCTCAGGCGCACATTTCGTTGCCGCGCCGAACGCTGCTTTGCTCGACGCTCACCGCGTCCAATGCGGGGCGCGTAGTCGCTGCCCTGTAGCCCATTGTCTTACACCCCTTGGCGGGTCGACGGGAACGCTGTCGCGTTCCACTCTTGAAGGCGAAGAAGTAATGCATGAGTTGTTTCTTCGTCTAGCCGAACCAAATATAGCCAAGCAACAGCAGTTCACCAGGCTAAACAGTGGTTCAACAACTAAAATAAAGGCTAGTATGCTTCGCATCCTGGGCTTAACCTTACCTAAGCCACAGCCATTTTTTTTCTTTGTTCTTCGTTTCTTTGTTCTCTCTCTGTCGCGGTGCGCCGTTAGTGGCCACCGGCGACCATTCGGCCATGTTTTGTGTAACTAGCTTCAGATTCGGACGGGACGTTAAAATTGATGTTTGTATTGACTCCCAGTTTAATAAATGTACTTTCTGGCTTCTCGAGAGCTTTGCCTAGGGTCTCCCTTACTGCGCGCGCGGTCTCGCCTTCCCCCTGAGCTGGGGCCGGCGGGGCGCGTACGCGCGCAGCTGCGCGTCGGCACACGGAGCGGGCCGCAGCAGGCGCGGACGCGGTGCCCTGCACGCATGGCGCCTCGTAGTGCTCGAACCCGCGGTGGTCGTCCGGCGCGTGCGGAATCGGAGCGTGCGCGCCGTGAGCGTAGTGATGAGACCGCAAATATTTCTTTTGCTCTTTCTGGAGGTGACGACCTAATAGGTTTTGTGACCGCATGCGACAATGCAAGTGACAAAAAAGAAAAGAAGAAAAAAGAACATTGTGCTTTGGAGGCGACTGGGAGCTTGTCTGAGGTTTTGTCGACAGCGTCTCTTTCATGTGCGCCGCGGTGCTTTGGTGGTATATGGTGGCCGAGTCAATGGAAAATAGCAACACAATAGGCAGAGGGCCAACTCTAAAGTTTTTGTGGATGGCCCACACAGTCAAAACTTACACACTTATGGCTTGATGCACGGAATTGTTAATTCTGGGGCTTTTGCAATGTTGACCTTTCATATTAACGAACAATTTATTGTAGTCCCCTGAAGTTTATTGTATTAAGATTTCACTGTAGCATCATTTTCAGTATTCCTGAATGGCACTTTGGTTTGCCACCTAGCACCCTGCTGCTGAAGTGACACTCAACGAAGTAAATTAAATTCACTCAAGGTGCCCTAAGTTTGCCCATCTGACCAGGATATTAGAGAGACACTAATCCCCGAATGCAGAGATCTAACTTGGATCGGGCTTGGACATGACGAAGTCGGCCCGAAGCAAAAGGCGGACTTCAAAACGCCCAAGTCGGCTTTCGCGTTTCATAGACGCTCAAGCTGACTTGCTTAGTCAATTCAAGACTGTGCTTCAACACAAAAGCAGGTTGCACGTCTGTGTTCGTGGTAAACAATAAATTTATTAGCGTAAGGCACGTTGTACAGCAAAAAAGTATGTATCTTTCCAAATTTCCACCAGGGCATAAGTGCTGAAGTATAGTTTGCGTAAAATTATTCCATCTGGCTACGTCCGCCGCTGCGATGGGCAGTGTTGGTTGCACGCGCGCGTTCCCGGCGAATTTAGGTGGTCTTCAAGTTTCGGTGTTTTGGCGCGCTTTTTGAGTTGCAGGTTTCACCATCTTTTCAAGTCGCCGCTACACTTTTAGGCGACAGTGTATTTGAGGGCAAATCAATTTTATCGTCACATTTATTTTGGTTTCAGTTTACCTTTACCTCAGAGGTTTTGTTGCATGTTTGTTGCCGTAGAGAAGCGAACGAAATGGTTGGTTCGTATGGTGGTCTTTAAACGGCTTTTGTTCTCGATTGCCGCAAGGCGTTGATGCGCCGTCTGGGCCGGCAACCGGATACAAGAGGCCGAGACGAGGCATACGGTCGGTTTCTGAGGGAGCTCGCACGTCCCTTTTCGCCTATAGGCATTCCAGGAGGAAGGCGACGGCCCGTGTTCTCCTCGGGCTACGTGACCCTGTGAAGAAAAAGCCAACCTATTCGAACGCACTGGGCCAGAGTCACAAACAAGAAAAAAACTGCAACATGTGCTGCGAACGAAGAGTACCGAGCGCCGTTGAGTCGCCTGCCCGGACCCATATGGGTGACAACACCCGATAAAAAACAAAATAAACAAATAAAATGACACTTGCAAACGATTTGCCTGCTTCGCATGGAGGGTTTGTCGAGAACAACGAGAGGGAGAGTGCGGCACAGTCGTAGACATCGCAAATTGGCAGTGCGTGTCGGCTGTTAGGAAAACAAGTTGTGGGGCTCGCTCTACGGCCGCGGGCCGCATTTGGTACGAAATTGCTGTTCTGTCAACAGGCTTTGACGCTAAAATGTCGCACTCACGTACGGTCTCCTCTCAAGAGAATGCACTGCAACGCAAGACGGCAGCCTGTGTTAAAGAAGACGAAAAGAGCCTGCCGACGACACTCCTGAACGACTACAAGCATATTGTGGAATGCAAGAAAACTGATGTCGCGTCGTTGACCAAGAAGAATCAGACATGGAAAGAAATAGGAAAATATTAGAATGCCAATCACGGGATTACGCGGCGCGATCACCTGCAACTGAAAAAATGCTGGACCAACCTGAAGCAAAAGCGGAAAGCGGAAGCTGCGGAAGAAAAGGGAAAGCGCCACAAAACTGGTAAGCGCACATGTTCTGCATGACTGACTTATTTGGGCTACTTTTTATTATGTGTAGTCATAGGAGATGAGAAAATACGCTCGCAATCAATCTTTCCGCGACTGCGGAAAGCGCACCAGCATGAGGCGCGGGTGCTTCGCGATGAGCAGAGTCACCTTTCCAACTGCGCCGCACACTGTTGACTGAGGAATGCGGACCGGACCTCCGGTGACTGTTTGAAACGTGCCAGCACCGCAAAACATCACAGCCATCAGCAACTGCTGCATGGGAGGCACACAGTCGGTCCTCTGTTGTCCCCGCTTACCCGGATAGGCAACATAGCGAGAAGTCGCACGGCGTTCTTCGTGAATCTGTAGCGACCGAGCAATTGTTCGTCGTCGTACAGCTCCATCGGATTCCCTCGGTCACGTAGGGTGGGTCGCGGAATTTTCGGCAAGGGATGCGCCTCTGAAAATGCTGTATCCATGGCGTGGCAAGCAAACTCAAAAGCAGCTAACCTCTGCGCGACGTCCGTTCGGGAGGCTGCCATGTTGGAATAACACACGAAGTCATTTTCAAGCTAGCCCGGGAGCAGACTTCAAACTTGAGCGGACTTCGACGCAGCCAAGTCGTTCGCAAGTCGTCCGCAAGATCAAGCACGATTTACGACGCACGGCGAAGCTGTCTTGAGACTGCCAGAAGTTCGAGCAAAGTTAGATCTCTGCATTCGGGGGTTATTGTAGAGTGCTTCTAAATTATATTTGACTGTGGCTGCTCCTGACTTAATTTTATTTTCATGATTTTACTCTGGCTATGACACGTTTCATCTGCTGTATAAGTTGGAGTTGTTTTATTTTGTTTGAACTGCTGCATATTTTCAGCCAATTTATTTTATCTTGTGTATTTATATGTCATTACTGTATACCAAGGACTTGGCATTTGTATGCTAGTATTCCTTTTTTGTTTTGTTAATTGTGGCTCAAGACGATGGTGGCAATATGTAATTAAAAATAAACATGGGTTACTTGAGTTCGATCATTGTTTTTGCTTGAAAAGCTATGGCAACCTGGAATCATTGGAAATGTGATTTCGGTGCATGACTGAAAAGTATGATTTATTCCAAACACTATATTCAATCCGAAACACATTGTTTCGGATTGAATGGTAATCATTCCTGTTTGAACCGTTAGCCTCTAGAAGAACATTAAGGTGGTATAACCATTACCTTTATGGTGGGCAACATTTAATCTTGGGGGAACAACTGTTGGTTTAGTGGAAGTACTTGAAAGGAAGAACATTTCTCCAGAGAAGGGCGATCAGATAGTCTCTGGGCTAACATAACCAGCCCAACCATTGGTCCTCCCTGGCTTAAAAGTTGCTCGTAAAGTTAGTCCCTGTGGACAAACCTAAACAGACTAATCGTTTATCCTCTAGGGACTAACTGGGATGGACTAAAAGTTGCTCCTGCAGTTACTCCCTGTGGACTAACCTTAACAGACTAACTGTTGGTCCTCTAGGGACTAACTGGGATGGACTAAAAGTTGCTCCTGCAGTTACTCCTGTAGACTAACTTTAACAGACTAACCGTTGATCCTCTAGGGACTAACTGGGAGGGACTAATAGTTGCCCTCACTTTTAGTCTGCAGTAGTTGCTCCCCCAGTTAGGCCGCCGCATTTGCTCCCGAAGTTAATCCAAATTTGGTTCAAAATCTGTGGCAGGTCATTTAGTCCCCCAAGAGACCAACAGCCATACCCGTTTTAGTCCTTTTTGGCTTAGAGTGTAGGCTCAAAATAAGAGGTTGTGAGTAGCCGTGGCCCTTACTTCACAAAGCCGTGCGTTCTTTGCCACTTCCTCGAGGTCAGCTCGCCCGATGCTGTGAATCCACAGTTCTTTTTGCGTTGTGCCCGCCGGATGGCAAAGCAAAAGGTATTCGCCCTCGCTGTGTCTGTTGCGACAACCGAAGTCGCAGCAGCACGGCATCGCAGTTAAGTTCTCGGCCCTGCACGTTCTATTACGCTAACGCACTCCGTCAGTTCGCCTGCCGTACTTCGCCGCGCAGGCCCAACCGTGGAGGTCGGTGCGCGCTGGAAAGAAAAAAATATACAGAAGCGCGGCGCCAGCTCCGCACTGGAAACAAAAAAATATACATAAGCGTGGCGCCTGCTTCCACATGACACAGATTGGCCAATGGGGGAGCGGAGGAGGCTGGGGCGACAGGAGAGAGAGGATTTAATTAAAGAGAAGGAACAGGAGGCGTAGAGGAGGACGCGCCAGGGTGAGCGGGGTGGCGGAGAGATCTAGGAATGGTGCTACTTTTCAAACATTGAGGGGTTTTAGGTATACTTACAGCGTTTGGTCACATAGAAAAGAGATTTAACAAGAGCGGACACTTCCATAAAGCGCAGCGGCCGAATTGACTGTAGCGCACCAAGCGGATGGGATTAACACCTTCCGGTTTCGGTTTTGGGCGCGCGCGTTTTGTACGCCAGCTGGTAAACGCCGCGTCAGCTGCACTGATCGGCGCGGCATTTTAACGCGATAGCGTTAAGGAGCTCGTGTCGCAGAAAAGCCGGTGTCGTCGGCGTCGGTGTCAGCGTGTTGCGGCGTTGACCGTGAGCGATAAATCACGGCAGGCACTCCATAAATAAAAAGCAACTTCAAAGATGGGCTGGGTGGGAATCGAACCAGGGTCTCCGGAGTGTGAGGCGGAGACGCTACCACTCAGCCACGATTTCGATGCTTCCAAAAGGTACAAACGCGCCTCTAGTGAATGCGGTGTTGCCTTCGAAACGAGCCGTGGAAAGTTATACTGTGGTGTATATCGGTAATTATGACCATGTAACTTACAGAAGTCGCAATTACACGAGTAGCGAAGTGCGTTTCGCTGCATTTCTTCTGCGCTTTCCGCACACGGAGAGCCATCTTGCGGCAAACACAGAAGACCCCCTCCTCTCCATGTACGGCGCTGCCCCGACAGATGGCGCGCCACGCGCGCATTGGAGCTGTCGCGGCTCGGACTCTCTCCCCTGACAACGCTTCGCCTGGCTCCCTCTGTAGAATCAAGCGTCCTTCCTTTCTTTAGATCACTATCTCTCTATCTCTCTGCCAGTGCCGATCACGGCGTTTGGCTGGCGTGCATCATTTCCCCCTCCGGGATACCGAGTTCTTTGGTTCGCTCCGCTTGCTCAGGCGCACGTTTCGTTGCTGCGCCGAACGCCGCGTTGCTCGACCATATGGCTCGACGCTCACCGCGTCTGATGCGGGGCGCCTCGTAAGTGATGGCTGCCCTGTAGCCCATTGTCTTACACCCATTGGCGGGTCGACGGGAACGCTATCGCGTTCCACTCTTGAAGGCGAAGCTTAAGCGTCCTCCAATTTTTTTTCGCTTCTACTACTGAACCACGCACGGCCTTGGCTCGGAATCATTTTGTTCTTTAGTAAATATGATTGTGAACGATCTTGACAGGCCCCCACCGAATCTGTGCCACGTGCAATTTCATAAAGTAAACGCAAGACATCTTCTGAAATGATGAAACGTTTATTTTGCTCAATATATAAATGCTCGTTCCGGGCTTTTTGTGCATTCATCCACAGTTGTGGCACCAGGTAAGCAGAAGTCGTCGCCGTACGAAGCTCCATCGGATGTTATCAGCTGAAGAAAGGTAAATTACAAGCATGTATCATATTGGTATATTGACCCAAAAGGAATATTGCGTATAGAGGCGAAGCGTGCGTAAGGGGTGGATGGGCGGCATTACAGATAAATTCACTTTTAAATACATCTCGTAGCAAATAGACTCCTTCCAAACAAGGCCATAAAATATGAAGAAAGCACCTAATTATCAAGGATCCCTTGCTTCCCGGACATTATTTCCTGCACATTAACATCACAAATACACGGGTGACTGCGCGTTTCCAGAACAACTTGCCCTTAGTCGACGTGATGGTATGCCAAACACAGAGACCACAACACTGGTTCTCAGCCAGACTATGTTACGTGTTCGGAACATGCCTGCTAATCGCACTCAAGAGAAATTAGTGTGCAACGCCTATTTTCAGTCGCTCAGAAGACAGACTGTCAAATTCCTGGTTTTTGAGCTCGTTGGCGTTATGTTTTACGCGTCCTGCCAGCGTAGCAACGCACTCCCGTGTTATCCCTCTTGGCGATCGCTCGTTGCGTTTTCGACAAGCGTGAGTATCGGAAAAAGGTATACATATGTTCTTGGAGGGCATAAAAGGCGTCACAAACTTGTCCCACCAAATTTCAGTACAGGCCAAACTAACTGTCACCACAGCCGGCTTGCTTCTTTGCTAACTGCTTCACAACCGCAGGCGCGCCTAGCATGCCTCAAAAGTATTCCAAAACGTTAAGAAAGAAATACAATTATTTTGGGGGTCAGAGAAAGCGTCACGAACTTGTCCCAGGAATATTCAGTACACGCAAAACCGTCACCACAGTCAAGCTGCATTTTGCTAACCGCGTCACATAGCCCGGTGCGGCAAGCGTGCCCAAAAACTACCGAACTATGTTACAATAATGTTTGTGCTCATATAAAACGCCGCAGATTTCAAAGTACGAGTAATTAGAGATTTAGAACAGCGTTTGTCCCCTTACGTACGTTAAATGTATAAGCAGCGTTGCGGGCCATTACAGTGCGTGTCCTTTGAAGTCTTAGTTTACCTTACGGAAACGCAAACGTTATAAAACAGGACGCCGTCTGATGCCTCGTGCCAAACTTATCAAGCCGAGATGGTCCATTAGCAACCATTCTGCTGTTGCTATGTGGACGCGTCTCGTTAGCGTACGGGCGCCAGAATCGCCGAAAGATCTCAGAAAATGGACGTGCTATGCGCTCATAACTAACCTTTCCCCTTTTTTCCTGGGGCCTCTCGCTTGAGAGGTCACGCTGTTAATTGCTCTAGTTTCGCGCGCTTTTTCCTAGCCGCTTTAAACGCCCTTCGCCCCGTCGCTTCCGCTGAGTGCAGCCCTTGTCAGGGCTCTCGGGCGAGCAGCCATGGGTTTTTGAGCCGCCACACCTGTCGAACCTCGCCCTCATGGGTGATAGCCAGGATACTGCGGCGCTGTACCGCACCGGTACTCCACAAGGCCGCTCCCGTGCCCTAGACCTGCTTCTCAGGGAAGCAGGACGAAACCTACACAACCCATCGAGGCGTCTTTCGCCTACAACGAGGCTCACCAGCCGCAGGACACGCAGAGCCGGCCGACTCTCGCCAACTGACGACGACACCCGCCCGCCCTTGTCCACACCTCAGGCCGGCCCCAGTTCGCCCGCCCCTGACCCATCTGCAGCTATGGACACTCCAGTGCTGCACTTTTACTTTGTTTCACCTGTGAAGCTGAACGCACCACCTGCCAGCTGCCAAACGCCGCCGACCGTTGACAAGGATATCGCGCATGCGGTATCAGGCAGCGACACCACCTCCGAAGCCACCTCTCCGTCCCTGTCTGCAACGGACAACAGCTGTGCTAGCTCGCTTGCCGACAGCCTAGCCAAATCGGATCGTGCCTCTACGCCATCCTCGAACACTTGTAGTGAAGCTTCGTCTGCCACTACAACAAACACCTCCTTCAGCGAGACATCTACGGGCGCTGATTGCGCCTCAGCCCCCGCGGCCTCCCCCCGATCTCCTGTTGACAGGGGGTCGACTGACCCCGCAACGGACGTCACCCTGCCGAACGCGCCCCTATACAAGCGATCGTGCACGAGCCGGATTCCGCCGACCTCCCCCGTTGCCATGACAACGCTCGGAGTCTGCCCGCCCCAGCGTCTGACACGCGGGAAGCAGCCGAAGCGCCAACCAGCACGCCCTCACCACGAGCGCCTGTTGCCGCCGTCTCCACAGACAGCCACCCTGAGCGAGCCGCTGCCGCGGTACCGGATTCCGCCGGTTCCACTGAGAGCCTTGGCAACGGACATAACCCGCCTCCCTCCACCCCTCCTTGCGAGGAGGACAACATCGTGCGAGCAACGCTCGGTGAACCCTCTCCCCGCACCCCCGCACCCCGCCCGGCTCGCCGACGGCCTGCAAAGAAGGGGAACGGAAGGAAAAACAGACAACCAGCCTCTCGCGAGACTGACCAAAGCAAACTGGTGGGCTCCAACACATTTCTGTTGTGAAGTTACAAAGAATGTACGCAGACATAAGCAAGCAAAACAATAAAATGACATAAAAGAAAAATACCAAGCTAGCTCGAAAAACAGTTTAAATTGGCTGAAGCAATGAGAAGTAGATGTATTACAAACTAATACATTTAGGCACGCTTGTGGAAGTATGGTTGACAAGAATTGTTTTAAAATGCACCTGATAGAGTAGTGTTTGATCCGCACCGATGGCACCGGCTGTTGGAACCTCAGTGCTGACACCCGTTGTTGCAACCGGACCGTTGGCGCCCGTTGTTGCAAATGGGTCGCAAGCCCCAAGGGTAGCGTTGGCCTGGCGGCCTGGGGCACACTGGAAGCATCCGAAGGTCCCAGCAAAGCATGAGGCGACTGCTAACAGAACAACTTGTTTATTCTAGCATCGCAAAAAGCGGGCGGTCAGGTCGACCGAAGTAGAGAGACGGGAAAGCACGTTACTCAACAGAAGAAATCGGAGCCTCTCTCTTGGCGTCCGGGGGCAACTGCTCTTATACTCTCGGAGTTGAGAGCAAGAGGGAAGGTCACGGGACTACGTCACGTGACAGCAAGGCACGGACGGACTGAGACATGTAGAGACGTGTAGTGACGCATCAGACGGGCCGGCGCCGGTCAGACCTCCTCGCTTCACACTTGGGGAGCTCCTCTCCCCGGCTGCCGCGCTTTGACAAGCGTGGGCACACACACACACACGCACACACAAAGACACGTGGCACTGAACATGCCGGGACGCGCTCGGCGGGGATGCGTCGCGGCCGCTCCGAACGGGCCAAAATGTCCGCCGCTTTAAACGAAGCCCCCGCGTCTGTTGCTGCATCCGCGCGTCGTAGGCGAAACGTAACAGTAGTCACGTTGACTGCGACACCGTTTTACTATAGCACTGCTGAAGTTAGAAGCAATATTTGAGAAAAAAAATGGCTGTGGCTTAGGTAAGGTTAAGCCCAGGATGCGAAGCATACTAGCCTTTATTTTAGTTGTTGAACCACTGTTTAGCCTGGTGAACTGCTGTTGCTTGGCTATATTTGGTTCGGCTAGACGAAGAAACAACTCATGCATTACTGCTTCGCCTTCAAGAGTGGAACGCGACAGCGTTCCCGTCGACCCGCCAAGGGGTGTAAGACAATGGGCTACAGGGCAGCGACTACGCGCCCCGCATTGGACGCGGTGAGCGTCGAGCAAAGCAGCGTTCCGCGCGGCAACGAAATGTGCGCCTGAGCAAGAGACGCACGCCTTAGAAACAGCTCGTTTCTAAGGCAACACCGCATTCACTAGAGGCGCTTTTGTACCGCTTTGAAGCATCGTACTCGTGGCTCAGTGGTAGCGTCTCCGTCCCACAC
The DNA here is from genome assembly GCF_038994185.2 of Dermacentor albipictus. NCBI lineage: Eukaryota > Metazoa > Arthropoda > Arachnida > Ixodida > Ixodidae > Dermacentor > Dermacentor albipictus. The sequence goes on from NW_027225569.1 coordinate 9,199,901, forward strand.
TCCGGAGACCCTGGTTCGATTCCCCCCCAGCCCGTCTTGCAAGAGTTGAGCCAAAGCCACTTCTCCTCTGTCGTGACGTCACGGTGTCACGTGGTTTCAAGGCGACACCGCCGCGTCTGAGGAGCTGGGTTGAGCTCTCGTAATATGCTTCGCATAAAAAAAATATTAATTTCTTCACTGGATGCACAAGTGTACTTGCATATGAGCACGTATAAAAGGCCCATATGAAACGTGCCGAAATGTCGCTGAGAGTATGCTGTCGTACGCGCAAGAGTTGTTCGCTACTTTCGTTGAAGAAAAGCTGAAAGCATGCGTACAGTCATACTTCTAGTCACCGTACGACCCCAATATATCGCTCACCCTCCTCGAGTCCGCGCACTTTCAGGTCTACAAAGTGCTTCAAGCCGCCACCCGCAACCCTACGAATCGGGCTACATTTAAAAACTAGTACTGGAAATTGCATGCAATATTTATTTGTACATGCTGTTGGCAACATGACATCTACATCGCTCGAACGTGTTATTGGCTCAAATATCATTAGCGCCCCAAATGAGTAACATTTTTTTGGTTGTGGCAAACGTGCAGGAAATCGCACGATCAATTATGGCGGTCGGCTGCTTTTCACGTCCTGCACCCGAGAGCAGTGGGAGGGCGGCCTTCCCGACGGCGCGTGCAAGTACCGACGGGCACTGATCCCAGAGGCACGGGCCGTGGGCCGTCGCCGCAGACTCCGTGACAAGCAGCGCCTTCACGACTTCTCCTTTGCTGTCAATAAAGATGTTTCTATCATCATCCCTCCCCATGTTCCTGTGGCATGTTCGGTTCATGAATTTTTATTGTTTACTGAGCGATAATGGGGAACATGTTTCTCTCCCCCGTTGGTTCATGAAGTTATTTAGTACCTGAGATGTAGCCGTAGCGCTGCTCTGGGGGTGGAAACCCCAGCACGCGGTAACTCATGAGGTTGTGGTAAGCAGCAAGAAAATATAAACTGTAATAACAGCCATAGCCATAACGACATGAAAACAGCAACTTACGTGAGAAAACGTGCAGTCCGCTTCATGCCACACGCGTTCTTTGCGTCACACCAGATGTATTCACTCGAACGAAGGTAAAGAGAAACTGACGGAATGACGACAAGTGCACGTATTGCTGCGTACCCGCATGGTACGGCAGGAACGCGTGAAATGTAACCGACGTAAGGTACTGCAGTTGTGCATGGTGCACCATGTACTCGATGTACTCCACTATGGCGCCATTGCTACACAAGACGTTGTTTAGTGTTGTTACTTTCAGCCGATTTGCCGTATGATATATTCAATGGAAATGATTGTTTAAAAAGGGTTTTCAGTCGCTTTAATGATAACTTAAATAGTAAATTACATGTGCTGAGGTGCAAGTGTAGAAAACAAAAGGGCACCAAAGTAAGCGCGTCGATTACGTACATTGGCACGGAGCAATAGCAGACGACACCAAAGGGTGTGCTTGTTTGACATGTCCTTGTGCATAGCATGGGCCAAAGTAACGGCCACGAGACGCAGTGTGGATTTATCTAAATGTTTTAGTTAGCTAACGCTCATTTGGCGTCAATTTTCTGCGTGCGCATAACTTAAGAATGTAATTTCAACGCACAAGAAATACGAAGCTGCGCCTAGCATACTCTCAACAATCCCCGGAGCAGACGGCTTTAGCGCGGGCTATCTGGACGCGAAAAAGAGTGGTCAGTTGTTGTTAGTGCTGCTGTACGTGAGAAAGTGGTCACTTCGTTGTGTGAAGTTGAGTTCGGCAGCTTCTCGCACGCTACAGCAAGCCATGGCACGGAAGCGTAGCCAGAAGTTCGGTAAGAAGAGAAAGCGCATTCTTCTAAATATGCGCAAGTTTCGCTCCTTCGCTACGTCCTCGACGTCTGGTGCTGGGCAAATGGCAAGTTCACCAACGGAAAGCGTTGCTTCAGAAGTGCTATTTGGTGAGGATGATGACACTTCTCAGCAACTAGCACAGTCAGCACCTTTGCAAGTCTCCGCATCGTTGGCGAATGAAGACACACAAGACAAGGTCGGCGAAATACTGGAAGGGAGGCGGCTGGTCGACATCAACCATTTCATTGCCTCTTACCAGGCACTGTCGAGGCACGAGCCTTTCGATTGCTCCTTTGCGGACATGCAGTTTATGAAGGAGCGCCGGCAAGGGCTGATCAGCGCGTTCACCTTCAAATGCAGAATGAGCAACAGGGAAGACGTCATCACCACAGAGCCGCCCCCAAAGGAAAATCCGGCTATGATGGACGCAAACACGGCAGCGACGTCGGGAGCTGTGGCCATTGGCGTCGGTTACACGAACCTCTCCGAACTTCTGGGCACGCTAAATGTTCCAACGATGTCATCAGCAACTTTCTCCAAGTGCCAGGATAAAGTCGACGACACCATCGAGATAGCTGCATGGGACATGATGAAAGCGGCTGGCGTCGAGGAAGCACGCCTAGCCCGCGAGTGTGGAGACGTGGACGAGGACGGGGTACCGACGATCACAGTTGTTGCTGACGGCGCCTGGTCCAAGAGGTCATACAAGAACCACTACGATGCCTCATCCGGAGTAGTGAGTTTGCATTGCACTTATCAGATACCTCAATAAATAATGCCGAATACAGGCCCCTGTGTTCATAGCTACGCATTTTAAACGCAAATTGTATGTATGTCAGAGCCCAGAGCACAGTAGCATAATTTTTTAAAGATTTGCACAACAACTGATCGTGGAGGGTATGCAGCGGTGCGTATATGTTTTGTAGTGGTGCCCGGAGTGGTGTAAGCGTGTATCAGGGGCAGGAGAGCGGTTGGGGCCCCGACTGCTCCCGAACAAGTCGTCATGCCGAGACTTCTTGTATGACATTTTTCTAGCGAACTTGTTCGGTAATACTGCAGTATGACTGTGGGTTGTAGGTTTCACTGAAAGTATGCATTCAGCAGCATTGGTAGCCATTGCCGTAAATTTATTTTTATTTTATTTATTTCCCGTTTACACCGGCTTGAACTGTATTAAGTACTTGCGATCGGAAAACATAGTGATGCTTCGTCCCAAAAGAGTAGGCAGGCGTTGTGGCCCTCTCGGTGTCAGGTGTCAACTTGCGCCACTCTTGTTTCCTTTGTGTGTTTGTAAGTTTCCATGGCTGATAATAATTATAATAATAATGCTACACGAACTTGCAGTCATGTTGAACATTTGGGCTTCGTAAAAAAACATGAATGTAGGTGTGCAGATGCGCAAAGCATACAAGAAATAATTAATGGAACCTCTGTACGAGCGAACTTTCCATATGTTGTGCAAATTTAGTCGGTGGCCTGAACCCAGCTTGAACCATCACAACGAGTAACTGTAATTTATTTGCTAAGAAAGAGAGTAAGATATTCTGAACAAGCTTGTGGTGAAAGATGAGCTAGAAGGTTCTGCGTTAAGTGAGATATAAGAACATCGAGCGGGAGCATGGTAGAAAATTAAGCAGGTGCACAGAAGGTCGGCGGGCTAATAAACGACGGTTCCAAGAAGCGTGTAAACCGTCTTTTCTTTTTTCTTTTTTCTGTTCGCACTCTCCTTGAAGGCTTCAGCGGTGCAGCAACTAATTGCGCACTTGTTTCCTATTCCAAGTCTTTTGTAGAATCAAAGTTATTGTAATGCGCATAACTCAGACAATGTTAACATATTTTCGATTAAGTGTTACTGACTGCAATATAATCGCAATGCACAATATTGAACGTGCAATTGATGCGACCTTTTCGGTGACGCATTCAAAAATTTGTTCGATTGCAAGCGCAAGGAACTGTGGTAGTCGCAAAAGTTCCTCTATGACGAGAAGAGGGAAATTTAGGTCATGCCAATCGTGCCGACCTTCGAACGATGACAGTAAAGTGCGTCGCAAGAGTGAACAGTACTTGAACGTCAGTATACTTGGTGACGTATGCAAATTAGGAGTAATTCCATCTTCCCCAATAGTGACTACAAAAAAAAAAGCTGCGTCATTGCGCTGCATAAAAGCAATGTTGCGTAGTGGTGCTGTTTGACAAATCTTGTTGTATGAAAGAGAAAAAAAGCATGAGAATCCCCTGCATCAATTTGTTAGGCAAAGAATTGAAAAAGATAAGAAGTGCAGTACTGGAAGCACATGCACCGATTCATTTCACCACGGATCTGAGTGCACAGACATTGGGAAGTTTTATGGGAGATCTGTCCTATTACACGCAAGGCTTTACCTTTTAGTTATAGTATTCCCTGTGCACGTGCAACGTTGGACATAAGAAGGTATGGAATTCATTAAAGGGATAAAAATTGTCTGTTCCGCGAACAAGGAAGACGTGCGCAGAAGTACTTTGCACTGCGGAAGAAAATGCGGTTAGCCGGTACACGCAGGCGTAATAGCGTCGTAAGAGTAGCTTGTACATGAATATGTCGCTTTTGCCAGTGATGTGACGTCCATGTATGAAAAATGTATATACACGCCCTCTAACATCAGTCTTCGTACATTATTCCTGTTGTTTCCCATTATGTAGGACAGCTAACTTCTCCCACTTGGTGTTTATTTTGCTCCTCGCAACGTTTGACTTAGGTCGTAAAATAAGACAGCAATAACATCGCAAAAGCACTCTTTTTAGGTCACTTACGATTTTCACGTGCCTTTTACACGAAGGGGATTCCTATAAGCAGGAAATTTTATCCTCTCAATGCACTGCACTTTGTCAGTGTGCACATTCCTATTTGCACCGGGACCGTTTATCATTAGTATCCCTAAACTCAGGAGCCACAGCTAATTTCACTTTTTATGCGGTTAAAATTACTTAAACGTCGGGGTTTTCACGTGACAAGACCTCGATCTCACTATGACGCACAAACAATGAAGCATAGTTTCGACCGACTCCTGCTCTTTAATGTACAGCCAACCCACAATGCACGGGCCTTTCGTACATTTCATTCGCGGCGAAATACGGCCGCCTCTAAGCCACCACGGCAGGTACCATTTGTCAATTGACATGTCTCCCTTCTAAGCGCGGCTACAACTCATCGAATTGTTCTACTATGGTGTCACTGTTACAGTACGGAAAGAGTTCACTCTAGACAGATATACAGGATGAGGGGAAGAATTTAGTGAAACCTGGAATATGCACGACCAGACACGTACCCAGGATTTTTTTTTCGGGGGGTGGGGGGCAACCCGGTGTAACCTTTCTATGTAAATGAGGGGGGGGGAATGTACCTTTAGTAGTAGAAATCCTAATAAGGCCCACCATTCGCCATAAAGACGCGTAAACCCGCAAAGCACAATTGAAATAAGGTGTATCTGACAGGAACGCCTATGAGATAGACTTCTCCTTTACTTGGCAAACAAGGAACCACATCAAATGCACTCGAGCATGAAAGAAGTAACGGAAGAACACTGACAACAGCAAGTAAACAAGAGAAAGCGTAAAGGAAAGATTTCTAGTAGCGTTTTTTTAATCAACTCTGGAAGAATTGTAGAGAAATGTATATATTTGCGGAACAACCACAGTTCTTTTGGATCCCTCATTTACTGCTTTACCAATTAAAGTGCCAAAGCCGACTGGTGTTGTTACTTGGGAAGTTGGGTAACGAAGCGCGGTCACGAGTCCCGTAAAACCGCGTAGAGCGCAGGACTCTGAGGTTCTAGACGTACTGCGGCCGCCAGCGAAGGTTATAAAAACACCCAATCTAGCAAAGCAGTGAAGTGGCTACATCAGATGGCTCGACTAATAACTATAGAAGCATCATTCAAAACAGATGGCATTATTCTCCAGTTTCGGCAACGTTTTCTCAGCTTCCTTTTCCAATAAAAAGATGTTCATCCATAAATATTTTCACACATACAGGTAAATTTGTTCATTTTCGCTTTTTTTCCTGTTTGGTTGTTGCCTTGGCTCTCGCGCTTAGTAGATCGCTTAATTTCTCAACTCCTTGCGGCTCTTGTTTCCAGTTGGCGATTTCGTAGGAACAGTGCTGCACAATTAGGGAAACACCAGACGAGGTAACGGGTGACAGTCATATTGCTTATGAGTTTAACGGTCATTGCAGGCTGTGATATTGGACGCTGGTTCGCGTTACGTTATTCTCCAACGTAACAAACCAAAGCGCGGTTACGTGGTTCTGAGGATCTGCCAGTGTCGAGGCGAGCCGTCACTCGAGGAAATGTTGCAGGAAAAGAAAAAGTTCAACGCAAGCGACGTTTTTTCCGGCCATAAGTCGTTGCACGAGCACACAGACCGGCTGAGAACGAACCAAATCGCTTTGTTGGTCCCTGGATCAGTCTAAACAAAGAAGGTTGAACTGACGAAGCATCAGCGATGCGCGTAATCGTTGAATAGGTGATGGCAACTGAACGCATCTCGAGTTAATCGCGCGGGCACCGAACTGAGGAGAAAACTGGCCCAGGAAATGCCAATAGCATACTGCCTACCAAAAGGAATGGAAAAATTGACGACCATTCCACTATGTGAATATGGAATGGCAGCGGAAGCTGACGACAGCCAAAGCTCTCAAACGACAAGCGAAGTACTACACCTTTGCCGTGGGTCGGCCCCAAGGTAGTAAAAAGCCGGGCCATTACCTCCTGAACAGCTAATGGCCAGGCCGACCTGCGGCGGAGGTGACGCAGGCAGTCCCCATACGTGGGCCGACGCCCTAGATAGTGCATTGCCGGGCCGACCCGCGGCGGAGGTGAAGCAGGCGTTAAGCACTTCCCATACGTGGGCCCATCCGGATGATCTCGAAGGGAGCGTGTTCCCGGCCCACAGGGGTATGTGCGATTGAGCTTGTACTCTTTCTGCACTATCACCAGGATCAGCCCACATGATGATTTCTTCTGATGGCGGACGCTGGAAAAACTACGGAAGGTTAGTCGTATACAGCGTTCCTTGTAAAAGGCAGCGAGATCTCGACCGCCGAATAGATTGATTTGTCGCCACTCTAGCAATGTGTATGAGAAGTGGTGGCGTGGACAGGAAGGGGGATGGGGTGGGCTATGCCGCTTAATGTGGGGGCGGGGGGGGGGGGCTCGGGCCATCCTTTGAGCACGTGCTTGTGCGCGACCATTACTGAATGGTTGAGAATGCATACGGTGCTATGACGTGGACAAACATATGACACACTTGATCAGTGAGTGAAATAGCTAATTCCTTATAATGAACTGTTGCACCATTTTAATACAAGAAAAATTGTGTGTGAATAGTAATGTAATTGTTCTTATTAAAGAAATGTACTTGTTAGTGAAACTGAATACGTGTACCGTTTGTAACAGGAATGTGAAGAGCGTTTGATATAAGCGTTTCTTACATTGTCGCACTGACTATGCGCTGGTTAATGTGACGGTGAGGGTGCATAGTACCAACATCGAAATAAGTTACAAGCGAAACAAGTGAAAAGTAATATATAAATGTCGACGTAACGTCGGGTTAATGAAAGACAATTGCAACGTTGCGTTTAGCACACTGTACAAGATTTTCTCGCAGTTGTTTTTTCTACTACGCCTCACTACAGATCACGCAATGCCCTCCATCAATGAATAGTTGATATAGTTTAACTTTTCCTTAGCACACTAGCTGCTTGTCATCGGAAGAACGCCCTGTACGTGCTCGTCATCACCATTAGTCAGCACGTGTACTTGCGGAGCGCGTCATTCACAACCTGCTTTTTCGTGAAAGCACAAGCCACGCAGAACGTGCATCGGTGAGCGTACGCATACAGCTTAAATTTTCGCAAATTTGTTTACTTTTCACTTGCAAGATCTACAACTGCATACATGTTCAAACGAAGGGAACGTGCATATTTCCATAACCAGGTAGCTCAATTGACAAAGCTTTATCGCTATTAAAAGGACATTTCTTTTTACCAATACCATTTATTGTGCTGCTTCTTTTCGTGGTGCATCAGATTCTCCTTTCGTCTAACAAAAACAGTGATGATGTAAATGCATTACAACATCTAGGAAATGCGCATTTGTTGCATCAGTGTAACCTGCCCTGAATTCGTGCATAATTTCACGTCTCCCCATGGTGGATTGAAACGGAACGAGGCTGTTCTTATTTCTCCTTGCACAGTTTCCACCTATTGTACAACGTCATCTTGAAGAAATGTTGCTTTTATTTTCGGGTTGTAAGTCGATAGTAACTGTAGCAGCCAGAAATTGGCATGGTCATATTCGGTGGCGCCCCTATCCGTTAAGGGTACTCCGAAGAACTCGTTCATGCAAGCAGTTACCCATAATAAGGCACATGTTTTTTTCATTTCCTGCACTTCCGGTCGCAGGTGCGCAAATTGAAAGAATCGCTCGTTTTTCACATAATATAAAATGGGTGATAGTCACTACCCTTCCTTTTTTGCCCAGGCTGCCATCATCGAATTCCGGACGAAGAGGTCCTTTTCGTAGGCGTGCGAAATAAATTTTGCACGTTTTACGCAAGGGAAAAGGTCATTGGAGGACCGAGGGAGCACACTTGCTACCGAAATTGGCGTGGTAGCCCAACGAGCATGGAGCGCGACATAATTGTCGAAGGCTTTCGGCGCAGCCTTGATATCCAAGGCCTAAAATACACTAGGCTGATAGCCGACGGTGGCTCTAGCACTTACAAGTGCGTACTAGAAGCAGCGCCGTATGGCCACCACTTTGTGCAGAAGGTGGAATGCCGCAATCATGTCCTGCGGAACTACTCAGGCTGCATCAGAGTTATTGCCCAGCGAAAGAGACCGCAAAGGCTGCCATCCTCCCAAAAGGTGCTCCTGCTTCAGGCAGCAGTGCGGCTGCGCATTGGCGTCGCCTCTGCAATAAGATATCGCAGTTCGCAGGACGGTCCTCTGCATCAGAAAATTAGACAACTCGAGGCCGACGTAAGAAACGGACCAAGCCACGTGTTCGGCGAGCACCAGCACTGTGCAACTTACTTCTGTTCCGGCCCAAAAAATGACGAATTTAACCGAGTTCCCGAGCTGCGGTCCACGGGCGTGTATGAAGAAACACTCGTAGCAATGAACCGAGTGGCTGACAACTCGTTCAGCCTGATACACGACGTGGACAACAATGCCGCGGAACACTTGAACTCGGTGGTTGCAAAGTTAGTCGGAGGCAAGCGCGTAAACTTCTGCCAGAGGCGTTCGTACAACACAAGATGCCTCGGTGCGGCAGTATCGTTCAATGCTCGAGGAGGCTATCACCGTGTGCTACATACGAGCATGTACAAAAGCAGCCCAGGGCGATGGACAAAAGCCCACGTAAAGAGCAAGGAAGCGCGACTGACCAGAACTCTTGGTCACAAAATCGCCGCAAGATCAAGGGCACGAAGTACCCACGGAGAGGACCCGCTGCCGCATAAAAATGCGAACGCGGATCATGATTACGGGCCGAACGCACAGAGACCCGAAATCGAAGAAGAACGCTTCGCACAGGCATGCGAGACCTTTCTGGAGACCCTCGAGCTGTCGGAAGAGCAACGAGAACAACTCGAACGAGACACGAGAGGACAGGCCGAGAGCCCAGTGTGGTTCCAGGAGCGAAGGAAGCGCCTGACCGCTTCTTCTTTCGGCAGGGTATGCAAAATGAGAGAGCACACCAGCTGCGAGAAGACCGTGCGCGCGCTCTTGTATAGTTCTGTTGATACTGACCAATGCGCTTCGGCCGACAACACGAAGCACTAGCCATTCAGGAGCTGGAGGAGCATCTGGGGGTCCAGGTGCAAAAGTTCGGTTTGTTTGTCCACCCTGCGCACTGTTACTTGGCTGCAAGCCCTGATGGCCTAGTAGGAAACGACATAGTTGTAGGAGACTGGAAGCTCATATAAAGATCATTTTGGCACATATCTTGTACGTGACATTCTTGTATGAACTCCTACACCACGCTGTGGGTACAGAAACGTGACTGCAAGAAAGGTGCACAAGTGCTTGTGGCATATTGAGGTAATTTTTGTTGTGAGGAGATGCCGCAGCATTTCTGACCACATAATACGAAGAGGAGTATGGCACACTTTAAGAGCGAGCGCCATTGCCCTGCGAAGGGGCCAATGCTTAGTGATGCACTCTCAGAATGGGGCCTTTCGGCTTTCTGAAAATAGGCTAGGCCCCATTGAGGCGCGCTTTCTTGTCTGTGGCGCAAACGCAAAAGTGAACTGTGCTTCAGATTACGTGCCATATTCTGTGCCATGTAGCACGAAGCAGTGCTCTACGAAATAATCGGGAGGTATTGATGTGCAGACAAAGAAGTACGCATTACCCACTCGAAGTACGTATGGCCATCGTCATACAGTGGCGGATGACCCTTGCCAGTTAAGATGGACAATTGTTTGAAGCAACAGGGGTCGAACCATTTTGCCATAGGTGCGATAGGGCAACACGTGTGGCATTACAAGCGGACCGCAACTCATACTGCAGACAATTCGCTACACGTATCATACAGTGGTCATCTGAAGTGATTCACTTGGGAAGGTGGTGCAATGTAGAGCAAGGACGCTTGAAAAGAAATACTCCGTCTGCGCCTCCATGAGAACTGTTGCAACAAGCTCGATTGCAAGGTACGAAGATGAAAAGCATGAAGCACAAGGACAGCTGCAAATGTGATCCCAGCAAGGAATTTACATGCAATTTACTTCACCATGCATGTGAATGGTGAGGCAATGCAGTTCGCATAGACCAAAACTTCCTGTTTTGTGTAACGATGATGCTATATGTATTGCGACATCGTGAGGACCACCGCATTTTGAATCTCACTTGGCAGCTGACTTAACTCTGAGCCGACGTTGTGATGCACGTGCATGTGGCACGAAACGACCCAATCAAGTTCACTTTGTGCACCAATTGTCTAACGAGTAAACTGAAGGGTACAGTGATACAAAAATGACTTCACGCCATGTATTACACACATGTGTGAAACACGCCGCACATGTAGATCACACGCTGTTTTGATGTGTAACAAATTATGTTTAATAGCTTTCCCACTGCAGCACTGCCACTTTGTCAGCATGCATCGAACAGTTCTCACTTTGCATGCGTGACAGGACCTGCCCTGGGTTGTGATCACAATTTTCCAATAGGCATTCCATGGTTCAGACGAATGTGTCACGCGAACAGATCAATGGTACTTCGCTTGCACGTTTGCAATTTAAGAAGATGCATGAAGTTGCGCGTTGCAGCCACACAAAGTGGCGACCACACCGAGCTGCACATTGCATGCCTTACAGTAGGAGTCCAACGTAACGTTGGGGCCGAGCACACATGGCAGCTTATGATCACAGTTCATATCGCATCTGAAAACCTCGCAATGCAAACTTGGCAATACATTCATTGTGCTGCAACGTGTTAGGGCCGTGTTCAAGGTCGTGTTAACTGCTACGTCACACGTGGTGGAGATTGCTCCTATGGTCCGGAACGCCTTCTGGCCTGCTCTACGTCCTGGAGCTTCGCTCAGGTAGCCGTTTGTGCCAGCTAATCGCCCTCAAGCTGCAAGACGCTCCATCACACATCGACATCTACAATCTCGGCTACGTCTGCCACATGCTCTCCTTGGATCATCTCTGGGCCCTTGCACGATCCCCATCTGCTCGCTGGCCTTCACAGTGAAGATGTGCAGGATTGGCTTGACAACTGCGCCCGGGTAAGTTCACGCAACCGGTGGGGCAAGGCGATTAGGCTACGCCGCACAAACTTCTAACTCAAGGCCGTATCGAAGGCTTCTTCATTCAACCACAAGATCGACTTCCCCGACTGGAATTCTTTGAAGAAGGTTTTCGTCCTCCGGCAGTTTGTTGCGCACTCGAAAGCAGCAACTATGCAAGTCCCACACCTCGCATGTAGATGATGTCCTCTCATTTCGCCGACATGTCAACGCTTCGATGATGGAAACCGACAGAGTACGCCTTGTACTCAAAGGCATTGTGACTGCAGCCTTGAATGTGTTGGCCACCAAGGATCCTACCTGCATTGCTGATATTATATGCATGTGCCAGCGCCTTGCCGACCACGAATTTCTGCGAATGGCGCCGGACACCTTTGAAAGCGAACCCACAGCCGACCCCTCTTCACGCGCACTGGAGCGCGCCATCACCCCGCCACAGCTGCAGTCTCTTGACTTCTCGGCAGGTTCCATTCCTACCCAGCATCTACACCACGTGTGGAGGAGCACTTAACGGAACCTAAAATGCGCCCCGAACACGTGGCAGTGCAATCACAGTACAGGCACAAAGCAATGTCATGATGGGTCTCAACATGCAATGAAGCCTAAGAACCTGATGTGACCACAATGAGGTACACACAATGAGCACGTGCATAAGAAATGGCCATAGCACTTTGTTATCCATTTTCAGTCTGTCAGATCGGACAACACAAATTACAAGCAATGTGCAAACACTCTGTTGTAGTGTTGTATGCTCTACACATTCACATTTGCTGCATGCACGTGATGCACAACATTGCAGTCTTCACAATTTGCTAATTTTACAAGCAGTACCTGAAAACATATGTGATTGTTATCCTCTGAAAACATACTATTTTCCCCAATTGTGCCACCCTTCTGGGCATGCACGTCTTCAAGTATGCAACGTTTTCAACAGCATGTATATGTACCGGGTTCGCGAGGTATTTGAGAGCACACTTTTGCCTTCACGCACAGGAGAGCATCTATAGCAAAACACAGATTTTAGAGCGCAGCTCTTTGGCGTCCGTTCCTGGGTTTCGCGTCGTCGTCGTCGGCGTTGTCGTCGGCCTCGTAACCAGCTCGCCGACGAATCTGCTCCGCCGCCGCGCATGCGCGCTGTCGGCTCTCCGGGCGAGGGAGGATGATGGAAGGGAGGAGGAGAGACTGTGGAGGAGGGCTGGCTACACAAATGGCTCTTAGGCGTCCGTTCCTGGGTTTCGCGTCGTCGTCGGCGTTGTCGTCGGCCTCGTAACCAGCTCCGCCCCCCTTTCATCCCCCCAGCGCTAGCAGCGACCGACTGATACCGCTTTCGTAAGTCCGCTACCGCACTCACGAAAGACGTCGTGCACTTCCTGCAACTCGCATTAACCGTCCATCGATCCACACCGATGTTAGTAGTGGGGGACTTTAATGTTGACATAAAGACAAACAGCAATTTCCTAACACTTATGCGAGAGAACATCCCGTTCCTCTCGCTCGTAACGCGTCCCACGGCTGTGACAACCTCGCGAGGCACTTGTATAGATCTCGTCTTTGAGAATCAAGCATTGGTGTACCAAGTCGAACATATATCAGTCTATTTCTCCGACCACAAAGCTTCCTTCATGACTGTCAAGAACTGTTAGTGGAGTCTTTGTTAAAGGAATACGTGTGAAAAAAAAATTATGTGATAGCGCATACATGTGTTGCTCGATTTCTTTGCCTCAATCTATCGAAAAGGTGAAACAGCTTATTTGCTGCGCTCAAATTTCGCATTAGGAAGTAACGTAATCATCGGTAATTTTTTTTTACGAAATTGTGGGCAATAGTTCCGTAATGCTTTGTTCCCACAATTGGTCAATGGATTCACCGTCCTCAGCAACGACACATTCAACTGCGCACGTGGCAGCGTGAAGGGGTTAAGGGGCCACTACAAATGTTCGCATTCACGCAGCTATGGCAGCCCTCAGCGAGTGTTTCGTATTATTTGGCTGTTTCTTGGCACCTCTCGCAATGCCGCCTCACATGAGCTAGTCGAGTGGATAGAGATGTGGAGAGGTACGAAGTCTCCAGTTGGGAATGACAGGGTCATGGAAGCTGTCGGCAAACCACTCCTGTGTAATGCAGGCGGTGTGAGCGAGGGCTTGGTGTTGCTGACCGTCGTAACATTTTCCTCTAGAAACAGTCTCTGTCCGGGGCGTTGCAGTGATGAGCACCTCTGCGTACGAGGCAGCATTAACGCGGACACCTTCTGCAAATCAGCGTGCCGGCATGGTGTTACCGTTGTTGTGGATGATGGAAATTCCGTGTAGAACACTGCAGCTAACTCATTGGAACTTGCACAAAGCGACCTGCCATTACGGCAGGAAAGTTTTCGGTCGTGCTCAAAGTTCTTTTCATCGGAAAATAAATACCGCAGCATTTGCGGCTACTCGGGCCTCTCCAGCTTGATCAGCAATCGCTAGGAACACAGCCGAGTAGGTGACCCTCCCGAGTCTTAATGGACGTAAGTTGCCCCCTCATCATCACATATAAATGGTACCGCATGCTGTCGTGCACAGCGAGCCTGGCAGTCGACTGTGCCACCTGGATCTTCTTCCCTTGGTGGTCACTCGCGATGACTTGCAGCCGCCAGAGGGAATCCGTGGTTCTGGCAGGGTCTGACCACTCTCTGCGCTTTTCCTTTTAGCCGCAAATGCCGCACCATTGCAATGACACACACTTCTGTCCGAACCTTCCAAGCGAGACTTCGCTCCATTCAGGGAGGTAGCAATTTCCCAGTTGCTGCGGTATGCAGCCACGGTGAGGAGGACTGCATGGCGTTTCGTTTTCTGCGTCAAACTCTGTACACTTCCATTTTTGAGCTGTGACCGCCTTTTCCTTCATAGGTGGTCGACCAACGAATTGCCACATGCATACATAGTTTTCATGAGCATGCAGCAGTTTGCGGCTATAGGTGTAAGTGTTCTCAAATACCTAGCTTACTCGGCACATGGAAAGCCGAAAGGCATTCCTTTGATGTCACAGCTACAAAGCGCAGTTACAGCACAGCCTGTAAACAGTCTCACATCATTCGGCACATTCAAGTGGCAATGATGCGGAATGTTAAACATTGACCCAGGTACATGCCTTCCGTTTACAAGTGTTCAGCAACGTAACACACTTCGCATTTTCGCCTCCCAGTGTGCAAGATTCCGCATTTCTCGTAACACCTTTGTCATTAATGGGGTTCGCACACTCCGAATGGCCACATTGCATTTCGTACCGGCTATGTTGCTTGCTGTCTCGCAGAATGTCACTTTCACCGTGATATAATTCAATATCACACGTGCAGTGCCTCTCTGTGTTCACATATATTTTGCTTGGGGCTGTGGCATTTCTATTCAACATATTTCATTTGGTACGTTTCTAACAGTGGCGCACAATTCTATCTGTCGTGTGGTAAAGCCACGCAGGTAAGCTGAGGATCGATGCACTGCTGAGCAGTGTCAATTTCAGGATAATGCCAAGACATTGTGTTTTTCTGATTTTGTTGTTTTCTGTGCTGTTTGCTGGAGTTCCGTGTGTTATGCCCTTGTACTCGTGCATGTGGCAAGTGTTGTCTTTTTGTGGTGCGACTTTTACGTTATTGCTTCTTTATTATGGCCTGTGCATGCGCGCATATGTAGAACTGTTACTCGTTCTGCTGATACCAACACGATCACAATAAATTAACCTTGCCTCCCGCACGTAATCATGTGCTGCAGTGTTCAAATGATGTAAGTTTTGTTGTGCTTGCAGCACCTCCTTCGGACACACGTGTTTACTTGAGTACAAATGCTTAAACACATCGAGT
Organism: Dermacentor albipictus; assembly: GCF_038994185.2. Taxonomy (NCBI): domain Eukaryota; kingdom Metazoa; phylum Arthropoda; class Arachnida; order Ixodida; family Ixodidae; genus Dermacentor; species Dermacentor albipictus. The sequence continues at coordinate 9,215,386 of NW_027225569.1, forward strand.
CATGAGTTGCCGTTCACCTCATTGTCACAGTAAGCACGCTACCTCAATATGCACTACTTCAAATGATCGAGGAATAAGGCACATTTCGAACAAAAGAGTTCACCACATCGATGTGTATGCACACTGCATCGTACAGGCTGCGTTCGCAATGCACCCACAATAATCCCAAATCATGCGTCGCATTGTCTGCATGACTAATAATTCATATTGGACAATGGCATGGCGCAAGATACACGGATTTGTGCACATGTGGAACGCTCTGTTAATGATTGCAGTACTCGCACTAACTCACACACTCGGCTGTTAAGGAAACGCTTCACAAAACTAAAACACAATTGCACATGGGCATTACACATTTAGCCACAATAGACCTGCCTTGAAGAAGTTGAGAGAGATGTACACAGTTATCGACATCAGTTCATCTGATATGCAGTTACCGTTGCTTGGCAACGGAGACCACCACCCGTTCATTGCAAAGCCGTACAGTGTCGATGCATATGGATCACACAAGGATAACGTATCATGATGTTATGTGTTATGCGAACGGGACACAACAATGGTCAGGATGCATGACGTTGCCAATGAAACCTCGTTAGTCTGTGTTAACGGAGAGCGATCATCAACATGTTCAGAGGTGGTGCAGCTTCATGTAAACACACATGGACATGGCGCTCCCTGCATACGTGCATGCAACAGGATACAGCTGTCCAAGCAGGACAGAGAAGGAAATTTTGATGTTTGTCGGTCATTGCAAAACAAGACGCAAACACGTCCTTAATGCAACCCGAAACGTCCACCGGTCATGCGAAACGCACAAAGGAGATGATGTATGACTGCTCCCACCTTGCCGTGCTGTTTACGGGGAGGTGGGGCCAATCAAGGTGGCATTATGCTGCTTTTATCCTGCCACCCCCACTGCTTGCATGCATCTGTGCACATACGTGGTAAGCGAACGTCTCACTTCAAAATGCTGCCGAAGCAAAATTGCTACCTCCTGCAACATGTGATTATGTGTGCATATATGTTCACTGCAGCACAAGTATAGGCACCGTGGTTTGCATTGATGCATAGTGTCGATAAGAAATGCAATGGTTAAAAGCAGTACGCACAGTGTGTAATAGTGGGCGCTAATGGATGGAAATTTCACTAAATAATTACAAAGTGCAGCGAAGTGCTCCAAAGCGTCCCGTGCAGATGCTACACACACACGTGCATGTAAGGTGAAGGCTGATTTCATTCACAAAGAAATAATTGCATTTCTGCGGCGCACTGCAGAACAACGCCTACCAGCGATACAAACATTGCACAGTCATACCGACGGCTGAGCAATAACACGTTCTTGTTGTGCAGTAATGCAATGTCATTGAGCAGTGTACATTGCAAAAAAAAAACATACACACCAAACGTTGCGCACGGTACGAAAGACATGTTCCTGCAGCACGAAACGTTTACACTGCTGTGCCTCCACAAAAAATGTGCCTCCACAAAAAATGTGCACACGCAATAAATGAAGCGTTACATGGCATGACACATCGCAGACCCTCTTGGCCGCGAATATGGCGTGTCTGTGCATTTACAATTCATTACGAATCTGCATACCTCTATACGGAAATCTCGTAATGCTGTGACACTAACATGACAAAAACAGGGTGAGCGCGAGACATGGACATTCATTTCAATGAGCATAATGAAAACAAGGTGAGCACTGGAGGCAACATTTTGGCAAGTGGCCACGTCTTTTTATGAAGCATACTAGCCGCACAACCACGCTCTTCCTTCCTGCGCCGCGCACGGCCGCGTAGCTACCATATGACATCATAACAGCTGCAAAGCGGACGCTTAAGCTTCGCCTTCAAGAGTGGAACGCGACAGCGTTCCCGTCGACCCGCCAAGGGATGTAAGACAATGGGCTACAGTGCAGCGACTACGCGCCCCGCATCGGACGCGGTGAGCGTCGAGCAACGCAGCGTTCGGCGCGACAACGAGATGTGCGCCTGAGCAAGCGACGCACGCCTGAGCCGACGACACCGGCTTTTCTGCGACACGCCCTCCTTAACGCTGTCGCGTTATAATAAAGGCTAGTGTGCTTCGCATCCTGGGCTTAACCTTAGCTAAGCCACAGCCATTTTTTCCAGTACACATATGTTGAAAGCGGAAGCCAACATTTCGACATGTGCATTTATCTTTGGGCAGGGCATCATCGGTTTTATATGTTGCACTGCTGTGTACACACACCGCTGTTGTGCAGCGAAAAGACTCATCCAAGCACTTTATAGTAAAGAACCAACACTAACGTCTGTTTCCAACAATAGAAACAGTACAGGCCTATTCGATGTGGTACATGAACGAACGAACACGCAAGCAATGAACAAGGAACTACTAACACGGAACGAATACAAAAAATAAGCAATCAATAAATACATAACAAAGCGCTTCGATACATTGGTTACAAGAATTGGCACATAAATGGCAAGTAAATAAATAAAGCAAATAAATAAAAAATAAATGGCCTCCTGCGTCAGGTCCTGCTGACGCAGGAGGAATCAACGGAAAAAAAATCACTGGGGCTGCTGCGGCTGGTTCCCCTGCGGCAGGTTCTGTTGCCGCAGGAAAACCGTCAGTGCCGAAGCGAGCGTGGTCACTGGGCGAGCTGCTCCTGGAGCACTTGGAGGTGACTTTCCTGCCGCCCCAGGATGTTGCCCAGTCTGTCCAGTGATTCTGCGATGCGCTCCATCGCGGCGGTTTGCTGTGAGAGGAGAGGGGAAAGAAGGCACTTCACATACGGTGTGTCCTCACGCGGGTTCACTGCTGTGTTCGTTTGGTTTGCAGAACGTATGTAATGTTACGTCATGGACTTTGAAGTCAACCTTGTCCGATGTGTTGCATTCACACACAACCAACTTGCACTGTTCCCTCTTGCAGCCTCACAGTTATGTTACACGTGTCGTAGTGGGTGTACTTCTGGAAATGCCAGTGTGAACGTTCAGTGACATGTTTTTGCTGTATGGATATCAGTGCGTTCTCCTAAGCGGTACGCAGGTTAAGGTAGCAGGTGTAATACAAAATTTATTCGTGCCACATTTACAGACCCGCATCGCAATATTTCACTGAGCTAGTTGCGTCTAGGACCACACCTGCCAATGTAAGTTGCTCAACATGTCTGGCACACTTCGGCCAGTAGTTCTGGTTATATGGGGGACCTGCATATCAAAGGAGCGCTAGTACAGAATTATATTTCATGTTATTGTTTCGTTTGCAACAACAGCGTTCGTCCAAATGTGAATCGCACATACTAACCCCACTCTACCACAACAATACAAACTCATTCAGGCGCTGCCCTCAGATGTATCCTGCAGTCTACATAACGTGCTTACAAGTGTACGGCTTGTGGGATGCATAAAACAGCAATACAAGCTCCTCGTGCACTGCAACTAACCGCCTTATGCATTCACTCCATGCAGCAAAATAACAGTGTCGTCCTCACACTGCAGCACATCTAGCCATCCAACCTCTCATCCACGCACATACTTCGGTGCCTGTAATTTCACTAACCTCACAGATCCGCTAAACACTGCACGATGAGAGCACATCTTACTGCTGTCCCTGTGGCCTTTCACTTGCCGAATGCCACTACAACCTATTGGTCGCACCACCTACCAATCTTTACGGCACTACTACTGCTCATTACCAACTACTACACTGCCATCCTCCTTCCAGCACACATTCCCTTAAAGAATTGTGCCCAAGGCAGGCACCCAACGAAAGCACTGCTTATGATGGCTGACTATACCTAATGAACCATTACTCATGAGAAGTGCATACCTTTCTCGACTCTGCAAGCAATTCGCGTTGGATGGTGGCTTGGCTCTGCGCAACATGCACAGTCCGCTCACCATCCAGCACTGCCTGCTCGAGCAGCTCGCCCTCGGAGCGCGGTGGCCTGCTCCGTGCACCAGCTGCTTTAAAGAAATGGTGAAACATGTGGTGAATGCTTGCAAATACAGGGAGAATGAGCATGCGTGGCACATCAGAGGCTCGCACAGTGACAGGACATATAATCCTTCCAACTGTCGATGTGCATTACTTCTACTGCAAGCGCGACACCAGCGAATCATTTTGTGCCTCGGCTCAGTAGTCCGTTGCTGTATGTAGGCAGTGTAGTTCCCTACCACAAGAGTGTATACAATAACTGAACTTCTTTCTAGCCTGTCCAGGCGGTCGGAAAGCGAAAGTGTAATCAACAGCGGCAGTTCCTGCACATTGCTCCGTATCCATAAAATTGTGTCATCTGCACTGCTACACAGGTTCTTTCATTAAGTGGTGGTTGTGCAAAGCTAACGAGGCTCAGGTTACTCCGACAGTTACTCCTCCCTCGACTGTCTGCGTTGTTGCAATTAACAGTGTGTAATATTGAAGCGTTTCTGATGACACCAGTTCCACGCTACACAATGTACACTATACAAGACTTCATTTTTTGCACTTAACAGATTATCACGATGTGAGCGGCACCAGTATGAGCCTTTGGATGCAATGTCCATTCTTTTAAACGCTTCCAATTTATACTTTGTGTGCACTCTTCGGTTTGCACCTACCTCAACTTGGACAGTGGACAACAACTAGACATATTGCTAAAGCAAAACTTTTTGCATCATTTTAACTTCCTCAACATCACTACCCTTTCAGGCTTTTCCTCCAAACAATGCAGCTGTTAGTCGTGCCTGCCGGCATCAAGCACTGCTGGAGCATGCACGACACTGTGCGTACATTTGGTGTAACGCATTGTGCGGACATCACCATAAGCTCTCCTCTCGCGAAACCGCACCCTACGGCGTGGCCTGGCAAAAAAAATGCATACGACACCTACGCTTGTTGCGCTCATTGCATGTGTCCACAAGTGATACGTATAGTGGCTTACCCTCGCTGGGCCTCGACCTTCGTGGCCGGGCGGGTCTTGATGAGGCACGCCTCCCTGTAGCCCCACTGGGCCCCGGCTGCGGCTCTACAGCTGTGCCCACCGGCGCCACGGGTGGTGTTTGGCTGGCCTAGTAATATGCCAACATAAGGAAGGAGACATTATAACAACTGTATACTGCCTTTCAGATGCGATATGCAACTACTTTGCACTGTGTCACACCAGCACCCTCTCTTGGAAAGTGTACAGCTACAGACAACACAATTTCAATTTCAACACAGGGTCGAGTTGCTTCACCCTGCACTACCACTTCATTGGTCGAATAGTTAAGAGGATCTAAACGGCACTACGCAGGGCATGTGTTGTCCACCACGATGGCATAATGTGCACGCCTCAGGCTCCTGTGTATTTCCTGCTAAGTGCAACCACGGTGCACTTCTCTGACCTTCTTAGGCACTGGCATCACCATCGAAAAGCAAAACGCAAGAGTACACCTGCAAAATAGTATCCTCACCTCCGAGCTGCTGGTCGACATGAAGAAGGGCTCTCCAAGGCCTCTGGTGGCACCGCTCACTAAAAGCTTAAGGACGCGGCCGCGGATGCCGCCCAGTCGGCCGCCGCCGGTTGCCCTGCAAGGAAACAGTGCGCTCGTAAGAATACGAACCGCATTCATTAAAGCCTACTTTTCACTCACCTTTGCTCGGCCGAAAGATTCCCCGCGTCACGCCTGCATCTGTACACAAACTTGCACCACCACAGCCTCCACTCTCGCTCTGTCTTAACTGGCGGCCCTTCTGCATTGAGAAGTGCCGCCAGTTGCTTCCACAAATCCTGCATTTTTGCGGCCGAAAATTCCCCACCGAATTCCCCCGACCTACTAGCAAGCCGTGGGTTACTTTCCATAAAGTTTACTATAATTTCCTTCTGCCGAATGGTAATTTGACGCGCAGGCATGGCTGTGATGATCTTCGTTCATGTACAAACACACGCAAACTGGCCGTCTGCGCGAGCAAGACCGCCAAGTAAATGAACACATTTTCTGGGATGGTAGCCTTTATTTCCGACAAATAATTAGCCTCCTGCTATTTCATCTTTTGACACCTGCAATTTCGTAGAAAAACAACGCTCTTGCACACTGCCGTCTGTTCACAACTCAACGCTTGCAACGCACACTTACCAAATTTTCGGACGGTAGCAGAAGGCCAGCAGACGACTATACAGCGGGGTCCCGCGCGTCTTCTTCGAGGGCTCCGCTGAAGCTTCGCCATTCTTTGCATGACCTTGGCGGTGCGCGAAAACATTGCACACACCCATTCTCAAAATGAAACAGCCACAATAAAACTTGCACACGCGCTACGCCGGTTCCTTTCGTGTTTGCTCAGCTCTACCCATTTTCAAAATAGGGCGCCATGTTGACACGACGCCCCTCTGGCGGTGCTTGATGACTGACATACACACGCAGAAACAAAAACCGTCGGTTTATGATATCACCCAAATGTTGCTTCGCAACTATGTCAGTGGTAGCACAATTTATTCATTGAGATACAACATTTCTCACTTTTTTCTCTCATTTCCTTTACATAAAGCGACCGGAGCCAACCGTGGCCAGTGCCCAGAACCGAGCCCAGAACCACTGCAATCGATTACGACACACCCGAGTCGTTCTACACTCGCCGGGCGCAATCTCTCGTGCGATGTGAAGCGTTCGAGAGCGCGCGCTGGTAGTGCGCGCTGACGTCACGAGTGAGCAGGCGGTCGGCTTATCGAATGTGACGTTCGCCGCGGCGAACGTTTCAGAATACGTCCCCAGGATGCGAAGCATACTAGCCTTTATTTTAACGCGACAGCGTTAAGGAGCTCGTGTCGCAGAAAAGCCGGTGTCGTCGGCTCAGGCGTGCGGCGCTTGCTCAGGCGCACATTTCGTTGTCGCGCCGAACGCTGCGTTGCTCGACGCTCACCGCGTCCGATGCGGGGCTCGTAGTCGCTGCGCCGTAGCAAAGCCACCTAGAAAGAGTCTGTAGCACGCCGCAACCTTCGCTTCTCATTCCAACGAGCAGCTCTGCCTCCAGGAGGCATCTCACCTCGTGAGTGTCTTGAAGAGGCAAGCGCAGCTGCTTATATTGGCCTCGAGCTCCACCACTGGAAAGGCTGGCGCCACCGTCGGCGTGACGTGAGAGATCACGTGGACATAGCGGCCGCGTCGGCTGCTTCGGGCGCGCCGAAGCAAGCTGAAAACGAGTTTAAATTCCCTCGTACGCTGCGGTCCTCATTTCGTGGCGAAATTTTCCCGCTTCGAGTGTCTCCTTTACAACGCTTGAAAGCACTACAATATGTAGTGGCTGCCTTTGAAGGCTCGCAACATGGTAGGCTAGTGCTCAGTGCCGCAGGGCCGGACGCACGTAACGGAGGCTGGTGTCAGCCTTATTCACACGTAGCCGCAGGACAAGAAGCTGCGTGAAGCTTGGCTCGCGAAACATAAAACCGGCAAACAGTCATCGCCTACAACTCGGGTATGCAGCAAGCACAGACGCGAGGAAGATTTCTGCTACGGCGCCCGGTCTGCGATGTTCTGAAAACGCGCACTGAGACGCTCGCCCGAGTCCGCTGCCCGACTAATGTCGTGACGGTTTGGTCTATGAACTTGTCGATGCTATAGATACTGGTAAGTTCAGTGGAGTGGAAAGGCAGCGGTAAGAAGCACAATTAAACAAAGCCTGGCATATGCTCATGTTTGTGTTATGAATTAATGCACTGGATTACAAAAAAGGAGCAGCGGGAAATTGCACGCTGAGAACACCGATAAACATACAGTGCGACGCAACTCGAGAAATAGTATTGAAAGGTCAAAGAATTTAGAAGAAAAGAAATTGAATCGTCGCGACGGCACATCACAGTCCCCGTAGGCGTCGAAGTCTCTAAAATGAAATTATTTTTGAACAGCTGTGATAGCGCCCACGCAACAATGGTTGCTTGTATACTGTCAAATGCTCATATTGTCACGTGGTGGTGACGTTAAGAACACAGTAGCAATACTGTGATAGACAAAACTAACTTTTATTGGGCGAACCTGTGCCCACAAAACAGGCTACACTTATAGCACAACGATAGCGGCGAACACGGTCGGCGATCGTCGAAAATCTGATCAGCGGTTCAAGCGCGTCGGCTTTTATACACAATCGTCGAATGTTCCAGACTAATCGTTGGGACCCGCGTGCCTTCCATAAAGTTCTACATCATTCGCGTCAGGCGAATAAATTAGATAACACAAGGTTCGGCGACAACAGACTGCGGATAGAAGCATCGATAACTTTCCAGAAACTTCGGATACATGCAAGCGCGTCTCGCGCTGTGCGATAAGATTTGTTAGGCGGCGAAACCTGGTCGCCCGATAAATATAAATACACGTGTCAATACCCCCCTCTTAAAAAGCATTGTCCCGATGCTACAAAGAGAGCGAAACACAAAGGGACACTTGAAGTCCAAAGGTCAGTTACGTGACGTCCCAAAGTTCGTCAACGCTGGTGGTACGGCTTGAGCCGCACAACGTGGACAATTTCAGGTCGTGAGCGGCGCCGCTGTGACAGCGAAATGCCGTCTGGCACGACCTCGTAGTCCAGTGCACCAATACGTCGGATGATCTTGTACGGTCCAAAATAGCGGCGCAAAAGCTTCTCGCTCAGTCCTCGTCGGCGTATAGGGGTCCAAACCCAAACGCGGTCACCGGGCTGGTACTCGACAAAGCGTCGTCGGAGGTTGTAGTGTCGGCTGTCGGTCCTCTGCTGGTTCTTGATCCGTAGGCGGGCGAGCTGTCGGGCTTCTTCGGCGCGCTGGAGATAGCTAGCGACGTCAAGATTTTCCTCGTCAGTGAGGTGGGGCAGCATGGCGTCGAGCGTCGTCGTCGGATTCCTGCCGTAAACCAGCTTAAACGGCGTGATCTGTGTTGTTTCTTGCACCACCGTGTTGTAAGCGAATGTTACGTACGGCAGGACGGTATCCCACGTCTTGTGTTCGACGTCCACGTACATCGCTAGCATGTCGGCGAGGGTCTTATTCAGCCGCTCCGTAAGACCATTCGTCTGCGCGTGGTAAGCCGTTGTCCTCCTGTGCCTTGTCTGACTGTAGTTCAGAATGGCTTGGGTGAGCTCCGCTGTAAAGGCCGTTCCTCTGTCGGTGATGAGGACTTCTGGGGCGCCATGTCGCAGCAAGATGTTTTCGACAAAGAATTTCGCCACTTCGGCTGCGCTACCTTTCGGCAGTGCTTTAGTTTCAGCGAAGCGGGTGAGGTAGTCCCTCGCCACGACGATCCACTTATTTCCGGTTGTTGACGTCGGAAAGGGTCCCAACAAGTCCATCCCGATCTGCTGGAATGGTCGGCAAGGAGGCTCGATTGGCTGTAGTAATCCGGCTGTCCTTGTCGGCGGTGTCTTGCGTCGCTGACAGTCTCGGCATGTTCTGACATAACGGGCGACGTCGGCGGTCAGGTGCGGCCAATAATACTTTTCTTGTATCCTCGATAGTGTCCGGGAAAATCCTAGGTGTCCAGCGGTCGGATCGTCATGTAGGGCGTGCAATACTTCTGGATGAAGTCCTGACGGGACAACAAGAAGGTATTTGGCGCGGACTGGTGAAAAGTTCTTCTTCACGAGTAGATTGTTTTGAAGCGTGAAGGAAGATAATCCGCGCCTAAATGCCCTGGGGACAACGTCGGTGTGCCCTTCCAAATATTCGACGAGGCCTTTTAGCTCCACGTCTGCCCGTTGCTGTGCAGCGAAGTCTTCCGCGCTTATCATTCCAAGGAAGGCGTCGTCATTCTCGTCGTCTTGCGGCGGCGGGTCAATGGGGGCGCGTGACAGGCAATCGGCATCGGAGTGTTTGCGTCCGGACTTGTAGGTGACAGTGATGTCGTATTCTTGTAGTCTGAGGCTCCACCGCGCGAGTCGTCCTGAAGGATCCTTTATATTCGCTAGCCAACACAACGCGTGATGGTCACTGATGACTTTGAATGGCCTGCCATAAAGATAAGGGCGAAATTTAGCTGTAGCCCAAACGATGGCGAGGCATTCCTTTTCGGTCGTAGAATAGTTGCCTTCCGCTTTTGACAGCGACCGGCTAGCGTAAGCTATCACCTGTTCGACTCCGTTTCTCCTCTGGACTAGAACGGCACCGAGGCCTAGGCTACTGGCGTCAGTATGGATTTCTGTATCGGCGTAATCGTCCAAGTGCGCAAGTACCGGCGGCGACTGCATGCGCCGTTTGAGTTCTTCAAATGCGTCGGCCTGCGGTGTTTCCCACTTGAACTCAACATCACATTTAGTTAGACGTGTCAACGGCTCGGCGATGCGTGAAAAGTCCTTGACAAAGCGCCTGTAGTAGGCACACATGCCAATGAATCTACGCACTGCCTTCTTGTTGATGGGTTGTGGGAACTGTGCGATTGCAGCTGTCTTTTGTGGGTCTGGACGGACACCAGATTTGCTGATTACGTGGCCTAGGAACAGAAGCTCATCGTAAGCGAAGCGGCATTTTTCCGGCTTCAAAGTAAGCCCTGACGACTTGATGGCTTCTAGTACTGTCGCAAGCCGCTTGAGGTGATCGTCGAAATTTCCGGCGAAGACGACGACGTCATCCAAGTAAACGAGACAGGTCTGCCACTTCAATCCTGCTAATACCGTGTCCATGACGCGCTCGAACGTTGCAGGCGCCGAGCACAGTCCGAATGGCATAACCTTGAACTCGTAGAGGCCGTCTGGCGTGATGAAGGCGGTCTTTTCGCGATCCCTTTCGTCGACTTCTATTTGCCAGTATCCAGACTTGAGGTCCATCGACGAGAAGTATTTCGCGTTGCAGAGCCGATCCAATGCGTCGTCTATCCGTGGAAGGGGGTACACATCCTTCTTCGTGGTCTTCTTCAGTCGACGATAATCGACGCAGAAGCGTAGGGTTCCGTCCTTTTTCTTTACCAGGACTACAGGAGAGGCCCACGGGCTTTTCGACGGCTGGATGATGTCGTCGCGCAGCATTTCGTTGACTTGGTGTCTTATAGCTTCGCGTTCTCGCGTCGAAACTCTGTAAGGGCTCTGGAGGAGTGGTCGAGCGCACTCTTCGGTTATTATGCGATGCTTTGCGACTGGGGTTTGTCGAATCCTCGATGACGTCGAAAAGCAGTCTTTGTATCGTCGAAGCAGACTTCTGAGCTGTTGCTTCTTAATCACGGAGAGACGGATTTATGTCGAAGTCTGGCTCGGGAGCCACGGTCGTCGGGGTAGATGCGACAGAATCCGAGAGGACAAACGTATCGCTGGTTTCCTGAATTTCCTCGATGTATGCAATCGTCGTGCCCTTGTTGATGTGCTTGAACTCCTGGCTGAAGTTTGTTAGCAACACCTTCGTGTTTCCTCCGTGCAGTCGAGCGATCCCTCTTGCGACGCAAATTTCACGGTCGAGCAGTAGACGTTGGTCGCCTTCGATGACGCCTTCTATGTCAGCGGGTGTTTCGGTGCCGACCGAAATGACAATGCTGGAGCGAGGCGGGATGCTCACTTGATCTTCGAGCACCCTCAAGGCGTGGCGACTGCGAGGGCTCTCCGGCGGTATCGCTTGATCTTCCGACAGCGTTATTGACTTCGACTTCAGGTCGATGATTGCGCCGTGTTGGTTCAGGAAGTCCATGCCGAGAATGACGTCTCGTGAACACTGTCGGAGGATAAGGAAGGTGGCAGGGTAAGTCCGGTCATGAACGGTAACTCTTGCCGTGCAGATTCCAGTCGGTGTAATGAGGTGTCCTCCAGCGGTTCGAATTTGAGGGCCTTCCCATGCAGTTTTAACTTTCTTCAAATGGGCGGCGATATGTCCACTCATTACGCAGTAATCAGCCCCTGTGTCCACTAAGGCGGTAACTGCGTGGCCGTCGAGAAGCACGTCGAGGTCGGTGGTTCTTTGTCTGGCGTTGCAGTTACGTCTTGGCGTCGGATCACGGCTGCGTCGTGTTGAACTAAAGCTGGAACGTTGCGTCGTCAAGTCATCGTTCGTCGGTGTAGTCTTCGCTTCCTGACTTCGTCGGGACGGCGGCGTGTCGTTATGTCGTCGAGATGGTTTCGTCGTCGTCTTCGTCGGCGGCGGAGGATCTTCGTCAGTTCGACGAACAGCAGCCGCACCTCCATCGGTTGCTGCTTTTAGTTTTCCGGATATGGGCTGGCAGAGCGGCCCCGGGCTGGGCCGGTGTATGGTCGGAGCTGCGGTGACAGGTAGCGGCCTGGTGACGGCGAACGGGATGGTCGTCGAGGGTTCCACTGAGTGGCAGCGAGGTAGTCGGTGATATCGCGAGGTCGTTCGCCAATCTGTGGTCGCGGCGCGTTAACGGCGAACCCTCGGAGCCCCATATCCCGGTATGGGCATCGGCGGTAGATGTGCCCGGCTTCTCCGCAGTGATAGCGAAGCGGACGGTGGTCGGGGGTGCGCCAAACGTCAGTCTTCCTTGGAACGCCGCGTGAGGGGACTGTTTGGCGTGCTGGCGGCGGGGGTGGTGGTGGACGACGGAACTGTGTCGTCACTGGGCCCTGGCGTGGACGCGGAGGGGGTACGTGACGGCGGGCTACAGCGGCGTATGTCATCGCTTGCGGCACAGGCTGCGGCCATTCAGGGGCTACTCCAAGTTCTGGTTGGAGTTCCTCACGCACGGCGTCGGCAATCGAAGCCACTTGAGGCTGTGACGAAGGCAGGACCTTGCGCAGTTCTTCGCGCACAATGGACCTGATGGTCTCCTGAAGGTTGTCGGAATCCAGTCCTTGGATGGCGTACTGCGGCATGAGCCCCTGGCGGTTATATTGCCGGGTGCGCATCTCCAGAGTTTTCTCGATCATCGATGCCTCTGCAGAAAACTCAGCTACGGTCTTCGGCGGGTTACGGATAAGTCCTGCGAAAAGTTCTTGCTTGACACCCCGCATGAGGAAGCGGACTTTTTTCTCCTCTGGCATTTCTGGGTCGGTCGCGATCGTCTCGTTTGGCAGCTGCACTCTGGTTTCTAGTAGTGCTTGGGCTCGCTCTTTTCGTACGACGCTTGTAAACGTTTGCAAGAAGCCGCTTCGGAACAGGTCCCATGTCGTTAAGGTGGCTTCCCGATTCTCGAACCAGGTCCTGGCGGCGTCTTCCAGTGCGAAATAGACATGCCGCAGCTTGTCGTTGCTGTCCCAACTATTAAACGTAGCGACCCTCTCATACGTCTCAAGCCAGGTTTCCGGGTCCTCGATTGTTGATCCGTGGAACGTCGGAGGTTCCCTGGGCTGCTGCAGCACGATGGGGGACGCTGGGGCTGCCATTGGGGTTGCCTTGGCGAAAATCTTCTTGGTATTCTCAGGTAGAAGTCCGTGCTCCGGGGGCAGCTGTTGAAGACGGCGGCTTGCTCGATGCTCCGGGACTACGTTGGTGTTCTCTTTGCGGTCCGGGCTTGTATCACGGCTTGTCGGGGGCGTCCGGTACATGGACCAAAAAAAGCACCTCCACCAGATGTCACGTGGTGGTGACGTTAAGAACACAGTAGCAATACTGTGATAGACAAAACTAACTTTTATTGGGCGAACCTGTGCCCACAAAACAGGCTACACTTATAGCACAACGATAGCGGCGAACACGGTCGGCGATCGTCGAAAATCTGATCAGCAGTTCAAGCGCGTCGGCTTTTATACACAATCGTGGAATGTTCCAGACTAATCGTTGGGACCCGCGTGCCTTCCATAAAGTTCTACATCATTCGCGTCAGGCGAATAAATTAGATAACACAAGGTTCGGCGACAACAGACTGCGGATAGAAGCATCGATAACTTTCCAGAAACTTCGGATACATGCAAGCGCGTCTCGCGCTGTGCGATAAGATTTGTTAGGCGGCGAAACCTGGTCGCCCGATAAATATAAATACACGTGTCAATATTCTGCGGCCTAAAGCTCATGGCACGGTGTGAAAACGCACGCGCGCGCGGGGAAAGCGAAACAGCGCGCACAAGCATGCAGACGCGCAGTCGGTCGCTGCGAATCTGCGCGATCGCTGCATTGAGGCTTCGTTCTATTACACTCCATTAAGTTATACTAACGCTATAAGAACATATTCCACATAGTTTGCTCTCGGCGTTTACCTACCTTTCACGCAAGAAGCCGCTTCGGGAGACTCCAACGCGGCGACCACGCGCAGTGGCGTTCACTGTACGTATTCGGTAAAGAGATAGAGTCTGTAAACGATTGTGTGCTTTCAGTTTGCCCAAGATTATTATTTAGACAGTAAGAAACTTCTCTCGTTTCGAAAGTACTTACAGAAATGTCCGGGAGAGCACGCGCGTGGTGTTTTCAGTGAGCGCTGACAGCAAAACCTACGAGGAGCGCGCCACGTGATCCCTCATACTACGCCGCGAGGCGCTTCCGATAGATGGCGACTCCGTAACTCCTCGCCGCCAATACCGCCGCGACGGCGCGAGTTGGAGCCCCGTTTCTCCTCTGTCGTGACGTCACGGTGTCACGTGGTCAGCCTTGAAGGCGACGGCGCGAGTTGGAGCCCCGTTTCTCCTCTGTCGTGACGTCACGGTGTCACGTGGTATTGAAGGCGACACCGCCGCGCCTGAGGAGCTGGGTAGAGCTCTAGTAATATGGTTCGCATAATAAGGCGCAAACAACGTGTATTCTACAACAGAACAAGGCGAAGTCTACCGGATATTCACAGGGGCTCCACGGTCACTGTTTATGATACGACACACATGACATGGGCACCAGCAGTTGTCATAGGCCCGGAAAGTACACCGCGCTCTTATGTCGTTGCAACAGAGAATGGGCAGCGTCTACGACGCACGAGGGAGCACCTGAGATCAACAGAAGGACAAGCTTTCCCCCCGCAGAACGAGTGTACAACAGCGACCCCTCAGTCCTCCCCTCAGCCGAGCAACACCGAGCAACAAGCACCTCAAGAGGCGCTACGTAGAAGCACACGACAGCGTAGAGAGCCGCAACGGTATCCTCTCCCAGAACGCCACGCATAGACAGTTCAGTGGAAGCTGTGCAAATTGACTTATTACTTGGTTGTGCAATCTTTCGTACAATCTTGTTTTTTTTCTTTTTTTTCCTCAAAGGAAGGAAGATGTGACCAGTGGCTACGTCATCAAGAATATCTTGATACGTATGCGCAAGCCTGGTCTGCCTGCGTATAAACACACATGCTTCTGGCAATAAATCGCTCTTTCGTTTCCTGCTGCTCTGCTGTCCACACTTGGCGTCAACAAAAATACCAATTCGGCCTCTTTGCGTAGGCACGAATGGTTTGACATTGCAAACATGACATACATATGGCATGAAAATTGATTTCCAGTTATCACAGCATTGTAGTTAATAAGTGCACCTGTATGTGTGCGAGACAATGTCGTAGTTGCCGTAAACGTGATTGCATAGTGTATCTTCCGTGGAAGAACCGTGCACAGTGAAACATATCAGTAACAGCAAAACAAAAGTGAACAACACCTAACGAAAATATGGCAAAAGTTGTACATATAAGTTATACCGTCTCACTTGGACAAATAAAAATACACATGAAATGAAATGAACTTGGGGGGAAAATACGGTTACGAACAGAAATGAAAAAATATGGCAAAAATTGTAAATACAAGTTATACCGTCTCACTTGGTCAAATAAAAATACACACGAAAAGAAATAAACTTGGGGAAAAAATACGGTTAGGAACAGAAACGCGAAAATATGGCAAAAATTGTACATAGAAGTTATACCGTCTCACTTGTTCAAATAAAAATACACACGAAAAAAAATGAACTTGGGGAAAAAATACGGCTAGGAACAGAAACGCGAAAATTCTACATATAAGTTATATAATGCCTCACTTGGGCAAACTTGCACTACAAATGAAAATACACATAAGAGAAATCACCTTCCAAAAAATATGATTAGCGACATAAATGTACGGATAATAGCCATATCATCCTTTGGTGCTACATACAAAAAAAAACACATGCATTCGTGTTTCAAGTGACATCACAGCACTATCAGTCTTCGCTGCCATGGTCACGCGTGACCTGCACATCAGTTCACAAGACTGGCTACAACTTGGCGGCACAAGAGCGTGCGAGGACGTATGGGCACCATCACCAAATGCTGCAGCGGTGATTTGAACGGAAAGATAGGCAACACTTGTACCTACACAGCACTAAAGGATGATATGGGGGAAAAAAAAGCTGTGCCTCATGCCTGAGGCGGCGCGCGGAGGTGAGCGAGGGCAGCCAGCAGCTGGCGCAGCGTGGTTGCGATGAGAGTAGTGGCCTCTCACGAACCACGCATCTCGGCTACCAGCTGCTGTAGGACCCGCCGGGTCGCCCTCTGTTCTTCCACCAGCTGCTGGTGATGCTGCGAAACAAATTCACTTAGTTAGCTACAGGCTATGCAATGTAAATGCTCGATTTGCACTGTTTGCAAGTGTTGTAGTTTCAGCAAGGTTACTATTGAGGGCAGCGAGATCATTTACATATGACATGACAAATGGCCGTGCAAACGTATGTGGTCTGTTATGTTAAAAACGTGTGAAACCTAGCAAATCCTACCAAGCTGTCTCTGCCTGTCAGAAAACAGTATTGGTGACTAGTTGAATTGTTAAACAAATGATGACCATGCTGTGGCGATACATGCAACCATGGAAATGTTTTGTAAGTTGCTATGTGTTAAAGAACACCTCAAAGGAGATGTATAAACGTGCATGAGCCAATGAGCCAAATGACTATAGATGCCTCTCATGTGTAACATGGTTGTAATGTACATTATTACCATGTGCACTAATCACCTCTTCAAAAAATGACCCGGCCAAGTTGTACGCACTTGCCTATTTTGCTGCAGCAACAGCTGATGGAAGTTCGCGGCCTCCGCATTTGCCGCCACGGCTTGCTGCCCCTGCCGCGCATACTCGGTGGCTGTACTGCAGGCCGCGTCCTCCAGCAGCTGTTGCCGGGGTGGCCTGCGCGGCTGCTGCCGAGCTGATGGCCCGTAAAAATAAAATCAGTAAACAGGTTAAACAAAAAATTTCGCTCCATCCTGCGTAGACATTTTACTGGTTCATTATCAGGTGGAAGCCCAGAAAAATAATCCCAGCAGCACACCGTTCACAAAATGAACAGTAAATTTGCATAAACACAAAGGCACTACACCATCATAAAATACTACACTGATAGTACTTTCAGCTTGTATGCTGCACAAGCTGCATTACAAATGGTGTTAATAGTCAAACAGATTATTGTTCCATTTTGCAGTGATATTTAGGCAGGCACTTTTTCTTTGCCATGTATATAATATAAATACACAATTTCTGTTTGAAAGGTCTTGACAGATACTGCTTTGTAGCTTTGAGTGATGTGTTCGTATTGCAATAGCTGCTGAAGTGCCTTACGTGCAGTGCCACTAGTCCCCGGCTCCGTGCCTACAGAAACGCGGGCAGCTGCTGCTGGGGCAGGGGGCACTTCGGCATCCGGCTCCTCCTCACTGGAGGTGTCCTCCTGGAACAATTAAGTACAGGACATAATGTGATTAGGTTCCATCAACTGGTTGCAATGTCTATTTCACTTATAGTTTTTAAATCAGAAAATTCTTAATCCAGCATTGCGACATACTAGTGACTTGGAGCTTTGACAACTCGTTGCTAATGCTTTTCGGATTACCGAGCCATGAAATCCACCACAAGGTGTTTCTGAACAGCAGTGGGGCAGCATTTCCCTTCTTCCAAAGTACGGATATCATGTGCTGGCATGTGTGTTGAATTGTAAGAAAACACACACAAGCACACAACGGCAAAATATTCACCACGGTGTAACTTCCCGACATCGGTACACATAGCAACGAACATTGCTACTCACCTCGGAGTCGTCGCGGAAAAACTCCACAGGAGCGGAAGCTGGGCCGACCGAGCACGACGAGCACGCGACCCTCCAGGCCGCCCAGCTTCCCGCCTCTCGTCTTCCTGCAAATGCATGAACACCGTCAGCTTATACGTTCCGAAGACGTTGCTAGTCGCGGGCTCACCTCTTCTCGGCGCCGACCTGCGCCGCGACCTTTTTGAAGTCATAAGTAAGCCGGGCCCAATAGAGGCGCCAGCACCGGGCTGCCTTTGCTGCCTGTCCGATCGCGTTTAAAGCGGCGGCAATCTCCTCCCACAGTGTATTTTTCTGAGCAGCACTCATACTTGGCGAGAAGCTTGTGGCGCCTCTCGCCAAGTATGGATGCTGCTCTATAAACTGAACCTACAGAGCGGCCTGCGCGGCCGAAACGCGCGCGCTTTTTCGTTGATCCGCCATTTCTTCTTCGTGCTCAATTTTCGCCGGACCACAGCAAATTAATACCAGCAAATCGTACCGTTTCAGATATCACTATGCCGTTAAAACATAATGGTTACATTCATTTAATGTGTTGCCATTCTATCACGCCATAAATGTCACGTTAAATTTAACACAAGTAAAAAACAACAACAAAAAAAAAACACTTTTCTCGAGCAAGTTATATCCAGCAGAAGTATCTGTACCGCCCGCACGGGGGAATGGATCACTGCGCATCAGCGTGTGGCAAAGAAAAAGAAAATGAGCCTCTGTTACAGACTACCCTCGATTTAAATCAGGACCTACATTCGGAGATAGTTGCGATCGTTTATAGAAAACGTTTACTTACCAGCTATCTGTTGAGATGCCTTCCAACCTTCATCGATTCTTCCGTATCCTATGCGAATAAAAGCAAAAGAGAACACCATGCGATCACCGCAGATGTTCAGATGCTACTGCTCAGTCACTAAGCAGAAGAAAGAATGATGTGTTTACTCACCGAGCACTACGCTTTCAGTCTTCATGATGTTCACAGCTTCCAGAATTCCTGTGCGAAAGTACCTCGTACGCAAGGATTTCATCTAATCAGGCAGCGTTACGGACAAAAATACACCAAGAGCGGCCCACAGAACCGATCAGCTATTTTCACGTAGCCGCCATCTTAAGTGTGCGTAGCAAAATGGATTGGATGCGGAATTGGCACATTTGTGGCTATGAATCGAAAAATTAAAATATTTGTGTTTCCTTTCAAGCGCGCTTCAACTTCTCTTGCGTTAAAAGATTACAAAACACTTTCACTCTCAGCGACACGCAATTGTTCTTTTATCAGACGTTTATATCTAAATGTCACTTGCTATACGGTCCCTCCGCAAATAAAAAACAAGCAAAACATGCTTTCGGCAACGATGGCGGCTGCTGATTGGGCAGATTGAAAATCGTCGCTGGTTCCCGCCCCCATACGCAGAAATTGTCGCGTCATTTTGACGACCGCCGTTTGGAATACATTTTGTTTGGAATGGAATTACGTTATCGCGCCCCTGGATGCACTTCAAGCTGCGACATGAAAAGATTATAGTAGGTGAAAAAACCTACTACTTCGACCACACTACTAACCAGGTCATTGAGGAACGCCCTTAGCCATCATTGAGACGAAAATGTACACCGCAACCACAGAACTGTCAGCCTTTATCATTCCTGCTCGCTAACATTCGAAGTGTTGTTCGCAAGCGTGATGCACTGTGCAGTCTAATAGGCTCATCTTCTTGCGGTGTCTTACTACTAACAGAAACATGGCTTAACACATCAATCGATGATACCGAAATTCTCCCTTACCTCTCGCATTTTGACATTTTTCGGAAAGATAGACCCTATAACTCGCGCGGTGGGGGTGTATTAATCGCCACTAAGCGTAACCTACATTGTTCACTTATAAACCTCTCTTCACAACTGGAAATTATTTGGATTCGATGCATTGCTACACACCCGCACATTCTGATTGGTATTTGCTATCGGTCCCCTAGTACCGACAGTTCTTTCACGCCTTCACTTCATGAAGCCTTAAATACATTAACAAAAACATATCCTAACAGTCCTGTCCTTCTGTTTGGCGATTTTAATTTTCCAACTATTGATTGGTCCGATCCTGCCTCTACATTATCTAAATCCAGCCCCGGTAGTGACTTCTTAAACACGTGTATGACATTCGGCTTAACGCAGCTCGTCACTGACTCAACAGGCGTCACTGCTCACTCGTCCAACGTTTTAGATCTTGTATTAACAACTCACCCTGATAACTTTACCCCTGTCACCTTATTGCGCGGCTTGAGCGACCACCTGACAGTACATGTTTCGTTTCGTTGCAACGTACTAAAGAAACAGAAAAAATCGGAAAACACACTCTATGATAAAGGGGACTACGTCAGCATGAACCGAGAATTATCTGAGTACTTCGACACGTTCGCCGCTAACTTTCAACTAAATTCTTTCGAGTCAAACTGGCTGCTTTTCAAATCAGAGATGCATCGCCTTATACGTCTTTACATCCCCACCATTACAATAACAGAAAGAACAACATCACCATGGTTTAATGTATCCCTCAAACGACTAAACAATAAGAAAAAACGGTTGTTTCGACAAGCCAAACAATCTAATTCTTCTTGCACATGGCAAAAGTATTACGCAGTCGAGAAAGAATATGACAAGTTAACCTCTCAACCTAAACACAAGTTTCTTTCTACCACTTTACCAGCTATGCTACAAACTAACCCGAAGCGATTTTGGAAAACTATTAATCCTAATCAGCGAAATGAGATATCACTTATCAATTGCTCCGGACTTCCGATCCCTGAGACTGAGGCTGCGGATCTTCTTAACAGAACATTTAGTTCAGTTTTTACTCATGAATTACTTGATGGCTTGCCCGATCCACCATACTTCACATATCCGCTCATGCAAAATATCACATTCGATCCCATCGGCATTGTCAAAGTAATTGAATCATTGAAGAACTCGTCATCTACAGCAGTAGACGGTATCAATGCCAAAGTTCTAAAAAATACTAAACATGTCTGTAGCCTGTTTTTATCACTCATATTCCAGGAATCGCTTAACAGCGCTTCCATTCCACATGACTGGCAGGTGGGCAAGGTCATCCCAGTCTTCAAGAAAGGAAGCCGATCATCACCGAGTAACTACCGTCCTATTTCTATAACAAGCGTGTCTTGTAAAATAATGGAACATATTTTATACTCGCATATTGCTAACTTCCTAACATCCGTCAATTTTTTTCAGCCAAGTCAACACGGTTTCCGCAAAAATTATTCCTGTGACACTCAACTTGCTCTTTTCTTGCACGATTTACATTTAAACCTAGATCGTAACATCCCGACTGACGCAATATTTTTATATTTCGAAAAAGCATTCGATAAGGTCCCTCATGGTCGTCTCTTAATAAAGTTATCGCATCTTAACATTCATCCTTGTGTTCTAAGCTGGATTCGAGGGTTTTTAGCTAACCGTGAACAATTCGTATACGCTAACTCACACTTTTCAACCTTAACACCCGTGCTTTCAGGCGTACCTCAAGGTACCGTACTTGGTCCCCTCCTTTTCTTAATATACATCAATGACCTACCTTGTAACATTTCTTCTCATATCCGACTCTTCGCTGATGATTGTGTGGTTTACCGAGCAGTTACTAACCCCAGCGACCATTTGGCGTTACAAAATGACCTATCGCGCATACAAAACTTGTGTACCACTTGGCTCATGTCATTAAATGTAGCTAAAACCGTGTTAATGTCTATTCATCGTCGTCGTAACTACGTTATCCCTAATTATAGCATCAATAACACGCAGATTGCAACAACGAATTCATTCAAATATCTTGGTGTGTACATCTCGCATGACTTAACTTGGACCTGTCATGTTAACCACATCATAAACTCTGCTAATCGTACTCTAGGTTATCTGCGCCGTAACCTCTTCCTCGCTCCTCCCTCTATTAAACAGCTTGCTTTTCTAACCTTTGTGCGGCTAAGCTTGAGTATGCCGAAGCTATTTTTGACCCCCACCACAATAACCTTATTAATGCCCTCGAGTCGGTTCAGAACCGCGCGACACGATTTATCCTGTCAACTTATTCATACCATACAAGCATCTCGGCACTAAAAGCCCAAATAAACCTACCCTCTCTAGCCTCACGCCGTAGAATTGCCCGTCTTAATCTTTTTCATAAATTCTTTCATTCTTTGCCTCTTGACAACCCGTACATAAAAAGAGCACATCGCATTGGCCGCACCAGTCACTCTAATACAGTATATCCCCCACAAGCCCATACCGTTACTTTTCAGCAATCATTTTTTCTGCGCACAACACGAGACTGGAATGGCCTGCCCGCCGAAGTTGCCACTATCATCGACCCACTTGCATTCAAGCGACTCATCGGAAATATCCCTTTGTAATTTGTAGTATCTCTTTGTCACTAACTCCCCACTCCCTCATGTAATGTCTCAACAGAGACCTTTGAGGAAATGAATAAATAAATAAACGTCCGTCCCTTGACTCGGATCGCTGCTTTTTGGCCGTAGGCAGTAGCGTGACCCTCGTTGTCGGCCTGCTTCCATCCACGGTCTCTCCTCCCTTGTCTTGTTCGGCCCTGGACTCGGCCGGTCCGCGTCGCCTTGTTTAACTCGGTGGGGCTTCCTGTAGAGTTCCCTGCATGTCCAGTCCCCTAACTGGTGCTTCTTCCCGCAGAGGAGAGACTTCGGCTCGCAGGCGTGCTCCTGCGGCTGATTTCTTAGCTCGCAGCCTCTGTGGCGGGTGCTTCTTGGACCCGGGCAAACGTCTTGCCTGTATCCAATCTTGCCGCTGCGTAGCACACGTTGTAATTTTTCTTATACAGATGACATGGAATCCATTGACTGAAAAATTTTACGGCCTTCGGTACTTTCAGATCCTTGAACTTAATGATGACAGATTCGGATGTTCTTCCTCGTCTTCTTACTGCCGTATACGTTGGGTTCCGTGTGGTATCCAACGCCTTGTGTGTTTGTTCTTCCGTCAGCTCCAGATTAATCCCGTAGATGACGCCTTTGCCCCCTTCCGGCATCGACAGCTGGGCAGTCATTTCGATATCTTCTTCTCCGGCTCGGATGTTCATGATTTTGGCGAAAGCTTCTGCCCTTTCTTTGTTCGGGGTTGATATTCGGATCGTTAGGTTGTTTTTGTTGAAGATAATGTCCTCATTACCATGGGGGGGTAGCCCGGCCGCCTCAAGGATGACGTTTCCGGCGAGAACCCCTACCTTCTTCTTTATGCTGTCGAATCCTCCTGCTGGTCGGATGACAATCTTCTCTGTGCCCGATGGCAGGCGAACTTGAAGCTTGTTTACCGTCCCCTCTGCCCTGGCGTTGTTTTTCTTCAGGGTTGAGAGTTTTAACGCGATAGCGTTAAGGAGCTCGTGTCGCAGAAAAGCCGGTGTCGTCGGCGTCGGTGTCGGCGTTTGCGGCGTTGACCGTGAGCGATAAATCAAGGCAGGCGCTTCATAAATAAAAAGCAACTTCCAAAATTGGCCCGGTGGGAATCGAACCAGGGTCTCCGGAGTGTGAGACGGAGACGCTACCACTCAGCCACGAGTTCGATGCTTCCAAGCGGTGTAAACGCGCCTCTAGTGAATGCGGTGTTGCCTTCGAAACGAGCCGTGGTAAGTTCTACTGCGGTGTACATCGGTAATTATGAACATGTAACGTACAGAAGTCACAATTACACGAGTTGCGAAGTGCGTTTCCGCTGCATTTCTTCTGCGCTTTCCGCACACGCAGAGCCATCTCGCGGCAAACACAGAAGACCCCCTCCTCTCAATGTACGGCGCTGCCCCGACAGGAGGCGCGCCGCGCGCGCATTGGGACTGCTGCCAGGCGCGTCGCGGGACTCCCTCTCCCCTGACGACGCTTCGCCGTGCTCCCGGTTTAGATCACTATCTATCTCTCTGCCCGTGCCGATCACGACGTTTGGCTGGCGTAGATCGTTTCCCCTCCGAGACACCGAGTTCTTTGGTCCGTTCCGTTCGCTCAGGCGCACGTTTCGTTGCCGCGCCGAACGCTGCGTTGCTCGACGCTCACCGCGTGATAGGTGGGCGCTAAGTCCGATGCGGGGCGCATCGTAAGTGATCGCTGTGCCGTAGCGCATTGTCGACCCCTTGGCGGGTCGATGGGAACGCTGTCGCGTCCCACTCTTGAAGGCGAAGCTTAAGCGTCCTCCAATTTTTCCTGCCCTTCTTCTTCTAATACTCCTTCCACCTTCTATACCGGGGCGTATCTGCCGCCTATGGAGCTGCACCAGCTCTCTTCGGTTTCTTCTGTATCAGCGAAAGCGCCAATGTCCATCTTTTCTCCTTCCTGCTCTCCAGGGTGGTGAGGTCTTTCTGCATATTTCTATCCGATGACGTTGGCTGCACATTCCTTCCGGCAGTTGCCGTAGCTGTTGCGGCTCCGCTTCTTCGCTCCTCTGCCGGCGTCTCCGCCGACGCTGCAACCGCTGTCCGTGGTTGCATCATGCTTGCGCCGGCACAGCAGGTATGGGAGCTGCTACGCCGTTGCGTTCCCTCGGTGCTAAGCTTAGCTGGCGGCGTTGTTGCCTTGAAAATGCAAACTCTTGAAGAGATAAGAGA
The DNA here is from genome assembly GCF_038994185.2 of Dermacentor albipictus. NCBI lineage: Eukaryota > Metazoa > Arthropoda > Arachnida > Ixodida > Ixodidae > Dermacentor > Dermacentor albipictus. The sequence goes on from NW_027225569.1 coordinate 9,239,802, forward strand.
AGTGGTCTCACCGTGGTGATGGCAGTAGTTCCGTGATCCCTTGGTGTTCGCGGTTCTTCTCCTTCTTGAATTTTCGCTGTAGGACTCAAACTTACGAGGATATGGACATTTACGTCAGAGCTCGATGTGAGGGCGACTTCTCTACATCGCGCCCCCTAGCGTCCCCCCGTGTAGGGCGTAAATCTTGGAGAGGAGCAGCGAGGTTCGTTGCAGCGGAGAAGACAGCTGGCTGTGTCGAGAGCGGCGCGCGAAAACGTGCCGGTGGCTTCAATGGTGATTGAAATTTATCTGTTGTTCAGAAGAAAAGAAGTGACATGATGTATCGACACAAAGTGTTGAGAAGTTCAATGGCGACTTCGGGTTATGTTACCACGGCTAAGTAAACAAATTGCTCACTAGTTGTAGTTTCTGGGAAATGTAATCCTTTGTCGTCTGCCGGCTTCGTCCATCCATGTTTTCTCTTGAAGAATTGATATCCTTTAGTGCTCGTTGAGCAGGAGGAGGAAGAGGAGGAGAGGGAAAGAGGAAAATTTTATTTTATCTATATCTTGGAATTATCCATTTATTCTTTGGCCAACCCTCCATAGCAGGTATCAGGCACGTGTTCGATAGGCAATGACCACATCAATATTACATGCAAGTCGTTCAGTGCACAGACCAGCTGGATACCATCTGGTGGAGCAACAGGGCAATCATCATCAGCTTATTTTTATTTCCACTGCAGGTTGAAAGCGTCACCCCACTTTCTCCAGGTATCCCTGTCTCAAACCAGCTGATCCATGTCATGTCTGAAACGTTTGTAATTTCATAAAATCACCTCCTACGTTCTGCTGTACTCAGCTGTGCTTCTCTTCACTTGGCATGCGTTATGTAACTGCAATGGACCACCCAGTATTTCTCCTACGCATTACATTGCCTACCCAACTCGTTTATTGATGCGAAGATATAAAATGGCAAAATGAGCGAGAAAGCTGGCGTCTGTAGCCGCGAAAGAGCACCTAAATTTCTATTCGCTGTGACGCCACATCACGGGCGTGCCTCGATGGAGCAGAGCTCACGATAGCGTGTTGCGTGTAGAGAGAAGGGATCGCCGCGACGCCACGTCAGTGCTCGCCAACAAGGAGCAGATGCGGCCAAAGTCCCTTAAACTTCGTATTGTCACGCTTTGAAGAATGCCGCGTCCTCCTCGCGTGCTCTGGCCGAGGCCGACGCCGCGTAGCAATTGGTCTAATAGCATCATGTGGCCCTCGCGCCGTGCATTAGCGCCATTTTCGTTCGAGAAGCATCTACGGAGTGGCAAGGACCGTGTCGCCGTTGCTAAGCTCCAGCAGTGTAGGCGGTGCCATGGTTGGGGAGCGAACGTGAAAGAGAGGAGAAACGAGGAGGAGTGAAGGCGGAGGAGGAGAGTGTCGCTACTTTACGAAGTTTAAGGGGTTTTATATGTGGCGACCCGACGCTGCGGGGCGGGGTAGAATGGCTTGTGGTCGGCGAGGCAGTCGTGTGAAGGTACGTCCACATTAGCAAGAAAACGCGCGCGACACGGCGCGCGCGGCCATCGACTCTCTCGTGACCGGCAAAATTCACGAAAGGCGACAGCAATGCGCGGCAATTCTTCGAATGGGTGCGAGACCCATTTTTCGCAGCAGCAGCAAAACGAACGCCAATCAGAAGCGAGCAGTGCAGTTGTGGCGCCACCTGTCTCACAAGCAAATAACCAAAATTAAGCCCTCTGAGATCGAGGAGTGACAGGCACGCCGAAAGATCTCAGAGGTTATATCTTGCCATTTCGGGCATTTTTGCTAAGCGCTCTCATACCGCCATCGAGACAGAATTGGCTTCGCAATGAAAGCGTTTTTAGAGACTGTCCGCGGGTATGCGTGCGTGTATATATGAGACATGCAACGTCGATTCCTAGGACAAGGAGTTGCGCGCCAACCAATGGAACATTATAGGACAACAATCTGACATGACAGGTGAGTAATACATGAAATGTTCTGCATGTTCTGCGCGTTCAAGGAACATATGCTTTGTTGCCGGAACATGTGCTGGCGTGTAGATGTGATTATACATACCATGGGGGCGAGCAAGCAGTGGTGAAATTTAAGAATTTTCGTGACCGCTGGCTCAAGATATCACATGAGAAAAAGAATGTCTGCTAAAGTGTAGCTCCCAGGAAAGACGGCAAAGCTAAAGCACAACTGGGCCTACTATGACATTGTCGAGAGCATTCTACGAGCACATCTTAGTACGCCGAAAAGTAAGAAGTCCTTCATCGCTGTTCTCTATCGGCGCAGGGAACCGATCGAGTGCAGATAGGGGAAGTTTTGCTGCCTGGGTAAATGTATGCTCGCTAGCGCATGCGTACGTTTACCCCCGTATTCAGAAAAGCTTTAAAGCCTTGGCATGAACGCCCGATGCGCCGAAGGAAACGAAATGAGCGTCTGGTGCATGTTCATGTCAGGCGTTTCTTACGAAGTTGCGACATCAATTTCTATACGCGGTTGCTCTGTCGTCGTGCTAAAGAATGCTGCTCTGTGTGGCTATCGAAGCTTCGAAGACGCCGGTATTCGGGCGCCGTGCACGAGGCTTGCATTCGTGCCAGCGCGGTCCACCGTACTTCTGTATCTCTGCGTTAAAACTGTCGAATAATGTCTTCAAAAGAAAATGTAAAGTTTACTATGTTGATAACATTATGTTTTATTCTCATTTGTACTCCTGTATTATTGTGCAATAGTTATTATCTTGTTCTGTATACTTGATTGTATTGTTTGCTTGTCGATTTCTCACCTTCGCTGTGCCGTGTATAAGGGGGCTCGAACCCTCGACAAGTAGACTAGCTACCACTTTTTGTTCGGGCCTCCTTCCAAATGTTCTTTGGAAAAATAAACATGATTTGATTTGATTTGAAATGAGTTCATATCGTAAATACACTCACATCTAATGCACAACATGTTATTTCCACGTAGAAATATTGTTTTTGCATAGCGGCCGTGCTCTCGGCCTTTCTCCGTGTTGGAACATTTATTGGCTGCGTGTGTTGCCACATATGTACAACTGTAATCTTCAATATTTTCCCGCCCTAGTCGGTCATGTCCGACAGCCCCTGCTTGTGAATGGATATTACCCTGCTTTGCGAGTGCTCTCGGACAGGTAATGTTATCGAAGCAGTTACAGCCTAAATTAAACCAGCCATTGCAGCCAATAAATTAGTTTATTTGACTTGGTATTTTGCTGCGCGGGGATTTTACAGTGTGAAGCAACACAGCAGAACTGCATTGATTAGTTGCATATAGCCGAATAATTAAGAAAGCTTTACCTATGTGCGTGTAGCGAAGAATACAATACTTGGTGTGCTGTTGCTTTCCAAATTAGCTACAAATATGCCTCTGCTGCAATGGTAAGTGGGAATCCCATTATTTACGCTGCTCTTGAAGGCCTAAGGAGTTTGAACTATGGTTCCTGTTTTCACAGACACCTGCAGCTGGCTGAAGAGGACCGTACAACCAGCGGTTCTTGCTGTCGACCACTATTTTGTTTGTTTTTGTTTACGTACCTAGGCGTGCATTTGGCACTCTGAGAAATATCTCTTCAGCATAGAAAACTCTTATATGCAGTTGTCCCCGAAATGTATGCTTTTTAACATTATTTGGCACAGTTACGTATGACGTCTATGGATGCATGAATGGATGAATAACTTTATTGAGGTCCCTCGGCGCTCGCGATTAGCGCGCAGCGGGCCACTTCCATGTCGGCACAGAAAGGCCATGCCCCTCCGCCGCGTTGTGGCCCCGACGGACAGCCCAGAGTTGTGTTTCAGATCCGAGCTGCGTATAGCTCGGTCCCATTCTTCCTCTGTGGTCCTGGACCCTGGCGCCAGGTGGCAACCCCAGAGCATCTCAGCAAAAGCGACACGCATTGTGAGGGTGGGCGTCCGGAATGATATTGTCACGTGGTAGTGACGGTGAAGAGAGAACACAGTAGCAGTACTGTGAAAGGCAAAACTAGCTTTTATTGGGCGAACCTGTGCCCACAAAACAGGCCTCACTTAAAGCACAACGATAGCGGCGAACACAGTCGGCGATCGTCGAAAATGTGCTCAGCGGGTCAAGCGCGTCGGCTTTTATAGATCAGTCGTCGAATGTTCCAGATTAACTGATGGGACCCGCGTGTGTTCCACAAAGTTCTACACCATTCGTGTCACGCGATGAAATCTGATAGCACAAGGTTCGGCGACAACAGACACGCGGATAGAAGCGTCGATAACTTTCCAGAAACGTCGGATACATGCAGGCGCGTCCCTCGCTCTGCGATTACAGTTGTTAAGCGGCGAAACGTGGTTGCGCGATAAAGATAAGTACACGTGTCATTACCCCCCTCTTAAAAAGCATCGACCCGATGCTACATACAAGCGAAATAAAAACACCCGTAGCAAAGAAAACAACAAAAAATAAAGAATTTCGTCAGCGTCCGTAAAAGGGTTTAAGGCGCACCACGTGGACCACTTCAGATCGTGCGCGGCGTCGCTGTAAATGCGAAATGCCGTCTGGCACGACCTCATAGTCCAGAGCGCCAATACGTCGGATGACCTTGTAGGGTCCGAAATAGCGTCGGAGTAGTTTCTCACTGAGTCCTCGTCGGCGTATCGGTGTCCAAACCCAAACACGGTCGCCGGGCTGGTACTCAACAAAGCGTCGTCGGAGGTTGTAGTGTCGGCTGTCGGTCCTCTGTTGGTTCTTGATCCGTAGGCGGGCGAGCTGTCGGGCTTCTTCGGCGCGCTGGAGGTAGCTAGCGACGTCAACATTCTCTTCGTCAGTGACGTGGGGCAGCATGGCGTCGAGCGTCGTCGTCGGGTTCCTGCCGTAAACCAGCTTAAACGGCGTGATCTGTGTTGTTTCTTGCACCGCCGTGTTGTAAGCAAATGTCACGTACGGCAGGACGGCATCCCAGGTCTTGTGTTCGACGTCGACGTACATCGCTAGCATGTCGGCGAGGGTCTTATTCAGCCGCTCCGTAAGACCATTCGTCTGCGGGTGGTAGGCCGTGGTCCTCCTGTGCCTTGTCTGACTGTATTTCAGAATGGCTTGGGTGAGCTCCGCTGTAAAGGCCGTTCCTCTGTCGGTGATGAGGACTTCTGGGGCGCCATGTCGAAGCAGGATGTTTTCGACAAAAAATTTCGCCACTTCGGCTGCGCTACCTTTCGGCAGTGCTTTAGTTTCAGCGAAGCGGGTGAGGTAGTCTGTCGCCACGACGATCCACTTATTTCCGGTTATTGACGTCGGAAAGGGTCCCAGCAAGTCCATCCCGATCTGCTGGAAGGGTCGGCAAGGAGGCTCGATTGGCTGTAGTAATCCGGCTGGCCTTGTCGGCGGTGTCTTACGTCGCTGACAGTCTCGGCATGTTCTGACATAATGGGCGATGTCGGCGGTCAGGCGCGGCCAATAATACTTTTGTTGTATCCTCGAGAGTGTCCGGGAAAAACCGAGGTGTCCAGCGGTCGGATCGTCATGTAGGGCGTGCAATACTTCTGGACGAAGTCCTGACGGGACAACAAGAAGGTAGTTGGCGCGGACTGGTGAAAAGTTCTTCTTCACGAGGAGACTGTTTTGAAGCGTGAAGGAAGATAGTCCGCGCTTAAATGCCCTGGGGACAACGTCGGTGTGCCCTTCCAAATATTCCACCAGGCCTTTTAGCTCCGGGTCTGCCCGTTGCTGTTCAGCGAAGTCTTCCGCGCTTATCATGCCAAGGAAGGCATCGTCATCTTCGTCATCTTGCGGCGGCGGGTCAATGGGGGCGCGCGACAGGCAATCGGCATCGGAGTGTTTTCGTCCGGACTTGTAGGTTACAGTGATATCGTATTCTTGTAGTCTGAGGCTCCACCGCGCCAGTCGTCCTGAAGGATCCTTTATACTCGCTAGCCAACACAAAGCGTGATGGTCACTGACGACTTTGAATGGCCTGCCATAAAGATAAGGGCGAAATTTAGCTGTAGCCCAAACGATGGCGAGGCATTCCTTTTCGGTCGTAGAATAGTTGCCTTCCGCTTTTGACAGCGACCGGCTAGCGTAAGATATCACCTGTTCGACTCCGTTTTTCCTCTGGACTAGAACGGCACCGAGGCCTAGGCTACTGGCGTCAGTATGGATTTCTGTATCGGCGTACTCGTCGAAGTGCGCAAGTACCGGCGGCGACTGCATGCGTCGTTTGAGTTCTTCAAATGCGTCGGCCTGCGGCGTTTCCCACTTGAACTCAACATCACATTTAGTTAGACGTGTCAATGGCTCGGCGATGCGTGAAAAGTCCTTGACAAAGCGCCTGTAGTAGGCACACATGCCAAGGAATCTACGCACTGCCTTCTTGTCGGTGGGCTGCGGGAACTTTGCGATGGCAGCTGTTTTCTGCGGGTCGGGGCGTACTCCGGATTTACTGATGACGTGGCCTAGGAACAGAAGCTCGTCGTAAGCGAAGCGGCATTTTTCTGGCTTCAGAGTGAGCCCTGATGACGCGATGGCCTCTAGTACTGTGGCAAGCCGCCTAAGGTGATCGTCGAAATTTCCGGCGAAGACGACGACGTCATCCAAGTAAACGAGACAGGTCTGCCACTTCAATCCTGCTAATACTGTGTCCATGACGCGCTGGAACGTTGCAGGCGCCGAACACAGCCCGAATGGCATAACCTTGAACTCGTAGAGGCCGTCTGGCGTGATGAAGGCGGTCTTTTCGCGATCCCTTTCGTCGACTTCTATTTGCCAGTAGCCAGACTTGAGGTCCATCGATGAGAAGTATTTAGCATTGCAGAGCCGATCCAATGCGTCGTCTTTCCGTGGTAGGGGGTATACGTCTTTCTTCGTGATTTTGTTCAATCGACGATAATCGACGCAGAAACGTAGGGTTCCGTCCTTTTTCTTCACTAAAACAACTGGAGATGCCCACGGGCTTTTCGACGGCTGGATGATGTCGTCGCGCAGCATTTCGTCGACTTGGTGTCTTATAGCTTCGCGTTCTCGCGTCGAAACTCGGTAAGGGCTCTGGCGGAGTGGTCGAGCGCACTCTTCGGTTATTATGCGATGCTTTGCGACTGGGGTTTGTCGAATCCTCGATGACGTCGAAAAGCAGTCTTTGTATCGTCGAAGCAGACTTCTGAGCTGCTGTTGCTTAATCACTGGGAGACTTGGATTAATGTCGTAGTCTGGTTCGGGAACCATGGTCGTCGGGGTAGATGCGGCGGAATCCGAGAGGACAAACGCATTAGCGGTTTCCAGAATTTCCTCGATGTACGCGATCGTCGTGCCCTTGTTGATGTGCTTGAACTCCGGGCTGAAATTTGTCAGCAACACATCAGTTTTCCCTCCATGCAGTTGAGCGATCCCTCTTGCGATGCAAATTTCACGGTCTAGCAGGAGACGTTGGTCGCCTTCGATGACACCTTCTACGTCAGCGGGTATTTCGGTGCCGACCGAAATAACAATGCTGGAGCGGGGCGGGATGCTCACTTGGTCATCGAGCACACTCAAGGCGTAGTGACTACGAGGGCTCTCTGGCGGTATCGCTTTATCTTCCGACAGCGTTATTGACTTCGACTTCAGGTCGATGACTGCGCCGTGTTGGTTCAGGAAGTCCATACCGAGAATGACGTCTCGAGAACACTGTTGGAGGATAACGAAGGTGGCAGGGTAAGTCCGGTCATGAATGGTAATTCTTGCCGTGCAGACTCCAGACGGCGTGATGAGGTGTCCTCCAGCGGTACGAATTTGAGGGCCTTCCCACGTAGTCTTAACTTTCTTCAACTGGGCGGCGATGTGTCCACTCATGACGGAGTAATCAGCCCCTGTGTCGACTAAGGCAGTGACTGCGTGGCCGTCGAGAAGCACGTCGAGGTCGGTGGTTCTTTGTCTGGCGTTGCAGTTAGGTCGTGGCGTCGGATCACGGCTGCGTCGTGTTGAACTGAAGTTGGAACGTTGCGTCGTCGAGTCGTCGTTCGTCGGTGTAGTCTTGCCTTCCTGACTTCGTCGGGACGGCGGCGCGTCGTTGTTATGTCGTCGAGATCGTTTCGTCGTCGTCTTCGTCGGCGGCGGAGGATCTTCGTCAGTTCGACGAACAGCAACCGCACCTCCATCGGTTGCTGCTTTTAGTTTTCCGGATATGGGCTCGCTGACCGGCCCCGGGCTGGGCCAGTGTATGGTCGGCGCTGCGGCGACAGGTAGCGGCCTGGTGATGGCGAACGGGACGGCCGTCGAGGGCTCCACTGAGTAGCGGCGAGGTAATCGGCGATGTCACGTGGGCGCTCGCCAAGCTGTGGACGCGGCGCGTTGACGGCGAAACCTCGCAGTCCCATCTCCCGGTACGGACATCGTCGGTAGACGTGACCCGCTTCTCCGCAGTGGTAGCAGAGCGGGCGGTGGTCAGGAGCACGCCAGATGTCCGTCTTCCTCGCGTAGGTGCGCTGGGCGACGGGTGGTCGTGCTGGCGGCGGCGGCGACGGACGACGAAACTGTGGCGTGACAGGGCCCTGGCGCGGTCGCGGAGGGGGGCCTTGACGGCGTGCGACGGCGGCGTAGGTCATTGCTTGCGGCTCGGGCTGCGGCTATTCAGGGGCTACTCCAAGTTGTTGATGGAGTTCCTCACGCACGACATCGGCAATCGAAGCCACCTGAGGCTGTGATGATGGGAACAGCTTTTGTAGCTCCTCCCGCACGACAGCTCGGATAGTCTCGCGCAGGTCGTCGGTGGCCAGTGACTGAAGTCCGGCGTAGTTTGTCGCGTTCGTGCGGCGGTCGAATTGCCGGTTTCGCATCTCGAGTGTCTTCTCGATGCTGGTTGCCTCGCGAAGGAACTCTTCTACGGTCTTCGGTGGGATTCGTACCATTGCGCCGAAAAGTTCTTCCTTCACACCACGCATGAGAAGGCGGACTTTCTTCTCCTCGGGCATATCCGGGTCGGCGTGGCGGAAGAGACGCTTCATTTCCTCCGTGAAGATGGCAACGTTCTCGTTCGGTAGTTGCACTCGGGCGTCCAGCATGGCTTCTGCCCTTTCCTTGCGCACGACGCTTGTAAAGGTGTGCATGAAGCCGGTACGGAACAGGTCCCATGTTGTCAATGTCGACTCCCTGTTCTCGAACCACGTTCTGGCGGCGTCTTCTAGGGCGAAGTATACGTGCCGCAACTTGTCGTCGGAGTCCCAGTTGTTGAAAGTCGCGATTCGCTCGTACGTCTCCAGCCAGTATTCCGGGTCCTCAGTTGCTGCTCCATGGAAAGTTGGTGGGTCCCGAGGTTGCTGTAGGATAACGGGGGACGCTGGGGCAGCCATTGGAGTTGCTTTGACCACGATCTTCTTTGTCGACTCAGGTAGAAGTCCGTGCTGTGGGGGCAGTCCTTGCAGTCTGCGGCTAGCACGCTGGTCTTCGGCGGTGTTAGTTTGGTCCTCGGGCTTCGGGCTTGGATCGCGGCTTTGCGGGGGCGTTCGGTACATGAACGCACTAGCACCTCCACCAGATGTCACGTGGTAGTGACGGTGAAGAGAGAACACAGTAGCAGTACTGTGAAAGGCAAAACTAGCTTTTATTGGGCGAACCTGTGCCCACAAAACAGGCTACACTTAAAGCACAACGATAGCGGCGAACACAGTCGGCGATCGTCGAAAATGTGCTCAGCGGGTCAAGCGCGTCGGCTTTTATAGATCAGTCGTCGAATGCTCCAGATTAACTGATGGGACCCGCGTGTGTTCCACAAAGTTCTACACCATTCGTGTCACGCGATGAAATCTGATAGCACAAGGTTCGGCGACAACAGACACGCGGATAGAAGCGTCGATAACTTTCCAGAAACGTCGGATACATGCAGGCGCGTCCCTCGCTCTGCGATTACAGTTGTTAAGCGGCGAAACGTGGTTGCGCGATAAAGATAAGTACACGTGTCAATATTGTGCAGGAAGGCCGGGCATGAGGGGGTGCCCATCTGAAACCGCCTGCACGTGACTTCTTGTGCTTTATTGAGTGCTTGGTGCGGTAGCGGAATGGTTATCTTGGCTAACTTATAGCGCTGGGCGAGACCGTTGTAAATGACGAGGGGTTCACGCTCGCTGGCCCATCCTGCCGAGAGTGAGTTCATCCTGACGAGAGGCTCGCATGGTTAGGTCTCGCGCGGCCTAGTGTGCCGTCTCGTTGATCAATTGATCTAGTGTCGGGTGAGGTATTGATACCAAGTTTTCTGCCGACGGTCGGGGATATGCTCGTTGCTCCGAAGGACAGAATTGCCCTCTTGAGGTCGCAGTATACCAAGCGTTTACCGTCTTCTAAGAGTGCAAGAATGGTGGCCGCCTGCTCGGCCACCTCAGGGCTAGCAGTGCGGACCGTGCACGCACTGATGACCGTGCCATCTTTCTTTACCACCGCTGCTACATAGGCTCGCCTGCAAGTCAATTTTGCTGCGTCCGTAAAGCAGGATACTTTCCAGGAGGCGGCTCCCTGTCGGAGTAGTGCTTTGGCTCGAGCAAGCTTTCTGGCGGTGTTGTGCTCGGGGTTCATATTCTTGAGCAGTGGGGCCGCCCAGGAATATCTCCTCTGGACGGGTCTTAGCCCGTGGCTGTTACACTCGACCTCCCGAGGTGCGACGCCGATTTCTCGGTGGATCCATCTGCCCGCAGGTGTGCCGGACAACGTGGTGATTTGTGCCCGTTCTTGTGCCTCCGTAATCTCGCTCAGCGTGTTGTACCTAATTCGTCCAGTGCCTCCTTACTCGTGTGCCTGGGCAGACCCATGGCTCTCTTGACGACCTTACGCAAGAGCGTTTCGAGCTTGTCTCTCTCAACTTTGCACCAATTGTGCATGGCCGCGCACACGAAGTGACTTAATACGAAGGCCTGTGCCAGTCTAGGCAGGGTGTCCTCCTTGAGCCCGTGATACCGGTTGGCCACTCGTCTCAGTAGGCATGTGGCATTCTCGGCCTTCGTGGTGAGCTTAGCGACTGCGATGGTGTTCGAGCCATTCGCCTTTATTGTCATGCCGAACATCTTGGTGTGAGCGACCACCGGAGTCGTGTCGCCTTCAGCAGTGTACAGGCGGACGCATGGGTTGGCACCTGTGACCCATCCCTTCGGTTTGGGCCCTCGTATCTTGGGTCTATATAACAGCACCTCAGACTTGCTCGGCGAGCACCGCAGGCCTGTTGGTTTGAGTTACTCCTCAGTGGTTCGGATCGCATTTTGTAAAGTGTGCTTGATTTGTCATTCGCTCCCCTTTGCCATCGACATGGTCACGTCATATGCATAGATGGCATGTTGGCTGTTCTGGATTCGAGTAAGTTACCGGGACAGTCCACTCGTGGTCAGATTAAAGAGGGTAGGGGATATCACCGAGCCCTGCGGGGTACCCCTGTCGCCTAGTACGACTGGCTCCAACTGCAGAAAGCTGACTCGTAGCGAGGCCTGCGTTCCCCTCAGGAAGTCACCGATGTAGTCATGGAGACGTTGACTAAGTGCGGGTGTTGAGATTTGTTGTAGGATGAAGAAGTGCCGTATGTTATCAAATGCCTTTTCTAGGTATAGGCCTAGGATGTTCTTGACGCCTATTGTTGTGCTCTCTAGTGTCTGGCTTTTGACCAGCTTCACAGCGTCTTGTGTCGCCAGCGCCTGAAGAAAGTCAATGATGTTCTGAGGATATATCTCGTCTTACAGGTAAGGCTTCATACGCTTGAGCACCGCACGGTTCATGGTCTTATCCGCACGCGACGTAACCGAGATCGGACGCATATTGTACATGCTGGGAGGTTTTCCTTGTTTCGGTACTAAGACTGTTCTGGCCGTCTCTTCCATTCTATGGGAACTTTGCCTGAACGCCACATATTATTAAACATGACGTGGGCTGCTCCGCGCCGCCCTCGTCTAGTTTGTGGAGGGCCTTGTTGGTGATGTTATCCAGCGCCGGTGCGGATCGGCTGTTGAGACCCCTGAGCGCTTGCATGATCTTTTCTGTGGTGAAGTCGGCATGAAGCTCCGCATTAGGTCAACCCCTATATTGGGAGGTCAGGTCCTCGGAAGCTGCCGCAGCCGCCACGGGGAGGCACTTGGCCGTCAGTCTTGCTATGAGCTCGTCCGGTGTTTCAGTCTTGCATGGCTGGTATAGCAGTTTGTTCATCGCGTTCATCTGCGAGGTCTTGGTGCTCGCGCCGTCGAAGAGGTGTTCCAGAATGTTTCAAGAGCCATATCTGCGTACCTGCCTGTCAGTCATGTTGCAGGTCTCGTCCCATTGCCGCCTAGCTAATGTGGAGCATTGGTGTTCGATGCTCCGGTTTAGCTCCGCAATCTCCGCAGCTTACACTTCAGGCGTTGCCCTTTCCATCTTTGCAGTACCGATTGCTGACTTCTAGCATGTGGGCGAGTCTACTGTCTATCTCAGTTTCCAGTATGGTGGCGACCGTTCACGTTTCTGCCTCGAAATCCGTCTGGAGTTGCATCGTCCACCCGTGTAGGGATGCGTCCGCGCCCTCCGCGGACCTACGGGTCCTCAGCTCTCTGCACTTGCCCCGGTCCACTAGCTTGAATATCATTTTCTCGCTCCTGTGTGATCCCACCGTCATCGGTGTGATGTAGTGGTCGCTGCCCAGAGCCACCCCTATGTTAGCCCACGACGCTCGAGTAATGTTCTTGGTGAAGGCAAGGTCGCGCATGGTGTCTCTGCTGGTGGAGGTTTCCCGTCTTGTAGTTGTGTCGGGTCGGTTATGAGCTCGAGGCGTGCCTCGACGCTCTCTTCCTATATATCTTCGCTCTTACGTGTACTCTACACGTATCCCCATGTGGGTTGCGGGACATTAAAATCTCGAGCCACGAGCAGGGGGCTAATGCCTGCCTTGTGTGTGGCCTTGGTTGGTAAAGCTCCAAACGTCTGCCTGTGCTGTTTTGGGCTGCTGTATGCGTTGAGGATGAGCATTGGCTTGCTACGTTTCCCCTTGCCTGCTATCTCTACCATCAGATATCCGATGCTATTAGACGGCATGTGGAAGCCTTCCTGAACAAAACTGAGCTTGTTCCGTACCAGAATTTTGACCCCGCTAGCGTCGGCATGTATGGCCAGGGTACGATAGCCCTGAATTTTAATGTGCTCGGTGAGCGTCTCCTGTAGCAGGATCACGCGATGTTTCGTTTCATGTGTGATAACCGAAAGCAATGGCAGTTATTGAACTCTTTTCTTAACAAATCGCCTATTAATGCCTCTATAACCAAAATAAATTACAAAGGTCTCACTCTTTCTGGCCCCAACGAAATTGCTGATGCTTTTTCGGACTACTTTTCTTCTGTTTACACTAATAACAACATACATGCGCAGTTGCATAATACTTTGAGCCGTAGGACACAATCATTCGTCTTGTTACCAACTACACCAAATGAAGTGCGCTCCACGATTGCTAACCTTAAATATACAGGGCCTGGCTTAGACAATATTTGCGTCAGTCATTTAAAACTGGTTGCGCATTTAGTTTGCGACACGCTCTGTCACATTATTAACCTTATGTTCAAAGAAGGTGCATTTCCTTCATTTTTAAAAAATGCCAACATTATTCCTGTTTTCAAAAAGGCGACAAACACACAGTTAATATATACCGACCAATTGCAATTCTGTCCGGCCTTAGTAAACTCATTGAGAATGTATTGGTTAAACGTCTTAATAACCACCTAACAAAGTTTGAATTGCTAAAGAACAATCAATTTGGTTTCCGCCCAGGAAGTCCCACGAATCTAGCTGTTCTATCTCTAACTGACTACATAAAAAAATGTATTGATTAGGGAAACTTAGTCGGATCTGTATTTTTAGACTTCAGTAAAGCTTATGACACGGTTAACCATCAAGTACTGTTTAATAAACTTGACTCTTATGGTATAACCGGTCCTGCGCTAACATTCTTAAAAAATTATTTACTTGACCGGCCAATTGCCCAGACTGCCCAGAACTTTATTGCTCACTCTCGCACATGCTATGGCAATGTACCGCGTTACCAAAGGGCCCTCTCTCCAGCGAGCCCGAATGGGAAGAAGCCCTCAAAAGCCCGGACCTCAAACTTCAACTCAAGGCCGTCCAGAGGGCCCAAGAACTGGCGGAGCGTCACCACGTTCCCGTCCCGACTTGGGTGTCGCCTACAGTTTCTGCCGGAGGAGTTCCCCGCGTGGGATCTCCAACGGATTGAAACTCCTCAGGACTTCAATAAAGTTCTTGACTGACTGACTGACTTGACCGGCCGTACACAGTACATGCAGCAAATACTTTCTCAGTAACAAAATGTATTAACCAAGGTGTACCACAGGCATCAGTTCTGGGCCCTTCGCTTTTCCTTTTATATATTAATGATCTTCCGGATTCTCTTAACTCCGCCAACTGCGTTCATTGCATTTTATATGCAGATGACACAACCATATCTTCATCTGACAAATCTGTTACTACTCTTACTTACAAATTAAATATTGCATTAAGTAACATTATAAAATGGTGTAGCAACAATTATTTAGTTATTAATCCTTTAAAAACTAAATTCATGTTATTCAAAAATGCTCAAAGGGCCTTAACTTCTATTCCTGAAGTAAAGCTTGGAATTCATTCAATTCCCGTTAGCACCGATGTCACTTTTCTTGAAATACATCTTGACCCTAACTTTACATTTCACTCTCACTTCCAACATCTCAAGCACAAGACTGCGTTTGGTATACATGCATTAATCAAAGCTCGCCCTTTTTTTTCTCATGAGGCTCTGCTAGCGTTGTATTATGCGTTCATTCATAGTCACATTAATTACGGCATTGTTTCATGGGGCAACACGTACGCTTGTCACTTATCATCAATTCAACATATCCAAAATCAGTCAATACGCATTATCACTTCTAGCTCCATGCAATCTAATGCCTCTTCGTTACTTCGAGCGTATAATATCTTGCCTATTATTAATTTGTTCCAGTTTAACATACTCGTCTTACTCCACAGGTTGCTTCATAATAACCTTACGTTTCCGTTCATTGCAACTGACCTTTTGCAGAATAAAAATATGACCAGATTTGCGGCTAACAACAATTTCTTATTACCCATAGTTCATACCAATTACGGCAAAAAAACATCTTCCTTCGCTGCAATTTCTCTTTTGAATGAATTACCATCAACCATAAAATGCTGTACTTCTCTTGCAATTTTTAAAAATCACCTTAAGCATCATTTCCTGCGATAACTTAACTACGATCTGGCGGTGTACCTTTGACTTTTATCTCACATGTCATTTCTTGTATTTCACCCATGCTTTTTTCCGACTTTCTTTTATAACGTGCTTTTTTGTGTTTGATTGTATATGGCATTTCTAATGATGTATTTGATCTGTAGATGTTGTTTTATAATACGCTAATTTGCTGACTATTGATATCACCATCAATGTTGTTATTATTAACCGAGGGTCCCACTACAGTTCTTTGACTTTGGGACCCTCGTCTGTATATTTGTCATGTAATTACTTCTGTTTTTAGAACCAATAAATCTGAATCTGAATCTGAGGTACTGCTGTAGCGTTTTTGCCTTGCCCTCAGTCCTCGACAGTTCGACTGCCTTACTATGAAGTCGCTAGTGTGTCCTGCCATCATGAGGAGTTCTATGCATGCTGGCGTGACTGCCTGGCATTACTCGGTCTGTTGGTTGACTGGTCGCCATCCCGGAACAGCTCGCTGCTCGGGGTCGTAGTGCAGGGGCCACCGCATTGTCTAGGAACGCCTCAATCTTTTTGCAGCGTTGGTTGTATCTTTCGTCCATATCCATCACGTTGGTTTGGAGACTCTTGATGTTACTGTGTAGGTTGACTATATTTGTTTCCAGACGAGCGATATTGGATTGCGTGCTGGTTACCGACTCCGTTAGCTGCTTGACACTGTCCGTGAGCGAACACAGCATCTCGCGGATCTCGGAGCGAGAGCACCCGGCCGTCGTCGATTCTAGTTAGCCATTCTGAACCCTGCGTTTGGTGGGCCTATCGCTATCGACTTCATAATCTGCGAACCCCACGCCCACCCCGGGTCCAAAGACCATCGAGGCCTGGACATATTGGAGGACCAGCGTGCCGGGCACACTGCAGCCGAGGGCCAGCCACCATCCCGGGGACGCTCCAGAACCAGGGGGCACTCCGTGTCCAGGGTGGGCTCCAGGTCCAGGGGGCCTTCCAGGTCCCAAGGCAGAACCCGACTGAGAGGGCGCTCCCAATCCAGGGGGCGCCCGACTACAGGACCCAGAGGCATCGGGACGAGCCGGGCGCAGTTCCTGGAGGACCACCACCCAGGAGGCAGACCGACGGCAACCGGTACAACGCGGGCCGACCACTTGAGGGCTAACAGCTCAAACAAGGTAGCCGGGAGCGCGACAACGGGGCATGTGAGCATTGACAGGCTGGCTAAGCTAGAAATCGAAAACGTGCACACACGGACCGTGATTCACAGCCTTATGAGAGGAGTAGAGGAACTTAGGAGTGGCAATACGGCTAGGATCACGGTCGAGCCTACACCCCAACCACGACCGATCGGTATGACATCTGTGCAATTTTTATTATTATAACATTGATGTCAATGCAGATACCCAGGAAGAACACTGATGTGTCACCCTAAGGACGAAGAAATGTGGGTGGGAGCTTCACTATTTATTATGCATTATCAATATTTCTTTCGTTTTCCCTCTTCATCTTTCTACTTTCCATTTCTATGCTAGTCTATCCTCCTTTTCGAAGAGTATGCAGGTGTTGTGCCCCTTCCCGTGGCACTGGTCAGCCTGCTCCTCGCTTTCCTTTCCCTCTGTGGTGTATATATGGTGTTGAAAGAAATACTAATCATACTACACATAAATTCACAGGTGCCTGAACTATTTGCTCAGTGACACAGCTTATTACTTATAAACACGGAAAAAAATGTCTTGTGTAAGTTGTCGTGCTGGCAATAAAACGCTGTGCACCACATGTATATCTTTTATATGCTGTTGTCGCATCGAATTACACTGTCTCTATATTCCAGCTTGTTCACTTCGACCTACATTGATCCTGCAGCGTATCGCGGCTGACCATATCTCAAGACAGGCCAAGTTGCAACCCTGCGCAGAATATATTTCTTTTTCATGCGCAACCAAGGTCCAAAAGTGGTACAAGCAGAGTGTAGTCAGTAGCCCAGCCATCAGCTCAGTCATCCGCACAGCCTTCCCAAGCACGACTCTCAGAGGAACCACAGTTTCGGTAGTTCTGCTGTTCCTTCTTCTGCAAAACATTTCCCGCCTGTGTACCTCTATAATAAAAGTGCGGCACTGTTATTACAGTAAATAAATAATGACCCGTTCGAGGAACTAATGCAAGAATTCCTGGAAAGCTGCAGCAGTACGCTAAGCGAAATTCAGAGAGCAAAGGAGCTCGAAGTACCCAGTGCCAGAGGTCCAACAGATGAATGCCAGGAGGTTCTCAAATGGATGACCACAAAGCTGCGAAGGCTACCAACAAGAAAACGCGCTGAAATAATCAGTAAAATTCATTCGCCTATTTTGAAAGCTGAGCTGGAACTACCTTAACGAAGATTTGCTGTGTACGCCCATTTACATCCGTGCACTAAGGAATGCATTTTATTGTGACTTTATGAATCTGCAACACTGGTTTTGAGCAAATCATTCAAAAACTATGTGTCATTACCTCTATTCCTGAACGGGTCACTATCCCCTCCTGCCATGGCACCCGTCCTTCATTCATGAAATAGGTTGCCAAGTGGTTGCACAAATCAATAGCTGCCCTGCAAAGGCAACAAAATGCAGTACCATCACAATCCCAAGAAGCTAATTTTCATTGTGTGTGCTTTCACTTGCAAAATAGTTTAACTTTGCTGAATGATATCTAGACATACTGACATCCCCCATGCCTGGCAGGCTGTCACTGGCATCTCTCAAAGATTCATCGACAATTTTTCCATCCCAGTCCTCATGATCAGTGAAACCTCAAGGGCTGTGTGCAGATGGCTACTTCGGTGAATAACACAGCAGAAAGTTGAGCCGTACAATACAAGACTTTACAGTATTTTCGGTCGTTTGCTCTGATGCTCTAAATGGTCGCCGCAAAATTATTCATCTGCTTTACATGATTCCGAAAACATTTTCAATCAACCGTCTTGCACGGTTCAGACGATAGTTGAATGTTGCCCTTTTGAAATACTCTTGCCAATGAGCTGGGCCATTCGTGAACTTTTGCAGATCTGAGGAATAGAGAAACGGTATATCAACAGCAACTCTACATTTTGCTAAACGTGCCAAGTGACTAAATCAGTGTTGTTCTTATCTACCGTGCAGGCTTATCTCACTGATGTATGGCAATTGAAAGCTTCGCAGTCTACATGCAGACTTTGATGTAGCTTTAGTTAGCCTTTTAAGTGAAGGCAACAAAACACCATATTGTAATAGCAAGGCAGCATACATAGTGCAGTAAATGCAGATATATGAAGTAGAAATAATTTCCAATTGACCTCGTCGTGGATAAGACCTCATCATGAATGGCTTCAGTGGAAAAGGTTTATCGCCAGTCATGTGGTATGAAATGGGACCTATTGAGCCAACGCTCTTTGGATGAGGAATCGCGAACACACCGTTTTCCAGCACTTCCAGCAGTGGTGATCGCTGCAAGATCGCACTGTCGTCTTCGCCGTAATGGCCAGTGTCTAAATAAGTGAACCTAGAAGCCGACACACGTTAGGACAATAAATGAAGAACACACCCCCGTACACAATAAATTTATTCCGCAGTAGTAACCTTGGCTGCTGAATTTGTTATGATGGGCTCACACATACGCACAGTTTGTGAATGCGCGCATTGTAAATTGGAGCACACCGACAGCTATGCTCTCTGCGGCGCCAGGAAAGCACTTGAGTGCAGGCTAAGGAGATCAACAGAGTAAAATTCCACGTAGTCAAAGAATTGACTTATTTCTAATGTGCATCGCACAAAGCTAGGAGGACAACACTGTATGTTTTCTGATAATTTAGATTTCCTTGATCCTCAGTGGTGTTCGTGCACGTGTTTGCCACCGATGCTTCGTACGCAGTTAGGAAAGTTCCGAAATTCTCCCGTGTTTCTGCAATCTTAAGATGGCGTAGTTACAGTACAGGTCATCAATTGGTTTTATTCGTTAATCGTCTTGATGTTGTAGTCAATAGATCATCATGTAAATGCGTAGGTTAGCTGTGGAAGTAATAATCATTGTTATCAGAAGACATCACCAAGTGGCATCACTGACTTCAATAGACTGACGGATTCCTATTTCGGGGTGACTAATCAGGCCAACGCGTCTACTGGGAGGAAAAGAGTGAAATGAAGAGGGCGTCAAAACGTATGTGAACGTAAGCATGAAAAATCATAACAGCTCAATCACTAAATATTCAACCAAGAAACAGCAGTCATACACGCCAAAAAATACTAACATAACAAAGTTTGTTTCCAGGCAGCAATGTGGCACGAACTTGAAAGCATATAGGTGAATCAACGTTGCACGTCCAATGTCCGAACCATAACAGGAAACTTGCGTATTGATGTGCATCATTGTTTATTGCATAAAATGATGTTCCCAGTGTCTTTGCGCTCAGTACTCCTTCCAAACCTGTCACACAAAATACGTACTTGACAAGTGCAAGGCTGTGTAACAGAACGGATTTAATATTGAACTACAGCACGGTATCCTCAAGAACCACTAAAATGCCTTGATTCCTCAGATTTCAGACAACATAAGAATCAGAGCTTCTATGCTTACCCTTAGTCACTCCTGTGAAGTTGCGGGAAATCTTAAATGCATTGACTGAAGA
Source organism: Dermacentor albipictus (assembly GCF_038994185.2). Lineage (NCBI taxonomy): Eukaryota > Metazoa > Arthropoda > Arachnida > Ixodida > Ixodidae > Dermacentor > Dermacentor albipictus. Next base: position 9,259,618 of record NW_027225569.1, read on the forward strand.
GCGTCCCAAAGTGTGGCAGTTATTTTCTCGACAATTTCACATGATGTTGACCTCCTGATTAGGAAATTGTAGGATAAACTCCTTAAGGTGTCTCACTTTGCGAAGAATCCGTAAAAAATCCTATATTTTTTTATTCACACATTACCAGCCAATATTGTAACGCACAGAATATTCGCTTGGTATTCCACAATAACACAAATAGAATTGCAGTAATAGCATAATCAGTTAAGTAAATAATCGCTGACTCGCATGTTCATTTTTGCACAGCCGAAAATACTAAATAAAATAAACTCGGACTTCACGTACGAAAGCACACCATTGGTAGGTGTTAGGTGTGTGTGTTGAGAAAGAGGCCAGGGTTAATTGTCGATCGCCTGGGATTATTGAGCGTGCACCAAAGAACCGTATACAGACCTTTTTGTGCGTTGATGTCCCAATGCAACCATGGGCTGTGCGGTAAGCTTTCCGTGCGTACATAAGGTTTATCTTATGAGTAGAAGCGTACCATATAGACTGAGCATTGCTTGGCAACAGAAAAATACATGATTGAAATAGCTTTTACCGTATCATCAGTGCTCGTGCAACATGACCGGAAATGGTATCCCGGAATGGTGTCATCTGCCGGTCAATCAGGGGCCGCACTAGACCGATCAAAGTGTCGAAGACACTAGGCGGCATTCGCAGGTGGCTGCGAGAAACGGCACAATGTTTTGTGAGCCTCGATAACCGTCAGGTGGCAGGCAGTAATTTGAAGAGATAATTATCCTCACTTACTCTTTCAAGTATATTTCATCTCTCGCGCGCAAGCGGGGAAATAGAGTGCGTGTTTCGCCCTCAGTGTCGCTGTATCTCAGATCGGCGGACCGAAAACCTTACCGTCCACTTTCCGGCATGTAGGCTTCGCACAAGAACACATTAGTATTCTCATGTTCACAGTCACCAGTAGCTAGTTCCTCGTTCGTATCCGATATGCTGAGCGTGACCGGCCCTGGCGCAAATAAACGCAAACACCTCCGATGAAAGACGAAATCGGTTGAACAGAGCTCGCGTTTTCACGAGAAGTGCCGAATGGAACCAGACAAGCCGGGACGCCAAGCGTCGTTGCCGCGTCCTGCAAAACGCGATTCTGAACTTGCCCGTGCGCACCTGCCTAGAAGAAGCTTGTGTGCGGGTGCCGTCGTGTCGCTCTCGGATGCCGGCGCGCAGTTCGTATCTCCTTCACGCCCACTGGGCTTAGCTGCTCCGCCAGCCTGCCGGCCTCGGTGGCCGCTGCTGCTTCATCGGTCTCTCGTCAAGCAAGACCACGGTAGTATGCGGTGATGGCTACTGCTGCTGCTGCTTGTTGGCTTGGGCAGTGCGTAGCGCTATGGTACATTAATCGCAGCTCAACAGTGGAAGGACCGCTCACTGGCGTTCAATTGAACATGAATGCTTTCGCATTCGGAACTCATCTCTGCTTAGGCAGCCACGGATCTTTTGTTCTTGATGTCAACTAGAGTATCGACTGACCCCCGCTTGTTTCTTAATGCACACATGTGACTTACTGTCTGTTAAAGATATGCATTACATTTTTTTTCTTTGATGGGTCGTCGCGCGGGCTTAAACTCCTCAAGCTGCTTTGTTAATACGAGAAGTACGTGCGTATCACCATTGCATCACGTTGCGGCAACTCTAAAGCTGTGCGTCTAGCCCTGTGGCTTGTAGAAAGGCTTTCTGCGCTCACAACTGCAGCTCCACTGTAGGCGTCAGTCGAGGCCCTAAAACAAGCTTGTCAGATAGCCGTCCATTACAAATGTGTGCGATGGAAGAAACAAGCTTTTGTTGTTCTAGCGCGTACACGGGACATATTCAAAATACGTAATACAGGATTCCTTTCAGTGACAGTCTTTGTAATTCGAACCAGATTATTTGAACCTACATTATTCATTTTCCTCTTGTCTCTCTTCGATAGTGTTCAGTAGCAGTCTAGTGCAAGCTGTAGCTTAAGCTGACTTCTCTGCACTTCTATAGTAACCCCTGAATGCAGAGATCTAACTTGGCTCGAACTTGACTTCTGGCAGTCTCAAGACAGCTTCGCCGCGAGTCTTAAATCGTTCTCGATCTTGCTGACGACTTGCGAACGACTTGGCTGGGTCGAAGTGCGCCCGCGTTTCAAGTCTGCTCCCGGGCTAGCTTGAAACTGACTTCGTGCGGAATTCCAACATGGCAGCCGCCCGAACGGATGTCGCGCGGAGGTTAGCTGCTTTCAAGTTTGCTTGCCACGCCATGGATACAGCATTTTCAGAGGCGCATTCCTTGCCAAGAATTCCGCGACCCGCCCTACGTGACCGAGGGAATCCGATGGAGCTGTACGACGACCAACAATTCCTCGGTCGCTACAGATTCACGAAGAACGCCGTGCGACAGCTTCTCGCTATGTTGCCTATCCGGGAAAGCGGAGACAACAGAGGACAGCCTGAGCCTCCCATGCTGCAGTTGCTGATGGCTCTGAGGTTTTACGGTGCTGGCACGTTTCAAACAGTCACCGGGGATCTGGTCCGCATACCTCAGTCAACAGTGTGCCGCGTAGTTGGAAAGATGACTCTGCTCATCGCGAAGCACCTGCGCCCGATGCTGGTGCGCTTCCCGCAGTCGGCCAGACTTCCCAAAGTGATGCGGGATTTTTATGAAGTGGCTGAATTTCCTGGCGTAACCGGATGCGTTGACTGCACACACGTGCGCATTAAAAGGCCCGGCGGTGACGACGCGGAGGTCTTCCGTAACCGCAAGGGCTTTCTCTCCATCAACGTGCAGGTAAGCAATGAAAATTGAAACACTCTGAACAGTTTAGCTCGCTGTATTTCGTGTACTGCATGTGCTCTGCTTTTTTTTCTTTTTTATTATTTTTGCGGGACGTACATTCATAGCTCGCTTGTATCGAGCGCTGGCGGAGTATATTAATGCAGCTAATATGTAGGGGCTCGGAGCTTGTACCTTCGTCGCATGTTTTGCTGCGCTCGAGGTCCGTCATTTTATTTTAAACCCAGTGTTTGTATTAGAATGTACCTTCGTTTCCTATAATGTGCATGACTAGAACATAGTAACACTTTATTTTCTTTCTTTTTTTGTTTTCTGCTTGCCCATTAATGCGGGTTTCGCGGGGGTTCTTAAAGAAGGACTACTGTCTGCGGTTTGTGATCGAAAGACTTTATCGACAGTGATTGTGTTCAACAGCATGCACCCGTACTACACGGGTAGTTTATCCCGAACTCAGGAAGTAAATGCGCCTTAATTTTGCTGAATGATATGTTGCTGCTTTGATGCAGGCTGTCGCCGGGCCACACTTCCAATTTTTTGACATTGTTGCCGGCTGGGCAGGCTCAGTGCACGAAGCCCAATTTGTGACAATTCCCGCTTGCGGGTGCTCTACGAGGAGAGCAGGGTGCCTGGAGTGTTGCTGGGAGATGCTGGGTATGCATGTCAGCCATTCTTGCTGACACCGCTCTCAGATCCTGGCCCAGCACACACACCACAAGGAAGGTAATTTAACATGTCGGTGACGTTGCATGACGGAAACATGGATTACGTTGTTGAGGTGTGGCATCGAATCGTAATGCTTGTGGGATAACGTGCAATAAACCATTATATAAACAGGTACCAGAAAGCCCACATAAGGACACGCAACATTGTTGAAAGGGCGTTCGGCGTCTGGAAGCGCCGTTTACCTTGCCTGGATATGGGGCTGCAGCATAAGGAGGCAAACATCGGCCTCATTATAACAGCCTGAGCAGCACTGCACAACTTGGGTTGTCTGCTGAAGGAGCCGCAGCCTCCTGTTCACAGAGTTCCCCCAAGCCCCTCCAGCACGACAACGGCAAATCGAACACTGCACTTGCCACCAGTTGATCGCCTCACTGCCAACATTTCAGGAATGCAAGCACGGCAGCTACTTATCCAGAAGAGCTTCACTTAGGTAAAGACTGCAGATTTCTCCACACTGTGCCATACATCTGAACTCAAGTCATAATTGCGAAGTGCACCTACGTGTACGACTAGCGACATCCTATCATTTTTTAGAACGTGTTTTATTTTCTCCAAAGTTTGGGAGGCTGTTGAATCACAAACCAGTTGCACCTCACAGAGCTGTTTTTCCTTTAAAATTATCAAGTTCAATCTGCTGCATTTGTTATTACGTTCGCTTTGAATAAATTCTTCGAGAATGCTGTATTGATCTTCCAGAAAGTGAATGCTATTGAGGAAATATTTGCTGCCGCCATTCTCTGTTGCTGCTGTGGCTACCGAAGCTGCACCGCATTTTCCCTGATCTTTACTGCTCCAAAACATGCTGCCTGATCACCGTGCATATCAGTGGTCCAATTGATTGCTTGACAGGCATGCAAAAGGTTCTCAGGACTGCTACACCCGGCCATGCACTTTTGAACAATGGACGCATCCAAACGTACTGTTGCGTGGTTTCAGCACATCACATTTTTGCTGACAGATTCTTTTATTTTTCATGTGTCTCAGTACACCGCAGCCTGCGGAGCTGTTCGTTTTTAATTTCTTTTTCTATTTGAAGAATCTCTATGGCCAGCTTTTGTTTCTCCAGCTCATTTTTTTTGCTTCATAACCTCAAGCTCTTCTACATGTTTTTCAAATGCCCTCTTTTCTGCTCGTTCTTGCAGCATGGCGGGGTGGTTCTCCTGAAGCAGCCGCACACGGACAGCATGCTCCTCCCTCAGGAGCTCTGAACGGACGTCGTTTTCAGCGTTCAACGTCTTTTCCAAAAGGGCCAACCGCCCCCTTGGAGTGCTGCAGACGTCCCCAGTGGCAGTTGCTGCAGCAAAAGTGCAGCTAACAGCAGCTCCAAAAGCACTGGAGCTGTCGGTGTGGCCTGCTGCAGGAGCGTTTTGCTCGGTGTTGGGCTGCACGATCGAAGAGGAGGTGTTGTCCTCATTTGCTTCAGTACCTGCTGGTGGCTGTGACTGCTCAGCAAGGCTCGCGGCATCCCACTGATCATCTGTAACAAACGAAAGGTTGTGTAACGTTAATTAGGGAGCACTATATGACGCAGGCAACGAATTCCATCACTGCATGCAGAGAAGAGTTATACATTTCTGGGAACTACTTATTGAAACTGTTCACAGCTGGAAAATTTATAAAGTTGAGAGTGCCTAAAACATGAAAAAACAATCACCAATTAGATGAGAATATCAGAGCATGTGCACTTAAAATGGTAATGATTCCTAGGATTTCCAACTGGTTTCCGAGGAGCCCTAGGGCTGTGAACACATGTGCCGATGTAGCAGTGATTCCTCACCTTCACAATTTCTTCCATAATTTCAGAAAGCTGGGTAACCATTCCAAAGCTAACTTCTTTGCTCCATGCAAACAAAGTAATTTGTGTCGTTTACGATATAGTGTTGAAAGTATGAGTAGGTGTAATTAAAAACGCAGAGTGGAGTTTGCCAGTTGTATCTACAATGCGGTTTACAAGGCTTCGATTTCATATCGTAAGCTGTATATAGATAAGATGGGCCACTGCCTTAAAGATCGCGTTCGTGAGTATGCAAGTCGGGTGAAAAATAATCGTGATGGGTGGCTGGTGATTAACTGTACAAGCTGTGGATTGAAGACTTCATTTGACGCATGTACTGTTGTCTGTAAGGATCGCAAACGGTTGAAACCTTAAATTATGGCAGCCAATGTGATTTTAGGTCTTGGCCGAAACTGTGTGAACTCCGTCATTGCTTCTGACTAATAAAGAGAATGACTTCCTAAAAAGGTGATTTGCGCTGTCACGTGATGTCGCCTAAATGTACATGAATCGTTGTTTCTTTAAATAAAGGTTGTTGGAAGTTAGCGATCTGTCTTTTCTTGTATCCTTCTGACGATCTTGAACTATACATCATTCTTTACCGCTCACTACCACCTCACAAGAGCTTTGCCCATGCCTTCTGCTACAAAACAACTTCATGCCAAATGCACGCATGTCGGTTGAAAAAGCAAACATGTGCAATGTGCTACCCAGTACAGAAACAGCTTGAGGTAGGTCACCCTTCTGACATCCCACCAATGCAGCCATTCTATAGTTTCATAGTCACACAACCGTATCTACAGTGCGTCTTTGCAGTAGTGTTTCCTGTCACCTTGGGGTTAAGTGCCCGCTCGAAATGCAGCGTACATCGCTCTATGTCTACGTAGAAATCACATTCCGCAGCAAAGAAAATCCCTTTCTTATGACCCAAGTGCATTTTACATGCAAAGCACCCTACCTTGAAAGTCAAAGTCGAGCTCATTTTGCCCATCGACCATTGGTTGGAGTAGCCTCACCACAGGTAGACTTTCGACGGGAGGCTGGTATTGGGTCCCATCTGAATCGAAAGGGTTATCTACCCGCGTTGCTATGTGGCCAGCAATCGATCCCACCAACTGGTGGATGGGGGCCATGGTCGAAGGTGCCGGTCCACCTCCTAACGAGAAATAAAGTAGTTTCAGCACAAAATAGACGCACTCTTCAATAGCTGCTTCAATAAATGATTGTACTCCGCCACTTTTTATCTTTGGGGTTTAAACTGGTTTACCGGAACCAGAATAATAACGAAGGAATACGCAGAACACGCCTGCCCGACCTCATATGCGCTGCTTTAGTGAAAGTCCTGCTCAAAGATCTCTAGCAGTCCAACAAAGCTGATTCTTGAGCTAGTTGGTATGGTTTACTCATAATGGCAAAGCCTTTAGCGCAATTCAAAAAGACTGCGCCATGACAGAGACACAGGACAGCGCTAACTTTCAACTGACCTTTATTGAAAACACAGAGGCAGATATATGGCGAAGCAGGTATAGAAAGATGCAAAAGATACAAATCTTTCATACCTGCTTCGCTGTATATCTGTCTCTGTGTTTTCAATAAAGGTAAGCTGAAAGTTAGCGCTGTCCTGTGTCTCTGTCACGGCACTGTCTTTTTGAATTGCGCTGAAGTCTTTGCATACCTAGCAGTCCCTTTGGCGCAAGAAACTACTCGAGGACTGTTTTAACGTGTAAGGCAGGTTACATGTGCTTGCAATTTTCGTGGTAAGACAACAGCTCGCGGAAAACGTGATTACGAGTGCATTTTCTCATCTCCAATGATTACACATGCCATCACTAGTTATTAGCGCTCACAACCGTATTTACGCTCAGCATGCCAAACTGTCACGCACTCATCCACCGAACACAAAAGAAGTGCGCGAGCATAATAAAAAGTAGCCCAAATGAGCCAGTCATACACAACATGTGCGCTTACCAGTTTTGTGGCGCTCTCGCTTTTCTTTTGCAGCTTCCTCTTTCCACTTTTGCTTGAGATTGTTCCAACATTTCTTCAGTTGGAGGTGGTCACGCCGCGTAATCCCGTGGTTCGCATTATTCTGTATAGCTATTGCTTTCCATGTTTCGTTCTTCTTTGCCAATGATGCGACATCAGTTTTTTTTACATTCTACAATATGCTTGCAGTCATTGACAAGTGCGGTCAGTAGGCTCTTCTCGTCTTCAGTAAAACGAGGTGCCGTCTTGCGTTGCGGTGCATTCTCTTCGGAGGAGAGCGTACGTGAGTGCGACGTGAGCTTGTTGACGGGACAACAACTTCGTGGCGAATGCGGCGCGCGGACGGCGCGCGAGCCCCACAACTTGTTTTCCTAACAGACGACACTTTCCTAGCAGACGACACGCGCTGGCAATTTGCTATGTCCATCACTGTGCCACAATCTCCCTCTCGTTGTTCTCGACAAACCATCCATGCGGCAAATCGTTTGCACGTGTCATTTTGTTTATGTATTTATTTATTTTGATTTTTTATCGGGTGTTGTCACCCATATGGGTCCGGGCAGGGGACTCTACGGCGCTCGGTACTCCTCGTTCGCAGCACATGCTGCTGTTGTTTTTCTTGTTTATGACTCCAGCCTAGCGCGTTCGAATAGATTGGTCTTTTCTTCAAAGGGTCACGTAGCCGGACCAGAACAAGCGCCGCTGCCTTTCTGCTGGAATGCCTATAGGCGAAAAGGGACGCGCGAGCTCCCCCGAAACTGACCATATGCCTCATCTCGGCCTCTTGCATCAGGTTGCCCGCTGTTACGTTTCGCCTACGACGCGCGATATGGCCTGCGCGGATGCAACGGACGCCGGGGCTTCGTTAAAAGCGGCGGACATTTTGGCCCGTTCGGAGCGGCCGCAACGCATCCCCGCCGAGCGCGTCCCGGCATGTTCAGTGCCACGTGTCTATGTGTGTGCGTGTGTGTGTGTGTGCCCACGCTTGTCAAAGCGCGGCAGCCGGGGAGAGGAGCTCCCCAAGTGTGAAGCGAGGAGGTCTGACCGGCGCCGGCCCGGCTGATGCGTCACTACACTCGTCTCTACATGTCTCCCAGTCCGTCCGTGCCTCGCTGTCACGTGGTGTCATCCCGTGACCTTCCCTCTTGCCCGCGACGCCAAGAGTATAAAAGCAGCTGCCCCCGGACGCCTAGAGAGAGGCTCCGAATTCTTCCGTCGAGAAGCGTGCTCTCCCGTCTCTCCACTTCGGTCGACCTGACCGGCCGCTCTTTTGCGATGCTAGAATAAACAAGTTGTTCTGTTAGCAGTCGACTCATGCTTTGCCAGGACCTTCGGATGCTTCCAGTTGTGCCCCAGGCCGCCAGGCCAACGCTACCCTTGGGGCTTGCGACCCATTTGCAATAACGGGCGCCAGCGGTCCGATTGCAATAACGGGTGTCAGCACTGAGGTTCCAACAACCGGTGCCATCGGTGAGGTTCCAACAGCTGGTGGCAGCGCTGAGATTCCAATAGCCGGTGCCATCGGTGAGGTTCCAACAACCGGTGCCATCGGTGGGATCCCAACAGCTGGTTGCCAGCGGTGAGATCGCGACAACGGAGGCCAGCAGCGAAGATATGCGGTTGACTGTATGCTGAGCAGCACAACGACCATCCGGGAGCAGTGCAACGAGCCCTGTGTGATGACTGGTTGCCTGCAGCGGAACGACTGCGCTGAATTCTTGGCTGCGAGGTTTGGTGAGTGCGGGACTTTCTTCTTCTGAGTTTTGCCAGGCTTTTCTTAGTGTCAGAAACAGAGCTGGTAATTGTGGTTGTTGTTGCTGCCGGGTTAGTTTGCGGCAAGACAATAGTAGGCAGTAGAGAAAGCAGCATTCGGAGCAGCCATGGACTTGAAATCGTTGCGCAAACCGAAATTGCTGGAGCTTGCAAGAGAGTTGGGTCTGGATGTCTCAGACAAACTCAGAAAACCAGAACTGCTAAGGGCTATTCTTGAGTTAGAAGCTGAGGATGACGAGCTGTCGGAATGCTTTGAGACCATTGAGGAGAGGGAGACGGCAAAAAGACAGGAGCGCGAACTTAGAGAACAGAAAGATGAGCGTGAACGTAAACAACAGATAGAACGAGAGCAACAAGAGAAAGAAAAAGAGCAACAAGAGAAAGAAAAAGAGCGTGACCGTCAACACGCTTTGGAAATGAAGCGTCTCGAGGTAGAGATGGAACGCGCTCGTAATGGAAATCAGGCACACGGTGCAGGAGAACGAGTATTGTTCAAAATGACTGACCTGATGCGGCCGTTTAAGCTTGGAGAGGACATTGGTTTGTTCCTGGTTAACTTTGAGCGAACGTGCGAGAAGCAGGGGTTCTCTCGGGAAACGTGGCCACAGCGCTTGCTCACTTTGTTACCCGGCGAGGCGGCCGACGTAGTCGCTCGCTTGGAGAGAGAGGAGGCAGAGGATTTCGACAAAGTGAAATCGAGTCTGCTAAAAAAGTACAGTCTGTCAGCGGAGGCGTTCCGTCGGAAGTTTCGGGAAAATGAGAAAGGTAAAAGTGAGTCATATACAGAGTTTGCCTACAGGCTTATGTCAAACATGCAGGAGTGGCTCAAAGAAGAGAAAGCGTTTGGTGACCACGAGAAAGTTCTGCAGTGTTTCGGGCTGGAACAGTTTTATAGTCGGTTACATGAGAACGTGCGGTACTGGGTCTTGGATAGGCCAGATGTTAGTACGGTGGCTAGAGCCGCTGAGCTAGCCGAAGAGTTTGTGACGCATCGGGCTCGCGGAGCTAAGGACGGTCAAAAGGGTGAATTTGGCTCTAAGTTTGAGAGGCCAAAGTTCACGCCCATGAGAGCAAGGGGGGACACACGTAGTACGGATGCGAGTGTAAGCAGTCCGACCGAACCTAAGGAGACGGCGGCAGCCGAAGCCGAACGCAGAAAGCGGTTCGAGACGAGGCAAGCGCGCGTGTGTTATACGTGTCAGAAGCCGGGTCACTTTTCGGCGCAGTGTCCAGAAACAAAAACAAAAGTCTTGTTTTTGTCTATATGCAGCACTGACGAGAACATGAAGCTTCTCCAGCCTTACATGCGAGACCTCCTCGTGAACGGGAAAGAGTGCCGAATGCTTCGCGATTCCGCAGCTACGATGGATGTAGTTCACCCCTCTTACGTAGAACCCGATATGTTCACGGGCGAGTGCGCATGGATCAAGCAAGCCGTGGAAGCTCACAGCGTGTGTCTGCCGGTAGCAAAAGTGCTTATTGAAGGTCCTTTCGGAGCACTTGAGACGGAGGCAGCAGTGTCATCTATGCTGCCCCCCCAGTACCCGTACCTATTTTCGAACAGGTCCGATCACCTCCTGCGCGAGAAGGGGCTTTTGTTTGGTGAGGCTAGCGTTCAGGCCTTAACCAGATCGAAGGTTCGGGAGCTCGCTGCAAAGGCGGTAGTTGCGGGGCCGACGTTGTCGAACGATGAGAAAGGGTCAGAGGCGCAGCAAGCTGATATTCAGAGCACGCCCGAACTGAATAAAATTGAGCCTGTAGCGTTAAAGGCACCAGATACTGGAGAAGAATTTCCCGATGCGGGAAAGTTAGAAGAGCTATCTGCAGATTTGCTCATCGCGCCTACGTCAGATGGACTTAATAGATTGCTAAAAGTCAGCCGGTCGGCTTTGATAGCCGAGCAAATGAAGGATGGCAGCCCAGAAAACATACGCTGCATTGTCAAGGAAGGTATCGCTAAGAAAAATGCTCGCCTTGTGGAAAGAGGTGGGGTCCTGTACCGGAAGTATCTAGACCGCAGGGTAGTGGAGTTCGATCAGCTGATCGTGCCTCAATGCTATCGTCAGGATCTGTTGCGCTTGTCGCATGGAGGTTCGTGGTCCGGACACCTAGGAGTTAAGAAAACGAAGGACCGTCTCTTGCAAGAGTACTATTGGCCAGGGTGTTTTCGGGACGCAGACCACATTGTGAGGTCATGTGACACCTGTCAGCGGGTGGGCAAACCAGGTGACAAATCGAGGGCGCCGTTGAAGTTGGTACCTATCATTACGGAGCCTTTTAGACGGCTCGTTATTGATACAGTGGGACCTCTGCCGGTAACAGCCACGGGGTACAGACACATTTTGACTGTGATCTGCCCAGCGACAAAGTTCCCTGAAGCAGTGCCTCTTAAAGAACTCAGCTCAGTTGAGATAGTCAATGCACTACTGTCCATATTTGCGCGAGTTGGTTTTCCTGCGGAAATCCAATCAGATCAGGGCACAGTGTTTACTAGCGCTTTGACGACAGCCTTTCTCGAAAGGTGCGGGGTAAAGCTGTTACACAGCTCAGTGCACCACCCCCAGTCGAATTCCGTTGAGAAGCTCCACTCCGTCATGAAGCGCGTGCCGAGAGCATTGTGGTTTGAACAACAAACTGACTGGGAGCTGTTTCTGCCTGGGGTGATGTTTGCATTGAGGACCGCGCCGCATGCGGCTACGGGGTTTTCGCCAGCTGAGGTAGTGTACGGTCGCTCGCTGCGATCTCCGCTTCGCATGCTTCGAAACGGATCAATGCCCTCTCCAATCGCTGCAGACCATCTGTTCCACAAATGGCCGCCTCCTGCGCTGGAGCCTCGCTTAGCAACAATATTCCTTTGAGGTGCATTACAAAAAGGGGAGTCTCAACGGTAACGCCGATGGCTTAAGTCGAAGCCCCTAACGTGGGAATCAGCCTCAAAATTGTTTGTTACTGATGTTTTTCTTCCTGAGGCAGGATTTTTAACATATTGCTTTTGTGTAGTGTTTCAAAGTGATGATGTGCTTTCTAGTGCAATTTTCCGATTTGTGGACGCGTTCTGAGTGCTGCTAGACTACTGTAAGGAACTAGGCAGTAGTATAAAAGGGGAAAGAGCCTGGCATGGCTTAGTGAGTGTTGTGCCGTGCTTGCTGACTGAGCGGCTGAGTTTCGGCGTAGTTCTAACGCTTGCTGGGAACGAGAGAAAAATGACAACTCTCCCGAAGTCACTTTGCAGTGTCCTGTGTGAACCTGAACGTGAGAACGAGGCCTTCTCGGTGCGCTGCGCTCAAGAAACGCCGAGGGACGACCGACTTCGGTTATGAGCATCATCGAGCGACATCCCTCCGGACAGCGGGTGCAGTCCCCTGACCATCGGGATCTCCTTCCCCCGGCGGGGCGGTCTGTTAGGTTTCGCCTACGACGCGCGATATGGCCTGCGCGGATGCAACGGACGCCGGGGCTTCGTTAAAAGCGGCGGACATTTTGGCCCGTTCGGAGCGGCCGCAACGCATCCCCGCCGAGCGCGTCCCGGCATGTTCAGTGCCACGTGTCTTTGTGTGTGCGTGTGTGTGTGTGTGCCCACGCTTGTCAAAGCGCGGCAGCCGGGGAGAGGAGCTCCCCAAGTGTGAAGCGAGGTCTGACCGGCGCCGGCCCGGCTGAAGCGTCACTACACTCGTCTCTACATGTCTCTCAGTCCGTCCGTGCCTCGCTGTCACGTGGTGTCATCCCGTGACCTTCCTTCTTGCCCGCGATGCCAAGAGTATAAAAGCAGCTGCCCCCGGACGCCTAGAGAGAGGCTCCGAATTCTTCCGTCGAGAAGCGTGCTCTCCCGTCTCTCCACTTCGGTCGACCTGACCGGCCGCTCTTTTGCGATGCTAGAATAAACAGGTTGTTCTGTTAGCAGTCGACTCATGCTTTGCCAGGACCTTCGGATGCTTCCAGTTGTGCCCCAGGCCGCCAGGCCAACGCTACCCTTGGGGCTTGCGACCCATTTGCAACAACGGGCGCCAGCGGTCCGATTGCAATAACGGGTGTCAGCACTGAGGTTCCAACAACCGGTGCCATCGGTGAGGTTCCAACAGCTGGTGGCAGCGCTGAGATTCCAATAGCCGGTGCTATCGGTGAGATCCCAACACCGCCCAGACGGCGCACGCACGCCTTGCGGGAATCGAGAACAAAAGCTGTTGAAAGACCACCATACGAACCAACCATTTCGTTCGCTTCTCTATGGCCATTCCTACAAACGTGCAAGAACACCTTTTGGTTAAAAAAAACCTAAAACCGAAATAAATGTGGCTATAAAGGTTCTTAATTTGCACTCAAATACACTGTCGCGTAAAAGCGGAGCGCCGACTTGGAAAAATTGTGAAACCTTCAACTCAAAAAGCGCGCCAGAACACCGAAACGTGAAGACCACTTAAACCCGCGGCTAACGGTCGCTTTCTGCAAGCAACACTGCGCATCGCGGCGGCGGACGCCGTCAGATTACCCAAACTATACTTCAGCACTGATGCCCTGATAGAAATTTGGAAAGATACATACTTTTTTACTGTACAACGTGCCTTACGCTAATAAATTTATTGTTAAACTCGAACACAGACGAGCAACCGGCTTCTGCATTGAAGCACAGTCTTGACTTGACGAAGCAAGTCAGCTTGAGCGTCTATGAAACGCGGAAGCCGACTAGGGCGTTTTGAAGTCCGCTTCTTGCTTCGGGCCGACTTAGTCAAGTCAAGTCCAAGCCCGATCCAAGTTAGATCTCTGCTTTCGGGGGTAAGTCTGTCTTTTATTCTCTCCCTTAACCTTCGAAGTTTCGGCCTCGTAGTATAGCTCTGGTGGAATGCAATTATAGTACAGATTCCTTTTCATGGCTTAAGTGGGCAAAAGGAGAGAAAATTGTATAAAATTATACAAAATTATACAAAATAAAATGAAATGCAGCAGTAAATCATCTCAATAACTCTTTAGGAAGGACAGCAAGGCGTTCTACGACTAGGACAACCTAAGGTGCATCTCGCAAAGCTGCTTTGTCCTAGCGCTATTCCGCCATTAAACTCCTTCGCACACTTCTTCTCTGGCTGAATGTGGATATATATATATATATATTGAAAGGGGGTTTATTGCAGCTCGTACGAGGGATCGCAGGTAGTTCTTGATCGCGAGTTTTAGCGGTTCGCATCAGCAGCCCGAGCTCGGGTCTCGCGCCGCAGCTGTGGCAGTCCGCACAGCGCCAGATGCATGTTACCCACTACAATTGCCCCCGCGGCGAAGAGGAGACATCCTTGCGACCTAAGGTGATGACACGATAAGGGGGTCGTGGTACGGCTTCAGGCGGCTGACATGAACCGTCTCGCGGCCACGGCGGCGTTTGTCTGAAGATGGCGTCACCGGTTCGACCACATAATTCACCGGCGATGTACACGCGACGATCCGGTACGGACCCTGATATTTCGGAGCAAGCTTTGGGCTAAGGCCTGGAAATTGGTAGGGCAGCTGAAGCCAGACGTGAGAGTCCACGGCGAAAGACTGGGTGGGCTGCCCGTTGTCGTGGCGATCTTTGTGGATTCCTTGGGTATCCGACGTGAACGAGCGAACCAGTTGGCGGCACTCTTCAGCATGGCGAGCAACTTCGGAAAGAGGGGTGAATTCAGAGGTATCCGGGTGATATGGTAGCACGGTGTCGAGGGTAGTGGATGGTTCACGTCCATAAAGAAGGAAAAATGGGGAGAAGCCTGTGGTAGCCGGAACGGCGGTATTATACGCGTACGTCACAAAAGGCAGGACATCGTCCCAATTGGAATGATCAGACGCAACATACATGGTTAGCATGTCACCAAGAGTGCGGTTGAACCTTTCCGTTAGACCGTTAGCCTGTGGGTGATACGCCGTAGTGGTGCGGTGAAGAGTGCGGCAAGCGGCGAGTAACTCATTAATAACATCGGACAAGACACGGCCTCGGTCGCTGAGCAGTTCTCGCGGTGCGCCATGCCGTAAGATGAAATGCCGTAACAAGAATGCGGCGACGTCGCGAGCAGCAGCCGAAGCAAGTGCAGCAGTTTCAGCATATCTTGTGAGGTGGTCTACTGCGACAATTATCCAACGATTTCTTTTAGCAGTGGATGGAAGAGGCCCATAAACGTCAATGCCAATCTGATCAAAAGGGCGTGCAGGACACGCTAAAGGCGGCAGAGTGCCAGTCGTATGAGCAGATGTCTTGCGTCGCTGACAGGCTACACATGACTGAATGTATTCGCGGACATAAGAATACATGCCGTGCCAGTAGTAGCGCTGGCGGAGCCGCTCGTAAGTCTTCAGGACGCCAGCATGAGCTTGTTGTGGGTCGGCGTGGAAATACGTGCATTTGTCGGAGCGCAAATGGCGAGGGATGACTAGCAGCCATTTGCGACCGTCCGGCTGATAGTTTCGGCGGTACAAGACGCCGTCCCGTAGCACGAAATGGGCTGCTTGGCGACGAAGGGCTCGAGGGCATGTAGCGGTCGAAGAACTCTGAAGAATGTCAATGAGAGACACAATCCACGGATCTTTCCTCTGTTCACACGACATGTCAGTAACAGCAAGTGTAGCAACCGGACACTCTATGGGTGAGGGTCGCGTTTCCTCGGATCGCATGGGCAATCGGGAGAGTGCATCGGTATCATAATGTCGGCGCCCGGATCGATAGATGACGCGAATGTCAAATTCTAGGAGCCGAAGAGCCCAACGTCCAAGACGGCCTGACGGGTCTTTAAGTGAAGCAAGCCAGCAGAGCCCGTGGTGGACTGTCACGACGTCGAACGGATGGCCATACAAGTAAGAGCGAAATTCGTTTAACGCCCAAACTATAGCCAATCATTCTTTTTCTGTGACAGAATAATTGGTTTCTGCCTTCGTGAGGGCATGACTCGCATATGCAACCACATATTCCGGAAAGCCAGGTTTGCGCTGCGCAAGGATGGGTCCAAGACCAACGCCACCGGCGTCCGTATGAACTTCGATCGGTGCAGTCGGGTCATAGTGGCGTAGAACAGGCGGTGAGGTAAGCAGACGACGCAAAGTGGTGAAGGCTTGGTCACATCATCATCATCATGGGCCTGGTTACGCCCACTGCAGGGCAAAGGCCTCTCCCATATTTCTCCAACAACCCCGGTCATGTACTAACTGTGGCCATGTCGTCCCTGCAAACTTCTTAATCTCATCCGCCCACCTAACTTTCTGCCGTCCCCTGCTACGCTTCCCTTCCCTTGGAATCCAGTCCGTAACCCTTAATGACCATCGGTTATCTTCCCTCCTCATTACATGTCCTGCCCATGCCCATTTCTTTTTCTTGATTTCAACTAACATGTCATTAACTCGCGTTTGTTCCCTCACCCAATCACATGCACTTGGTCACATGCCGGAGTCCAATCGCGAAGGTCACCTGGGCCAGCCAGGAGCTTCGTCAGAAGAGCGATGTTGCAGGCAAAATTGCTCACAAAGCGTCGAAAATAAGAGCAAAGGCCGATAAAACTTCGGAGCACTTTCAGTGTAGTCGGCCGCGGAAATTCTGCGACAGCACGAAGTTTGTCAGGGTCGGGAAGGACGCCGTCTTCGGAAACGACATGGCCAAGTATGGTCAGCTGGCGAGCGCCGAAGCGGCACTTTTTCAAGTTAAGTTGAAGGCCGGCGGTGGCAACGGAGGTAAGGACTTCGCGTAGACGAGAGAGGTGAGTGGTGAAATCAGGGGAGAACACTACCGCGTCGTCTAATTAACACAGTCACGTCTTCCATTTGAGGCCTCGCAGAATATTGTCCATCATTCTTTCGAATGTCGCGGGCACATTGCAGAGGCCGAATGGCCTTACTGTAAACTCATACAGGCGATCAGGCGCAATGAAAGCCGTTTTCGAGCGGTCGGATTCGTCCACTGACACTTGCGAATAGCCCAATCGCAAGTCCAAAGAAGAAAAGAATTCAGCACCATGTAGATAATCCAGGGCGTCATCGCGGTAGAGGATAGACATCTTTTCGTGTAATCTTGTTGAGGCGACAATAGTCCACACAGAAATGAATCGAGCCATCTTTTTTTCTTAATTAGTATTACGGGGGATGACCAAGGGCTGCAGGATGGCTTGATAACACCACGGTCAAGCATGTCCTCCACTTGCTCGGTGATGACACGACGCTCGGTGGATGACACGTGGTACGGACGCTGGCGTAATGGTGCGTGATGTCCCGTATCATTGTGGTGAGAGACGGTACCTGTGCGGCCTAATGATGCTTGGTTCCAGTCAAAAGAGGCGTGAAAATCATTTAAAAGAGTAATTAGCCGCTCACGTTGTGTCGGCTCGAGGTCATCGGCAATGGCGCGACAAAAAACATCCGGTGCTACTCGGTTAGATGGCACAAGGGGTGTCAGTGCTGGTACGTTGGCAGTATCTACGTCGTCGGCCATAGGGAAAGGCACAATAGCGTCATCGTCCACAGACTCGACGGTACTAATATTCTCTCCACAGTGCAAAGCCAAAGTTAACGAATTCGGGTTTCAAATCAGTATTTCTGCACACCATGGTGAACCGTGAGGAGGGCGAAAGGCAACAAAATAGGCCGGCGGCGAATGAAGACGGCAGCGGGTGTAAACATGACCATCGCTTCGGCAAGCGATGCGCATGAAAGAGGGACAAATACAGCACTGTGAGGAGGAAGGTCAGTATCTGAAGCTACACAGATCCTGCTAAGATCCTGAACTTGAAAGTCGTGAGATGGAAAATCGCATAGAACGGAGAACTGAACCTCAGCACATGCACAGTCAATGATGGCATGATGGCGCGACAGAAAATCTCAGCCGAGAATCACATCATGGGAGCAACAAGTTAACACAAAGAAATCAATCGAATACGAAATGTCTCGAATCAGCACCCTGGCAGTGCACATAGCGACTGGCTGTACTTGTTGCGCACTGGCTGTTCTAAGCAATGGAACCGAAGGCTTCATGGTCACTTTCCGCAATGCACGACAAAGCTTCTCACTCAACACGGATGCAGCAGCACCTGTATCGACGAGCGCAAGGGATTTGATGCCATCAACGGACACTTCAAAAACATTAGCGGGGGGAAAACGAGGACTTTGATGTGCCGACGATGACGCAGTTCGTGCCTCAGGAACTGCGGACATCAGTTTTCCGCCTCAGTAGTACTGGCACTGGGTCTACGACGCATGGTTGAGAGTGAGCGCCGACGAGGGGAAGGCGAACGACGAGTGCCGTAGAGCTGTGATTGCGGTGCCGGTATGTCATCAGCAGCGTAGACTTCCGGTGGTGGTCGTGAAGGCATACGGAAAGGTCGGAAGTCGGAGCTGGGTCGTCGCATGGTGCCCACGAAGGCCGGCAAGCGCCAGCGGCAGAAGCGCATCTGCATGACCCGGGGTACCGCAGGCATAGCATATTGGGCGGTTGTCAGCAGTGCGCCAAGGATTTGGATCATGCTGCTGTGCACTGAAAAAGGGATCCGCCAGCTGGCGAGGCGAAGGAGGAGGAGAGAACCCCCGTAGACGAGGCGCCCGTGCAACGGCTTCAGCATACGTCAGAGGCGCGGCCACGGGAGCCGGCTGACACGGAGGTGAAATAGCTTCGGTCACTTCCTCTCGAATTATCTGTCGGAGCACTGGAGCCAAACATAGAGAAGGCTTCTCCGTGGTCGGCAAAATGCTGTCGTGCGACCTCCTCGCGCACAAATTCTTTTATTTGCGTCAGCAAAGTTGTGTGGTTGTCGCCAATGATTAATCCTGCTAACGAGTCTTCCGTAGGCGGTGGGCGCCGAGCTAAGATGCGTTGTTTCTGTAGCTCGTCAAAACCTTGGCACAAATTGATAACTTCGGCCATGGTACGCGGATCCTTCGCTTACAACATCTGAAAGGCGTCGTCATCAATGCCTTTCATAATGTGTTTTATCTTGTCCTGTTCTGACATTGACGGATTCACGCGCTTACACAGGTCAATGACATCTTCGATGTAACTTGTGAAAGTTTCACCGTGATGTTGCGCACGTCCCGGCAAGCGTTGTTCTGAGCGAAGCCTGCGCACAGCGGGGCGCCCAAACACTTCTGCGAAACTTGTTTTGAATGTGCTCCATGTTGCGAAAACGTGTTCGTGGTTCCGGAACCAGATGTTCGTGACGCCGGGTAAGTAAAACAGCACGTTGTGCAACTTGGTGACGTCGTCCCACTTGTTATGCTGGCTCACCCGTTCGTAAGATGACAACCAATCCTCCACGTCATGATCATCTAAACGCTAAAGATGGCAGGATCACGCTGGCGCAACACACCGGAAACGATGCCCGCCGGAGGCTGTGGTGCATCTTCCTGGGTGGTTTCGTCAGGCATGGTCGCAGCAGTCGGTAGCGTCCGGCTTCGGAGTTCCAGTTTCCGAGGTCTACCCCGCAGCTCCACCAAATGAAAGGGCCCAGGCGGCATGTGAGATCGGGCCAACGTTGGAAACGTATTGGCATTTCCTGGCCCAATGACGGCCTAAGATTAACAACGTGGTTCCAATATTGGCAGTGCCATTCTGATTCCTGGCCCAATGTTGGCCTAATAAGGTTAACAGCGTGGCGCGAATATTGGCTGTGCCATTCTGATAGAGATCCAACGTTGGCCCACATTACACAGTCAGTAAACAATATTGGCACTGCCGTTCAACAAGGCGGGAATTATTGGACCGACTTTCGTACGGATTTGCCAATATGGGTTACTTGTTGACTTTCTTTGGAGGACATTGGGCCGTAATGAGGCAATTTTCGCCTTGTCGGTTTTTAGTGCTCTACGACTTGCTGAGATTAAACAACGTGTCTTGTAAACTAACGCACTGATCACAGGCACACTGCGCAGGAACCAGAAATGTGTTTGCAAGATGCGACCACCTGTGGAACCACCTGTGGTTCTCCCATTTCATGCACGGTGCACCGCCATTTTTGCACTTCGCCTTCACCGAAATATGCCCCCTAAAGAGAAATGCCAGTGCACCAAGTAGCAAGCAGGGGAAGTCGCATAAAATTAGCCGCTGCTTTATTTATCGTGCATGGGAACATGAGTTTTCCATAAGAAGAAACGGTATTGCGAATTTGCCTCCGCATTGTACATTTTGCATGTATGCTCCGCGGCTTTGGAGGATCGGGATTCTGCGGAGAATCGAGAATTACAGCTCCACAGAGCTGATGGAACCGTTTTATATTGCATCGAGATGGAGCGCATATGTATTATTGAAACTTTTTTGTTTGTTTGTTTAGCATGCATGGCATGTTGCGGTGACATAATCATCATGCTCCTGTTCCAATATATTTGTTTCTTCGTGCATGTGTAGTAAGCTGCTTGTATGAATGCCGCTGACAAAAAAAAAATTAATTGCAGGTTTTGGCTTTTTCGTGTCAACAACTTCTTGTCTTTAGCCCCGCTTACATGAATGCGACAGTGGCGCATCGAATTTCCGAGCGCATTTTGGGAAGGCGATGCGACGCCGTTTACATGTAGCGCATTAACTCTCGCGAGAACGTAGCGCCACATGGTGTCGTATAAGAGAAGTGCAGCCGACTTCCGGTGTACCTGGTTTTCGGTTGTGCGCCGAGCGCACGTTGGTGGCTGAATGCCGACTGTACCGACTACCGAGAGCTTGACGCTTGTGCAAAATGCTTGGGAATGCAGCGTTCCGTCTCCACCTTATGCTACTGTTGTCGGCATTGGCCAACTTTCACGTCATCTTGTACGCTGTCGCCTGCATGCAGCATCAGCAGCGACGCCGTCGGATACGGTCGGCCTACATGAAAGCACTTTTGCGCGCAAGAGGGTTGGCGACATGCTCTGCCGTCAACGATTTGGTTGTCATGCAGGGTGAGAACATCTCTAAGGGATCCTTTTAGACAGACACTGTACTATACTTGTTAATGAGAGCATTTAAGCCCGCTAGTGCTCCCAAAACGAAGCAGCATACGAAGGCGAGTGGCGTTTGTTACGAAGTACTTTTGATAGCAGTCGCGTCGTGATCGGCAACAATTGCCGCCACACGGTCCAGAAATTATGATCGAGTGAGTGAGGTTTAGCGCAAATTCGCGATCGAAAACATCCATGTGACGCCGGGGATCAGTTTGCCCCACCGAGTACCAAAACTAGATGCAGCAGAGAGAAACGCCTGTCAAAGCTCCATGCAGCTACGGTGGGTGTCGGCGACGCGACAAGCGTCTAGTCGGGAGTTACGGCGGCAGGAGAATTCGCTGTAGACGCCGGGATCCCCAGTGTAGAAGCGCTTTCTTTCGCTGCCGGTGCTGTGGCTGGCATAGAGTTTCCTACAAAATTACTAGAGGGAACTCTGGCGCTGCAGTCGTTGTCCTACCATGGGAATGATGGGAAGTACATGGATTTGTCTGATCTTCGTGCTTGTGGCTTTAAACGTACTTGTGGCTTCGTTTATAGCTCTTTCTGGGCTTTTCACCGTAGAGTTACCATACTGACTATACTACTCTATGCTTTTCTTTCGGCATCTTTTCGGTTACAGTGTCGGCCCGTCTCGGCTGATTGTGAACGGATTGAAAGCGGTGAGCTCAAAAGCTGTAACTGCCGTAGTGGCGTGACTGGGATGACCGAACGATCTATGAGCGAGCAACGAACGACGGTACCAGCGTCACTGAGAGCCTCTACAATGCTCGCGGCGTTAATTTTTTTATCGCTGGCTTGAAAAGGCGGACGTGTGTCGTGTGGTTCTGTTTTGTTTATACTTGGCGACACGATTAATTTATAATGTTGACGGGCCCAAGTCAGTGCAATTGTGCTCTTGTGCAGCATGTAAGCGTTGTTCGCAAAGCGCAGCAGAAGGCTTCTGCTGTGCTTTGTTTTCGCCTCGGCGATGACAGAAACTGTGTGGCTGATGTCACGCATTGAGTCTCACGGACTACAAGCCATCCTCTACAAGAACAAGGCTGTCCGTACCATAGACTGTTGTGTGTACGGCATTTTTCGCGGACTGTGTAACGAAGTCAGCATTACCAGCTTAAGATTTCAAGGTAAGCGAACGTCTTTGTACTTGTCAATTCTTGGTTGTAACTGCTGTCTCGCGGGGTACTTCCGATCCCGATAGAACTCAATCGGCATCGAACGATGGCGCTTGTCTCCTTTGCGCTAACTGCGGAAGAGAGCCAATCGCGCTCGAGAATATCGATTTCTATCACCATCGATTTGCACGATCGCGATAGTCGCCTTTGCGCTAGCTGCGCAAGAGTCAGCGCAGCCGCGCTCGTGAAATGAGATCTCGATTAGCACATAAATTTTTCCCGTATACCGAAGGCATGCAGTTGCCCTGTGCAGGGGCGTAG